>NC_067145.1:39705469-40043802 GCF_903995435.1 Acomys russatus
CATCCAAAATAAAAACCCCTTTCAACTCAGCAATGAGAAAACAACCTAATTTATAAAATCTGAAAAGATACAGGGCTTTTAAGTAAGGACAGGATAGATTCTTGACATCATTAGTCACAAACCAAAACCATAAAGCAAGGACACTATTCATTTATCAGAAAGGATGCAAGTTAAAAAAAAACACTAATTTTTGGTAAGCATGGATGAGGACGTGTGGAAAAGGGAGAGAAGGAGAGACAGAGTGCAAGAGCAAACAAACAAAATAGACAACAAACGACATGTGATTGTACCTACGTAAGATTCTAGAACATGCCAACAGGAGGGACAGAAACCTGATGGCTGCCTGAACCAGGGAAGACAAGGAGCTTGGAAAAATGAGTAAGTGTACATGAGGAAAATCCATCAATCTAAGGTGATGGAAGAGATGTTTAACCATACGTAAGGCTTCAGGGGTACACACACTTCAAAACTGATCATTCTGCATTCTACACATGTGCACCACATTGTCACTTTACCACTGTAGCTTCCCACTATTTAAAAATGATGTCCAGACATGGACATCACTTATTTACCTTACATCTCATATCTTGCATAAAGTAAGCTGATGAGAGCATAACCCACCATAAAACTATTAATAAATTTCTTAAAAAGAAGACATAAAAGTAGGAATCACTGGAAAGAATGTTATATCTTATTAAAAAATAAAAAGAAAAGCACCAGAGACACTAAATCAGTTAGAAGAAAAAGTAGGCAAGAGCCTGGAACACATTGACACAGGAGACAACTTCCTGAACAGAACACCAACAGCCCAGGTCTTAAGGTCAACAATTAATAAATGGGACCTCATAAGGCTGAGAAGCTTCTGTAAGGCAGGAGACACTGTCAACAGAACAAAGCGACAGCCTACAAACTGGGTAAAAATCTTCACCAACCCTACATCTGACAAAGGTCTAATATCCAAAATATATAAAGAACTCAAGAAATTAAACACCACCAAACCAAATAACCCAATTAAGAAATGGGGCTCAGAACTAAACAGAGAATTCTCAACAGAGGAATAGCGAATGGCTGAGAAACACTTAAAGAAATGCTCAACGTCTTTAGTCATCAGAGAAATGCAAATAAAAATGACTCTGAG
This sequence comes from Acomys russatus, assembly GCF_903995435.1. NCBI lineage: Eukaryota > Metazoa > Chordata > Mammalia > Rodentia > Muridae > Acomys > Acomys russatus. The sequence goes on from NC_067145.1 coordinate 39,706,608, forward strand.
AGTCCATCTTACATCCATTAGAATGGCTAAGATCAAAAATTCAAGTGACACCACATGCTGGCAAGGATGTGGAGAAAGAGGAACACTCCTTCATTGCTGGTGGGAATGCAAACTTGTACAACCACTTTGGAAATCTATCTGACGCTTTTTCAGAAAACTGGGAATAGGGCTTCCTCAAGACCCAGCTATTCTACTCCTTGGAATACACACAGAAAATGCTCCACCACACAACAAAGACATATGCTCAACCATGTTCATAGCAGCCTTCTTCATAATAGCCAGAACCTCGAAACAGCCTAAATGCTTCTCAGTTGAAGAATGATTAGGAAACTGTGGTACATTTACACTATGGAATATACTCAGCTATTAAAAGCAAGGAAATCCCGAAATTTGTGGACAAATGGATGGGACTAGAGATGATCATAATGAGTGAGTTAACCCAGAAGCAGAAAGACTCACATGGTATATACTCACTTATAATTGGGCACTAGCCCAAAAGGCATGTTCCACGAAAGTCTTCACTTACCAGGAGATTGGCATAGATGTGAGGACATCCTACTGAGACTCTAGGTAAGAAAAATGTAGGAGATGGGGAAATAGAAGGACCCAGAGGGTCCTAGAAACCTACAAGAAGAACATTGTGATGGGTGGATTGGGGCCCAGGGGGTTCTGCTCAAACTATTGCACTAACCAAGGTCAATACAATAGTAAACATTGAACCCCTACTCTGATTTACTCAACGGACAGGACATTCTCCACCGTTATGTGGCGAGCAGGGACTGACTCCATATTTGACCACCTCTCCTTGGTGGGGAGGCCTGGTGGCACTCAAAGAAAGAATAAGCAGGCTACCAAAATGAGACTTGATAGCCTATGACCATATAGTGGGGGAGGAGGTCCCCCTCAGTCTTAGACCTAGGGGAGGGGAATAGTGCGAAAGCAGGAGGAAGGAAAGAATGGGAGGATACAAGTGATGGGATAACAATTGAGCTGTAATCTGAATAAATCAATACAATTTAAAAAAGAAAAAAAAAAAAAAAAAAAAAAAAAAAAAGAAATAAAAGAAACACAACATGAAAACTACCTTTGTTTGCTTATTGAGTTGTGAAAAAAAATAAAAACAGGTGGAGTGTGAGGCAGCGGTCCCCAGGGGCTGCTGGTGTGAGAGGCATTTGATGGGTGCTGTGCGCGGACAGTACTTCTGGAAGCTTACAATTCTCATTCCTCAGGGCAACACCTTCCTCTTCTTCAGTAATTCATCTCAGAATCATCATTCAGCATCACTGTCATAAAGATCATTCTCTTGAAACTCAATTATGTACAATGAAATTAGATATTAAAAACAATCATGCTATTTTAAAGACTGTTTCTTAAAAATTTTACACAAAAAAAGTAATTAAGATATTTTTGTTTAGTAATATGTACGGAGCAGTGTGGTTCCATTTTTCATATATACACAAGAAAACCACTCATTTGATAATTTACTTTATGTGCAACATATACCTCCTGCACTAATGACCAACTGCTACCTTTACAAACAGAAGAAAGCACGAGTTACTGTTTGTTCTAGAACGATTGTATTAGAAAAGGAGGGCCATTTTCAGCAATGCATGATTGCTTATGCTTTTATTTTGTATGAAAAACCCTGGCATACTAGTGGGGGACCATGTGCCATTTATATACATGCACACATTGTGAAATCTTTCAGTTAGGCAAAACATGCTTCCTCACTACTTCTTCGTCAGCATCCTTCCATTAAGCACTGTGAGATGGACGTTAACAACTCATCTGCAGCCACCCACTCAGTGGTCTCACACTCAAGCATCTTACTCCACTCTAACTCATCCCTCGTCTCCCTAGACTCAACTACTGACACCAACAAGTCATGCTCCACACGAATGAGACTGTTAGTGATAATCTTTACTTCATGTAGTATCAGGATAGTCCACATTGCTACAACTGTCAGGATGGCCCAAGAATATCTCATGGGGTGCAGGTTCACTTTATGCGTTCACTGACAGACACTTAGGCTGCTTTCTTATTCTGCCTGTTATAAGAGTGCTTAATAAACACAGCAGTAGAGATAGTTCTTCAACATACAGGCCTTATTTCTTTTGGAGAAATGCCCAGGAATGGGCCTACTGGATCATATAATAGTTCCATTTTTAAAATTTTGGGTCCTTCACAGTGTTTTCCATAATGGTCATATTAATTGATATACCCACTGACTGTGCAAAGGTTTCCTTTCCTTCAAGCTTTCATCAACACTGCCTTTTAGAGATAGCAGCCATTCTTGCGTGTGCCTATGTCTGGCTGTGGTTTCATTTACATCCACTGGGTGGTTTAATTATGTTAAACATATTTTTTCATAATCTAGTCACCATTTAATTTTTTTCCTTTTAAAGAAAATGTCTATGTGGGTACAATGGCTTAGATGAGAAATATTCCCCATAGGCTCACATACTTGAACACCTGGTCCCTGGCTGGCGGCACAATTTAGGAGATTTTGGACCTCTGAGATATGGAGCTTTGCTGGAGGAAGTGCATTCTGGGAATGGGCTTTGGGGGTTTATAGCCCCACACCAATTCTAGTCCACCTTCTCTGCTGTGTGTGTGTGGCTGGACTGCAATGCCCTCTTCCCTCCTATTGTGGACTCTCCCTTTGGAACTGTAAGCCAAAATAAACTCTTCTTCCATTAGTTGCTTTTGGTCATGGTGCCTTCTTGCAGCAACATGAAGTGACAAACTCAGGAAGACTATGGCATTTTTAAATCAGGTTACTTACTTGCCAGCTCTCACAGTTCCTTCTGGATATGAACCAACTGCTGGATGTACAGTTTGAAGATATTAATCTATTGTACAGATTGTCTTTTTACTTTGACATTTTCTTTGCTGGCCAAAAGCTTTTTAGTTTAATGCAATTAAATTAATTGGTTTTGATTGTTTCCCGTGCTTTGGGGTCTCATCCAAAAATACTGCTGTTCACTACAAAGTCCTGAAACATTTCTCCTGTGTTTTCTTGTAGTACTTTTTTTTATCTTAATTTAAAAATTTCAATGAGTTTTAAATGGTTTTTCAAACTGGTGAGAACAAGGAGTCTATTTTCATCCTTATGCCTATGGATGCCCAATGATTCCAACACTGTTTACTGAGTAAACTCCTTCCCCTACTGTGTGTGGTTAGCACCTCTTTTGAAAATCAGTTGACTGTGGATGGGCAGGGTTGTTCCTTGGCAGTCCTTAGCTCTGCTGTGTGTCATGCAAATCAAAGAAAACTGTTTTGATCACTACAATTTAAAATAGATTTTGACACTACATTTTGTACAAATATTTTAAGAGAGAATATCTTGTATATTGTATGACGCAACACCTGTCAATAAAAACAAACAAACAAAAACTACGGCCTATAGGAAAGGGTAGAATAGAAGATGGGACATCAGGCTGGCAGAAAGGATTCTGGGATAGAGCCAGGCATGGGAGATTCAGTCAGGAAAATGTAAGGACAGATACATGGTACCTGAGCAGTGGTAACCAGCCACATACCAGAATGTAGATTAGTATAAATGGGTTATTTTAAGTTATGAGTTACTCATAAAGAAGAGCCTAGCTATATGGGCTCTGTAAATATATTTTGAGTATCATGAGTTATTATTTTGGAAGCTTGGGAGCCAGGAGGAGAAGCATGCACCTATACTACCTTTGTTCTTTTCATTCAACTCTTTTAGTGGAGGGGAATAGGGTGGAAGAGGAAGGGAGGGTGGGAACAGGAAGATACAAGCGAGGGGATAACATTCAGGATGTAATATGAAAAAATTACAAAAAATTTAAAAAAGACTGTTTTGGCTTTTTACACTCTTCAGAATAACTATTGTCCCAGCATGTTGCTATCTAGAGTGGAAAACTTGAGAGCCATAAACTTGGCTGCTGTGTAAAGTGTGGCTGGATTTCATTCAACTTAATTGAAAAAAATAAATACATTGTATAATTACTATACTAACACTAAAGAAAACACTGGATAATCATATCATAATGTAATATCTTATGATTTAGATAGGATGATAGTTCATTATATAAAATTATTAGAGGCAGAGAAAAACTAAACAATAACATAAAACCTGACTGTAGTTTTCTTTTTTTTAAAAAAATTTTTTATTAATTTATTCTTGTTACATCTCAATGGTTATCCCATCCCTTGTATCCTCCTATTCTTCCCTGCCTCCCATTTTCCCCTTATTCCCCTCCCCTATGACTATTCCTGAGGGGAATTTCCTCCCCCTGTATATGCTCATAGGGTATCAAGTCTCTTCTTGGTAACCTGGAGAGTAGGGTATGACTTTCACACGAACTCTGACTGTAGCTTTAAACTCTTACACAAGGGAAGTCCTACGCATTTGGGGTACAATGTCACGGCACTAGACTCCATAGCTCCCTACAAGGCATAAAAAGATCTGTGAAAATCATAATCTGGCCTTTGGAAAAAAATGAAATGTATATTTACATAGAAAAATTTGTCAGAAAGAAGGAAATAAATCTAACAGTGAAACTTTCAGCTAACAGCAAAATTTATCACAATGAGCTGAATAAATCACACTCATAGCTGCTTTAATTTTAGTTACTACATAGTACTTAAAGAGTGTTGATAATAAGTTGACACATTTGCACAAAATCAGGTAAACTGGTGACTTGAGAAAGTGACAGCTTGATGATGCTCTTATTGATGGAGTCTACAGTAGGCAATGCTTGTCTTCCTTACACTGCCTTGCCAAGCTTCTTATAAATAAACTTAGATAAAAATTCTCAGAGGAGAAGAGACAATAACTTGTGCCATGCCTTGGAGCCTGCTGACGTAAGTCCATGCTGAGAGTTTGTGTAGCATGCTTTCCTGTATTTGTATGGACAGTTACCACAAGATTCAGTGTAGCTGTCCATCTAGATTAGCATTTCCAGGAAACTATTTCCTAGGGAGTAAACATGTCATATATCACCAGAGAGACATTCTGTCATCAGGACAAATGTCATAATAAATTTGGTCAGTAGATCTTGGAATGTGAACACAGTAATTCAGAAATATAAAAACAGGCAATGAACCTTTGGTGTCTTAAAACTGGCAAATTTTGAGAAGAGCATGTGTCCTGATGCTGGAAACTGAACTGAGGCCTTGGGCTGTTAGTCAGATATGTAGTCTGCCTTTGAGACAGGAGCTTGCTATGTAGTCTAGGCTGGCCTTAAACTTGTGATTCTTCACCTCGTCTGCATCAGTGATAGGGTCACAGTCACGGACTGTTATGCCTAGGCTCTTTTTTACACACTGACATATGCCTCAGATGCAGCCTGAGATCTTTCATGTTTGGTTCTGTTGTCATCTCATGACTCTTGATTCTAAACAACACAGCCACAGTCTGCAAGACTTTGATTAGATGCTATACCAACTACTGAACCCACAGGTGGCAGCTCCACCCTGTGTGCACTCTTCACTAGAGATCTTTTGAGTTTGGTAACAGGATTCTACTTACTGGGCATTCACATACTGGGGCATTTGGCAGCTTTGGGCTATCAAACACACACACACACACACACACACACACACACACACACACACACACAGAGAGAGAGAGAGAGACACACACACACTATAATGTAGATGTCCAATTTCTATGCAGATAAGTGGTTTTACATCTGTTGGGTAAACACCTCGCAGTAGCATGCTATCTGACTTTATAAGTATTTCCCCATTTGAAGTGGGTGTGCTCCATTTCATTGTTTTAAAAGCACAAACTTGTAAGCAGTGGTGGAATTCAGGTTTTCTTAAGGGCAAGAGAACCTGAATATCTTAAGGTTTAATTTTGTCAAAATAATACGTCTATTAGTATAAAAATCCTGACTAATTATAGTACTCCCCATATATTCAACTGTAGCAAATGTTTGTTCCTATTTTAAATTGTCCTTTTTAAAAGGCAAATAGCAGATTCTGGCTATTATGAATAAGGCTGCTGTGAACATAGTAGAACAAAGGGATCCTGTTGTATGGTGGAGCATCTTTTGGGTATACGCCCAGGAGTGGTATAGTGGGGTCTTGAGGTAGCACTATTCCCAATTTTCTGAGAACACACCAGATTGGTTTCCAAAGTGGTTGTAAGGATTGGCAGTCCCACCAGCAGCAGAGGAGTGTTCCCCTTTCTCCACATCCTTGCCAGCATATGCTGGCACTTGAATTTTTTTTTTTTTCGGGACAGGATCTCTCTGGACTCACTTTGTAGACCAGGCTGGCCTTGAACTCACAGGATCCATATGAGTCAGCCTTCCAAGTGCTGGGATTAAAGGCATGTGCCCCCATGCTCGGCTGTCACTTGAAGTTTTGATCTTAGTCATTCTGATAACTGTATGATAAAATCTCAGAGTCATTTTGATTTGCATTTCCCTGATAACTAAGGACATTACACATTTCTTTAGGTGTTTCTCAGCCATTCGGTGTTCCTCTGTTGAGAATTCTCTGTTTATTCTGTACCTCGTTTTTCAAGTTGGATTATTTGATTTGGTGGTGTTTAATTTTTTTGAATTCTTTACATATTTTTGGATATTAGCCCTTTGTCAGGTGGGGTTGGTGAAGATCTTCTGTGGCTGTCTGTAAGCTGTCATTTCGTTCTGTTGACAGTATCCTTTGTCTTACAGAATCCTTTTAGTTTCATGAAGACTTATTTATTAATTGTTGATCTTACAGCCTGAGCTATTGATATTCTGTTCAGGAAGTTGTCTCCTGTGCCAATGAGTTCAAGGCTCTTCCCCACTTTTTCTTCTGAGATGTCCCTCAATCAAAGAATGGATAAAGAAACTGTGGTTCATTTACACAACAGAATTCTACTCAGTTACCAAAAACAAGGAAAACTTGAAAATCACAGTTAAATGGATGGAACTAGAAAAGATCATCTTGAGTGATGTAACCCAGACCCAGAAAGACAGGCATGGTATATACTCACTTATAAGTGGATATTAGCCCAACATAGATGTCTTTTGAGAGACTCCACCTAGCAGGGGATCAGGGCAGATGCTGGGACTAGCTGCTGCACTCTGGGTGGAGCGCTAAGAGGGGTATGGAAGAATGGGGAGATGGAGGGTTCAGGATCCCTCAAGGAGACCATCAAGGAGGGCAGATCTGGACAGGTGGCGCTGCACAAACTTCTGTAGGCACACAGAGGAAGGGGAAGCAGGCTATCCAGATGTGACCTGATGGGTTGTGGTCATATGGTGGGGGAGGAGGTCTGCTTCTGTCAGAGATCTAGGGGAGGGGAATAGGGTAGAAGAGGAAGGGAGGGTGGAAATAGGAAGCTACAAATGAGGGGATAACAATTGGGATGTAATTTAAATAAATTGTAATTTAAAATTTTTTAAATAAAATAAATAACAGGCAAATACCTGGGGATGTTGCTCAGTGCTAGAGTACTTGCCTCACATGTACAACACCCTTGATTCAAAGCCTGTTCTGGAGAAAAAGTATAAAGAAAAACTTCAATTTGTAATGAATTGCTATTAAATTGGAAAAGCTAAAAGTTGATTTACAAAATAAGGTTTCATCTAGTTGGAAATGTTTCGATGTTTATATTAATGCTTGCTATTTTTTATATAATTGCATATTAGTATTAAGTTTAATGCAAAGTATTTCTCTACATTTAGACAATATTTCTTCCACATATCCCCTGCCCACACCAGGTGTGTTAAGTTGGTCTTCTCAGGGGCTCATGACCACTTTACAAACAAAAAATGCCAAAAAAAATCCTAGACTACCCTTTAATTTTTAAGGTCATACTTAGCTCTATGTCCTGTGTGCAAAAACACAAACTCACTGGATCAACAGACTGAGTGGGAAGATGACCACTCTTCATCAAGTTGCGCTATATCAATCTGGGCAAATTAATTAACAAATTAAAAAATTAATTAAAACATTTGGTTTTATTTTATGTATATGTTTTGCATATATATCCATCCCACATGCATGCCTGGTGCCCACAGAGATCAGAGGAAGGCACTCAATTCCCTAGACCTGGAGATACAGTTGGTTGTAATCTACCATGTGAATTCTGGGAGCCACACCGGCGTCCTCTGTAAGGGCAATAAGTGCTCTTGACCTTTGAGCCACCTCTCTAGCCACTATTTCTCTCTATTGTAATGAATCTTCAGTTTCCAAAACTTAGAAAAAAGACAAATACCATTTACCTTACTAGTTGAAGAAAATATTAAACTGGTTCTATGTGTTACAAATATTTTATAGAACTAGTATTTAAAAAAACAAGGTGCTAATATGACAGTAAAGTTTTCTAGAATTATTTCAAAAGAAATGTTCTTTATATCTTTGACATCTCAAAAAAAAATTATAGTAGAATATACTTAAAAGGTAAACACCAGGGCTCACATCTCACACCAGATCCATCTGTTTACATGTGTACATGCCCAAGCTCTTTATGTGATGTCCGTGTTATCACCTGAACAGGTGGACAGTGTTTTAATGGCTTTTTCTGCCTCAACAATGTTTTCTTTTTTAGTTGAAACTTTTAAGTCAAAGCTAAATTTAATATCTCCATTTTATGTTAAAGATTTAGACATCAAGTTCTCTTTCTCAGAGACAAGAATTTTCAATTCTTTCAACTTAAAGCTTATGTCATCAGTATTCATACATCAATGTATGTTAATATCCATTCATAATTTTATTTCTCGATTGTTCAACTTTAGGTAATATCTACTGAAATCTTTCTAAGAAGAATGAAAAACCACTATATCTCAATAAAAATGACTAATAATAACTTTTAGGTATAGAATTCTACACTGAAACTGAAAGCACTTCATTTTCCTCTGGTTGGCAATATCAGTATAAAGACACTGAAGATTTCAATGCTTTGCATACAATTTATTTACTTCTCTATAAAAGTCATGTTAAAGATTTTTTTGGACACAGGGTCTCATTACTGTAGCTCTGGCAGGGTTGGAACTCACTATGTAAATCAGGCTGACCTAGAACTCACAAGATCTGCCTGCCTCTGCTTTCTCAAACACTATGACTAAAGGTGTTCCATGCCTGCTGAAAGTTAAAAAATTTTGCAGTGAAGTATCACAATATGTTTTCATCTATTTGGTCAATGTTTGGTGGGACCTTTCAACCTAAAATTTTGGGTGTTTCAATTCTTGAATATTTCATTACACACACACACACACACACACACACACACATACACACACACACACACGCACACACACACACCCCTTGCCAATCATGATGGCAAATGCCTATAATCCCAGCATTCCAGCATTTAGGATGCTGAGGCAGGAGGATTATAAATTTGAAATCAGCCTGGACTATGTAGCAAGATTCTGTTTTAAACAAATACTCGTCATCTCTTGAAGTCGCCAACCCATCTCAGTCTTGGGAGGAAAACATAAGGACACGACTCAGTCTCCAGTCCCACAGAAAGAGCTGAGTGCAGAAGCAATCCAAACAGTTGAAGAAGATGGGTTGTAGCCAGGCTCAACTGCTGCTCCATCCACAACAGTCAGGTAATACAAGCAGACTAGATGTTCACCAACTGACGAGTGGACCATGAAAATGTAGCCCGCATGTGCATGTGTGTGCACATGCAATGGACTTTTATTCAGCTAAAGAAAAATTAAATTGCAAAATACGCAGAAGAATGGATGGATGGAAATAGAAGATATTATACTGAATGTGGTAATCCAGACCCATAAAGGTAAATTCACACATTGTCTCTCATACTCTGGCTCAATTCTCAGATTAATGTATTTTAAACTTAGAGTGTTTACAGAGGCCGAGGAGATAGAAACAGAAGGGGAAAGAGGCCTTAGGGGAGGAAGTAACGGTAGAAGACATGTGACATGAAAGTAGGACGGAGCCTAACTGTAGACGGTAAGGGTTAAGTGCAAACGGTAGTGGACAGGGTGAAGAAGGAGGAGTAGGGAGAAGGGTTAACCAAAACTAAGCATGTGTGAAAAAGCTACACGAAAACCTATTAGATTGTAAGCTTATTAAAAATGTAATTGGAAGGAAAACTGAATGGAGGCAGCCTCTTTGGGTGGATAACCTACGGGAAGCCATAGGTTATTAAACATCAATTTGAGTGTCAGGTATGAGATACCTCCCTATAAGCTGTTGATCAGGTAGGTCCCAGGGGCGCATAAACCAATATAAGTTATTGCCATTGCTTCTGATTGCCCATCAGAACTGAGACATTACACACTGACTACAGGATATACTGAAGTCAAGCTAGAACGTACCTGGAACCTTCCCTCCTGAGAGGTAGCCCTCACAGTACTAGAAGTTGCTATGTAGGATACTGGAGGAGTGACGACATCACCAATCTCACATAGCTACTGCAAAGCATGTAAGCTATAACACTGACATGCTGAGCAAGATTTGGCAACCAACTTCCTCTGACTGGAATAGAGGCTGGCCCACAGAAGGGAATTCACACTGGCAGTGTAGAGCTGCTCAGAGGCTCAGGGCCCAGGAGTTCACAGGCCCCAAAAGAAAACCTACCATTGTTTTGCTAGACAAGCATTTTGCCAAGCTGCATTATAAACAGTTATGTCTATATCCATAGATTAGTACTGCTATCAAGTGTGGTGAGACAAACTTAATTTTGCAGTGAGCAGTACTTAACGTAGACACTCACAACTGATTAAGATGCTAAGAATGCGTGGCTGTTGAAGGGTCAACTCTAAATGGGACATCTGTAACGACTCCTTACACGGCTTGCAGACCATCATGAAGAGGGAGTAGAAGGAATGTAAGAATGGAAAGAGTACTGAAAACAATTGTCTTCTGGACATAGTAGGGCTGGTGTCCTCATGCACTCAGAGACACTATGGCCACTTGCACAAGACCTGAACAAGAGGAGGCCTGTCAATATTGCACAGGGATGGGAAGTGACTCATAGGCCCTTCTTTCTTACCTCTCCAGAGGTTACTGGGGGGATATGTGATTATCTTTGTGCTACAGCCACTGGTACGTTTGCCATGTTCCAACAAATACTCTACAACCCATGCTCATGCAAACAGCTGTAAGTAAGTTCAGTGGCTCACATACACACAAAAGAAAGAAAGACAGTGACTTGTGACCAAGAAGGACCTCAGCAGGAGAGAAAAGGCAGAGTACTTATGGGGTTGATAATGACCAAAATACAGTATATATGTACATGGAATTGTCAGAAACACTTAGAAATGGAAAAAAACTATTGGTTTAACTAATGACATAAGAAAATGCCTACTTGGGAAAATTGCTGCCATCATATTCAGTCAGCTACAAAAGCTTAACAGATTTTAACATTTGTATCTTTATGTTTCTCTGGATTTTAGCTGGATGTGTGAACAGTCATTTTGTTGATATACAAATCCTGATGAAAAATGAAAAGCAGGGCTCAGAGCATGAGTCTTTAGTGTTGTGATGACAGAACACCAGTTGTAGGACAGTGGGCTGCCACATCTCTGAAAAAGAGTGGGTATATTAGGTTTCAAGAGGCCTGCCCCGATTATCACCATAACAGTCTTACTATGAATATAAGACAGTGATTTCATAATTAAAAACAAACTGGATTAAAATCATAAATATTTTATTTGAAAAAGTATCCTTTGAGCCTTTTGTATAGTTCTGAGGTAACTTTCTAATTATAAAAAAATCATGCGTCCTTGACTAATAACTGCTGTGCTGACTGAGGTGTAGTCTAGCTGAGGAGCAGGTGAACCCAATTAACCCAATTTTATCTTGCACATCCTAAGTGGTTTATTTTAGATGTACAATGCTCCCTAAGTCCTTTAGGACCCAACAAGGAAAACCCATAAACAGGCTCTGAAGGCCATGACATTAATTTTGCTGTTATTCTTATGCCTTAAGTGTACATCCAAGACTATAAAAATTCTCGTCTGTTGGGAAAGAAGACAAATCTGAGACTAATTATGGCAGCTATTATCATAATACTATTAAATTAAACACTGTGACCTTAGTAAAATTTATTTTGGTACAATTTTGCTAATGAATACATCTTCTCAAATGAGATTAGCTCACTCATGCCTAGACTACAATAGTTTGACAGAACCCTAGTAGAACAAAATCAGCACACAAAACTTGGAATTTCCATTTTCATAAGGCTCAACTGGAAAGTCTGATGTAATGAACTTGGCATCCCTGGACTTATTTTGCAAAAAAATGTTGTTATCTCTTACAACGTTTTATTCAAGAAGCAAACATTTTAAATACCATTGGGTGGAATACTGAACCAAGAGCCTTATCTGTCACAGTTACAGCTTCCAATGGACACTCATTACTACTTCCTATTTTCAGCTGTTTGCTGAGAATCTGCTTATAGTCATCATTACTATTATCTAAACTTAATAGAATGTTAAGAGAGAAAAGAAACATATTTTAAAAATCCTTTCCATGGAGTGAGGGGTGGGGGGCGTGAACGTGACAAAGTAGGTGTATGTAGCTCAAAGAGTAACTCTGGATGCCAGTCCTCACCTTCACTTTGCCTGTTGAGACAGGCAGGGTCTTTTCTCTGCCACTGTGTAAGACAGGCTAGTTGGCTCACAGTCTTCTGGGCATTCTCTGTCTCCACTCCTCATGCTGCCACAGAAGTGCTGGGATTATTTATCCATGTCACTAGACCTGGCTTTATATGGGCGCTAGGGATCCAAACTATGGTCCTCACACTTGTATGGCAAAAGTGTTCTTCCCCACTGAGCAATCTCCGCAGCTTCTAACAACAAAGCTGCTTTATGTACTTGGAGGACAAGATGGACCTAAGCTCAATGATGTCCTACCAGATGAGGTTCCTAGCCTCTTACCATGATCATGATGCACTGCATACATACATGAAATTATTAAAAAGTAAAAATTCTAAAAAATTTAAAAATCATGGCCAAAGAATTTAAAATAGACATTTTCCCCAAAAAGTAAGTAAACAGCCAGCAGACATATTAAAAAGATCTTCAGCATCACTAAACTAGGAAAATAGAAATCAAACCTACAATTACTCTGCACTCATTAAAATAGCTATTACTTAGAACAAAAACTACAAAGCAAGTCCTGGCAAAGATATGGAGCAATTAAATGCCCTTGTGGAAGGTAACAAGATCGCAAAGAGAAAATATATATACCCATGTTCATTCCAAGAAGTGAAATAACCTGTGAAGGTAGGGAAAAAAAACCCAAACAAAAAAACAAAACAAAACATCATCAACAACAACAACAAAACCAAAATGTGGGAATATTATCCATCTCTACAAAAAAAAGAAGCAAACTCTAATATAGACTAAAATACTACAGCATACATAAACACTGAAGCAGACACAAAAAGACAAATGTTGCAAGAATCTATTTACATAGTAGGGTAGTTACGTTAATAGAAACAGAAGCAGATGGTGGTTTCCAAAGGAGGAGGAAGCTGTTTGATGTGTGTAGAAGTTTAATCTTACAAGACAAAGAAGTTGTAGAGTTCGTTGTATAGACCTGTCAATGTTCAACTATACAGTTATAAAATGGCTAAGATAATAAGTTCCAGTAAATGTTTTTTTTAATTGGGGAAATAAAAAGTACCAGTAGGTAAGGTGCACAGGTTTTAAATAAAGCACACAACTAAACAAAATGGTAACCATTCAGCATGCTCGCTTCTAGAAGCACATTAGACAAGTTAGATTAAAGATATTTATAAGATATGCAGTACTTATACTATCTATGAATCTATAAAGATGAAATACGATACATTTTGTACTGTTTCTTTGGAAATGGGACATCATTTTTATGAGCATCAATTAGTCACAGAAAGTAACAGACTTTTTTGTTTTGTTTTTGTTGGGGGAAGTTAGAAATAGGGTCTCCTATAGCCCAGGATGACTTAAATTCACTATGTAGCAGATGATGCCCTTGCTTTTCTGAGTGTTGATGATACAGGCACTATCACACTGGTTTTATGTGGGCTGGGGATCAAACTCAAGGTTTCATGTACACTATGCAAGCTTTCTACCAAAGCTCCATCACCAAATGAGTTTCACTGACATTTTCATATCCATACAATGTACTTGGTCTTATTCCAATGACACTGGGATATTTTTTGATACAGCATATGCTAACTTTTGTTTATTGCTGTATTTATGCATTTTTGAGGGAAATACTTAGTACAAAAGTAGTAAGTATAAACAGGAAGTACTAACCAAGAGCTTTTTGGGTCCTGCCTATCAAGAGTGACTCTCTAGGCACTGTGTTGGATCTGGTTGTTTCTTTACTTCTGAGACACATATCACTGCACTTCTCTGGACAGCTTACGAGAAAAGCTGCCATCTTCATGGTAATGTCAGCAGTAGACAGAAGAGTTGAGTTACAGAGACAAGGCCTTAATAAGTAAGATCAGCTACAGGCTTGGTAGGAAATCCCCCAGTACCTGTTCTACCACCACCTAGATAAGCTCGCACAAGTCAGGGTCTAGCCAACATCAGAAGCCGGTTGAAGGAATCAAGCTAACCACAGTAGCTTCTGATTCAAACAATTCAACTAAAGCATACCATCACAAAAATTAAAACAAAGTTCTTAAATTCTCTTTGAGATTAAAGCAGCAAGGGCACTGATTCCTGTGCTCCCCAGGCCAGGTATACATGAATGCTACCACAGTGAGAGCAAGTAGCAGAGAAAGTGGGGAAAGTGCTCTGGGGAGCCGATGGGATGTTTGGGGTTTTTCCTGGAACATTTGAGTTAAGTTATAGCTTAAGACTCTAAAATATGGAGGAGGATAGTTCACCTATAGATAGTGCTGTCTAAATTTGAAACTGAAATACAATGGATTGAAATTTCTTTTTACTTTAGTATCCAATCTTAAAGCCAACATGCACTGAGTAAACATTGGGTTTTCTATGAACTGGATAGATAGAGAAGTTAATTTTAGTCTAAGAAAATGCTTATTAAAACATGAAGATAACTTCAAAGGGTGAAATAACAACACAGTGGGAGCCTCAGAAGATAACTGGGAGGTATACTTCAGAAACAGTGCGATTTCCACTTAATACTCTTCCAGGAAACCTTTCAAAGGCTGTCTTACAGACAAACAACTTACCATTATCATGAATAAAAACAACAGGCGTGATGAGGACCTACAGAAAGAGTACTCAGTAAGTTCTGGGAGGGAAAGACATCCATGAAATAACCTTACGAAGGCTGTGAGACACTGGGCAAATTCTAATTCAACTAGGTTTTAGAGAGAAAAAAGTCACATTCCCAGAATCAGCAATAGAGATGACCTGTAGGGCTTGGGCTCACTGTACTTCCGTTTCTTCTGTGTCCAACATTCATAAATATGTGTGTGCACTCTGTGTGTTTATTTGTGGTTCTTTGTCAAAAAGCTTGTGGGTAGTGACAAAGAGAGGCAAGTTAAAGGTGGAAGAATCTGATTGGTTCTGGTTTCAAAGGAATCACTACTTCATTATAGCGAGGGCACGGGAGAGCAGAGTTCACAATAGAGTGTCCAGGGAAAGAGAGGAGGGTAGTACAGGAAAGAGGCAGGGACAAGTCCCAGCGACAACTTTCATGCGGCCTTCCTCCCAATAGTGTCATTATATGATAAATAAAGGAATTATCATGCATTAGGTCAAGGCCCAGTGGTCTCTGAAAACACCCCCCCCCCATAAACACCCCCAGAGTGTGTGCCTTACTAATATCTCAGGTATCTTTGGTCCAATTAGGTTGATGCTGAAGATGAACCACCACAGGTTCTACAGCTATCACAAGCTGAAAAATTCCTCTCACCTAGAAAAATCACAGCATAAAGTCTGCTCTGAGCTGGTTAAAGAAACTGCTCAAGTCATGTGGAGACAGCACGCACAGTCATGCAATGGCTAGGACTTGGTTACTGGGTCAGGCATTCACTTCATTACACTTATCATAGCTAGTTCAGAATGAATTCTTTCTACTTATTAAAAAAAAGTTATGGTCACAGAACCCTTGGGAAGTTCTTTGTGGAAGGATTCCAGAAGACATTGTTATCACAGGAGTGACAGCTATGTGTATGTCATTGTCTTTAGAAACCTTCCAGTGGAATAGAGTGCACAAGTGGAAGATACTGACCCTATGTAGGTCTAGGCTAAGGTGTGTGTGTTTATCTTAAGTTTTTAACAAAAAAGTTAGTAGAAAAGTTTGTAAAAATTAAAAGGGAAGGCTGATAGAATAACAACGTTAAAATAGTTTTGTTTGGCTGTCTTATTGTTGATGAATGCCCTTGTGTTTTACACAGTTATTATGAATGACTAAGTTTTCAGAGGGTCAGTGAGAAAGCTCAGCCAGTCGAGGTGCCTAGGGCTAAGCCTCACAACTGGATCTAGTCCCTGGGAGCCACATGCTATTAGAAGAACTGACTGCTGTTAGTTGTCCTTTGACTTTCATATCTGTGTCATGGCATATAAGTGCCAGCTCCACCCCCAGAAAATAAATAGCAGATAAAAAAAATGAAAAATTTACAATATAAAAAGTCACAGTAATTAATAAATTCCTTAGAATAAGGAAACAAGTAAGATTTCAGAAGTAAATTCAGTTTCTCATTAGACAGGTTAGGTCTTCTCAGGCTCCACTCCATGCTGACTGGGAACACCTTCAGGTAGGCTCTGTAAGTTCTATTCAGGAGGCTGCCGTAGATAGGTACGTTAGGTTCACTTTTCCTGTACTGTTTGCCAATGCAGACAGATATGCACACAGCACTGTGTCAAATGCCTACAGTATCCAGGTAGCTGATGTGTTGCATGGGATTATAGCTTAGGGGCTGTACACAATGCTATATACCACATGTGTGCTACACTGTCCAGGGTTAGGCAAGAACACGCTACACAGACTCAACAACTATTTGCTTTATAATAAAAGTAGTCAGTAGCTACTGTAAAAGAGAGGATGCCTGCTAGCTAGAATCTACTAAATTTACTAAAAGTATCTACTAAAGTATCTTAAAGGATATACTAAAAGTATCTTAAAAGATACTTTTCCGATCTGACTTTCTTTTGATTTTCAAGTAAGATAAACAGAGTATTAAAAAACAATCTTTGTACTTCCCTCATTCTAATTTTACAGTTACATTATACTCAATAAATACTCCTCTAGAAAAATCAACTATGCAAAAATGTATCATCAGTCATCTAACACTGAAATTTAGTAGATTGTAGTTCTATTAAAATGACATTATATGTAAGTTTATCAACTTTGTGTCTTCCTACTTTTTCCAAACTGAAAATAACTTCATTTTACTAACAGATTAATTAAAATGTCAGTATAAAACTCAAAACAAACATCTAAAGAGACAGGTATTCTCACTTACCCAGGTGAGCTGCAGTCCTGAGATGCTAGGTTGCCCTAGTACAATTCGATTCTCGTCTCCCGGTGCAGACCATCCTTGTATGGATGTAATATAATGTCTGTCTCCCCAACAGACTCAAGACTCCATAGAGGCAGGACTCGCATCTGTCTTGATCCCAGTATTCCAGGGCCCTTCGCAAATCATCTTTCTAATACATTTGACAAATCAACTTTAGAGGATATAAACCTAAACAAAAGGAGATTCATATTTTTACAGATATCCTAGGACAAAATATTTCCATCCATAAAAGTTGCATAATCATTGAAGAAATAAAAGTCCATGTAGTTACACATAGGATGAGGACAGACACAAATGTTTGCCCAAAATGGCTGACACTATGACAAAATCAAAATGTATATTCTCTAAGCACAATGCCCAAAGCCTTCTCCTCTGGCCTCCTAACACTAAATTCTGAGTCACAAAGACAAAACTTTTAACAAGATAACAAATAACTCTTCAAATCTGATTGTATTACTACTATACTCTAAAGATATGTTATTACTGAAAAAAAATGATAGATTGCTTCAAAACCCATAAGTAAAAAAAGTTAATCAACTTCCTTAACACACACACACTCATACATATACTCAGACATCAGCTTTTGCTCTTGATAATTAATGAGAGAAAGCCAAACTTTAATATTCACCAATGAAAATGTAAGGTTTAGGGCACTGTCAATATTTGCCCAACTGAAATGAGCTATCATGAACTTCTATTCTAGGCTTTCAGACAATCTTAAGCAAGAAAGAAAGTTATACTTTTTCTAAATCACATCAAAATAAAAGGTTCCTGGGACTGGAGCGATGGCTCAGTGTTTAAGAGCACTAGCTGGTCTTGCAGAGGACCCAACTTCAATTTCCAGCATTCTCATTTGGCAGCTTGCAACTCTAGTTCTAGGGGATCCAATGCCTCTGCCTTCCCATGGTATATGCATTCATGTGCATATACTCACACACAGAAACATGCTTCAAAAGATAGAATAGATTTTTTTGAGACAGGGATTCTCTGTTGTAGCTCTATAGACCAGGCTGGTTTTGAACTCACACAGATCTGCCTGCCTCTGCCTCCCAAGTGCTGGGATCAAAGGTATGCACCACCATCGCCCAGGCTAGAGTAGAGATTTTATGGCCACAAAAATAGATGGTAAAAAAAAAAAAAACCATATGCATTTGTATGCATGTGTCCATCTTTTACCAAAGCAGGATCTGTAAAAATCATGAGTTTGTTAGTCAACACAGTCAATGACCGCACAAAGCAAGTGTCAGGAGTTTCTGTAAAGAGTCAGAGAGGAAGTATTTTCTGTTTTGTGGCTCTGAAGTGTCTACTGCTAAAAACAACATAAAGGTTACCTACAAAATTATCCCAAACTTTTCTGAGAACTGAAACTGAATTGTCTAATTTTCATTTGTCATGAGCACAGTCTTTTAGGTACCCCCTCACCATAATTCAGAATGTAAAAATCCATTAATCAGGCATAGTGGCATAGGCCTTTAATCCCAGCACTCAGGAGGCAACAGATTCTGAGTTCCAGCCCAGCCTAGGTTATACAAAGAATTTTAGGTTATCCAGGAAAACCAGGGAGACACACTGAAAGGCTATCTGAAGAAAAAAGAAAAGGAAAGAAAAAGCAAATCCAAGCAAACAACACCCCCTCCAGCCTGCTTCTTAGTTTGCAGGCCCCACAAAACCAGTCCCAAGATGGCCGGTGAATTATAGTCTGTTATCCTAAGTCAATGGCTTAGTACATACAACTGATTCATACTAGTTAGTACAGCAGTTTTCAACTTGCGCAACCCGTTTTTGGGGTTACATATCAGATATCCTGCATATAAGATATTTGCCTTAGAATTCAAAACAGTAGCAAAATTGCAGTGGTGAAGTAGCAACAAAATAATTTCATGGTTGGGGGTCACCGCAGCATAGAGGAAGCGTATTAAAGGGCTGCAGCATTAGGAAAGTTGAGGACCACTGACTTAGTAGCTATATAACCGTGTCTTTAACGCCATCTTAGCCCTACGCCCACAAAGGAGGAAGTCCACCATCACCAGTAGGATGGGACTAAGCGCTCGTGTGCAGGCAGGAGTGAGCTGTGTTATTAACAACAACTGCAGCAGAGACTAACGTGACTATTTGAGACTAACTGTAACAAGCAGTGTTCTCAGTGTGCATTAGTTTAATTTTCATCGCAGGTACATGATGGGTATTTTTATGATCTCTAGTTTACATATAAGGATATGCTGACAAAGAGTGCTTATATGAATTATCTAAGCTTACACAGTGAGTAAATGTTCTGAGTCTCATGGGCAGCAGGCACCACTTTCTGTCCTTCAACCTTATCACCTGTTCTTTTCTTACAGAACTTCCATGTGACAATTCTCAGAAATTAAAATGCACCACAGAAAACAATGTGAAACACTTAATGTTAATGAAAAATGGCTAAGCTTTACTGAGCTTTTCTGGACAGTAACAAAGCTGAGGGTTCAGACAGAGGGGACCTCAGTATTCTCATGGAAAGACTGGGTGCTAAGTCCCTTTTCCTTCCTGTGTGCTATTCACTGCAGTAAATGTTGGCAACAACGTCCCAGGAAAAAAGGTGGCAAAGGGCAAGAAACTACTGCTGTCTTGAAATGACTTCTGAGCTTTCTTACCTTTCTTTCCAGCTCTGCCATGTGCAGATGGTATTTGCACACCTATAGTGTCTGTCCCTTATTGGTTTTCTTTATTTTTATTTATTTTTTCTTTCTTTTTTTCTGGTATTTCGAGACAGGGTTTCTCTGTGTATCTTTGGCTGTCCTGGACTTGCTTTGTAGACCAGGCTGGCCTCGAACTCACAGCGATCCGCCTGCCTCTGCCTCTTGAGTGTTGGGATGAAAGGCTTGCGCCACCATGCCTGGCTGTTTGTCCCTTATTGGAATGTTAACAATAATGCCATTCAATAGCCACAGTACAATGAATCTAACCTGTACTCATTTGCACACTGTGAATTTCTACTGCTTTATTGGCTCTGAGGACTGGTGTTCCAAATCCAAAAATATGCAAAATAATGGATTCTGTAGTGGGCATTTGAAAAAAGTTGGGG
Organism: Acomys russatus; assembly: GCF_903995435.1. NCBI lineage: Eukaryota > Metazoa > Chordata > Mammalia > Rodentia > Muridae > Acomys > Acomys russatus. Next base: position 39,727,064 of record NC_067145.1, read on the forward strand.
TTATTAAAATTATTTAACTACATACTTAAAATTTATTTCAGCATAGTGTTAAATTGCTAAAGTGGCTTTCAGGAGTTATAATGAAAGACTGTAACTTCCAAATAACTTCAGAATAAAAACACTGAAGAATTTGACATTTAAGGATTGTGGCTGGCCAGGGAAATAAGAAATGGCTAAAAGTGAACTTATTCCAAAAAGCTGTCACTGGAAGGTAGCTATGTGCCGACAATTACCTCAGAGTCTGCTTTCATTACTCACAGAACCCTGAGGAAACTGACATGGCAGAGGATCTCCACAACACTGGGCCAAGGACATAAGACGCTGAGGTTCTTACCAGGACAAGACTCAGAGCAAAATTAATCTGGGCAACACTATAAAACTTATTTGCCAAATGTTCTTCAATTCGTACTTTCCCTGAAATGTTTGCTATCAGTAAACTGCACCATTCTATAATATGTGCAACTAGCATACTAAGAAAATGACACTTCTCAGCAGAAAGCAAGCAGCCATATTTCCTGAGGTGCTTCAAAACAACGACTATTCCACGGGAACTTTCTGATGTAAGGTTGCACTGCCATGTTTCCATTTTCCAAGCCCACATCTCAGAGCTGTGGCTTACATTTCTCGCTCTCGCCTTCCCTGCCTTGAAGCTCATCAAACTGCCGGGCTCTATCTCCTGAGAGCCTTTTGATTTCCATATTTCCTCGTCTCCACTGAGGACCTCCAAGTTGCATTATCCGCTGCCTAGGAACCTGGATACCCCTAACATTTTCTAAGGCTTTCATGGTCAGCTCTAGACTTACTTCACCTACACCACCTGCATCAGTGCTGGGCCCCAGTTCTACCAGCCTTCCCCAAGTTTCCTGAGCATGACCACAACTTTATCTCAAATATATATGTTACACTTGTTTCTGTATAACATGCCCAAGAGAATCAACTTAACGGAGGGTTTACCTTATTCACAGTCTCTAAGGTTGCAGACGATGTTTAGCCAGGTCAGTATGGGTCCTATGGTGAGGGAGTGCATTTTGTGACAGGAGGAATGGCAGAGAAGACTGCTCTCTTAATGGTCACTAGGAAGCAAAAGGAGAGGCAGACAAGAAGGGGCAGGGGCCCCAATATTCCCTTCAAGAGCATGTCCTCACAATGATTTAACTTCCGTCCACTTGTCTCTACTTCCAAAATGTTCTCCTACTCCTCAGTTGTGCTACATACAGACTGGCGGACAAAGCTCAGTACATGAGTCTTTAAGCAGCAGTTAAGACTCAAGCCATAAAAGGCTCAAGGCAAAATCATCTCCCCAGAGCTGTCCAGGTCCAGACTGGCTCAGATACTCCTTTCCATACATCCAGGGAACTCTGTATCTTTCTCTCACATTACTGTGATTTTACCTAAATGTTGCCTACTACCACTAACACAAAAAGTTTAGAATGGGCTTACATTCCATTGTGTTCAGCATCTAGCAGAACAACAGAGAACCCAAGAGGAGTTCAGTCATTAATTGGTTGTGATACAACTAACACATTGCAAAGTCTCCTTTTAAAGTTTTTTTTTTTTTTCTTTTCCTTTTTTTTTTTTTTAATCTATGGCTAGAATGGCTGTACTCCATGCAACTACAGGCTAGGTTATGGGGTACCAATCTACTTATCACAAATCTGCCTTAAATTATTTGACATACAAGCAGAATAGGCATATTCTACCCAGCACCTAGCTAGGCCATTACATCCTCAATCTTCTGAAGAGCTGCCTGCCTTTTCTGTTGTCACCTCCCATATAATCCTCATATATGAAGTTTCTAGGTGCTACTCTTTATCACATGGTATCTCACTGTGACTATTCTTAAATGACTAGTGACACTGAGTGTCTTTTCATGTGCTCACTGGCAACTTGTGAATCTAAAAAAGAATGTATGTGTATATATTTAATTAGGTTATTTTCTTTTTATTGTTGCGTTGTCAAAGTTCTTCAACAATTCTGGATATAGGCCTCTTACCAGAGATAAGATTTGAAAATATCTCTTCCATACTCTTTCTCATCATCTTTTGCTTGGGAGGTTAATTTTAGTAAAAACCAACATAACACTTTTAGTTTGTTGCTTGTGCTTTGAGTGTCAATCTGATAAATTATTTTGCATAACTCAAAGTTGTAAAGATATCAATGCCTGGTTTCCTCTGAGAGTTTCCCATATTATTTACCTCTTATTGTCATGTCTTTAGGCAACTTCTATACATAATAAATGGGTACGTTTCTGTTTTGTTGCTCTAGGACCACTTGTTAAAAAGCTGCCCTATCTCTACTGATTAGGTTGGGCATCCTTATTGAAAAATCAGAGAGCAGAAATGTCATGGCACATCTGGACTCTTCCATCCACTCTGTGTATCTACTTATGCTTACTGTAGCACCATGCTGCCTTCTTTTGAATTTCCATTCAAATTTTAAACATCAGATTGACAATACGTACAGCATGAGGAAGCTCTGACTGCATAGAGCTTGCACTGGATATGTAGTTTAGTATGTTCAAGACTGTCATGCTAACAGTGTTAAGTTTCCCACCTTAAGAACTTGGAATGTCTTTCCCTTTTTAAGGCTTTAATTCTAAAATTACTTTAGTATTTAGTATTACAAGTCTTGAACTTCTTTTGTTATTTTTGTTTCTAATGCTACTATAAATGTTGCTTCACTAACGTTATTTTCAGAACACAAGGCTAGTGCATAAAAATTCAACTGGTATTTATACTGATTTTGCAGCTTTCAGCTTTGATAAATTTTATTTTTTAGTATAATCTGCTAGAGGAATTTTAATTCAGAACATGGCTGCTCTGGCAAGAGATCACATCCAAAGACCTTCTAGGTAGGTCTGTGTGATCCAGCTGCAATACCAACATACCTTTAATCCAGGAGACAGAGGCAAGCAGATCTGAGTTCAAGGCCAGCCTGGCATAGAGAAAGTATCAGGTAAAGAAAAGCTTGGATACATGCCTTTAATCCCAAACAATGGAGGTAAAGTTAGTTTGTATTAGGAAGCACCCATGTAAAGTGGTATTTAATTGAGTGGCAGAGAGCCAGGTGCAGTGGCGCACACCTGTAATCCCAGCACTCAGGAGACAGAGGTAGGAGAATCTCTGAGAGTTTGAGGCCAGCATGGTCTACAAAGCAAGTCCAGGAGAGCCAGGTCTACACAGAGAAACCCTGTCTAGAAAAAAAATGAATGGCAGGAAAAGAGATGATTGACAGAATAGGATATGCCCAACTTTCCTCCTAACACTTGCTCTGAAATCTATACTAAAGCATCTTTATTAAACCCCAGCTCTGCTTTATACATGCAAATATTCAAATGTTTATCTGGGTTGAAGCCACAAATCCTGCTCTGTCTGAGTCAGGCCCCTACACTTTGTAATTTCTTCTTTGACCTCCCCTCCCAGTTATTTGGGAGTGTTATTTACTTTTTATATATTTGTTCAATTTCTAAATTTCTTTCTGTTGCTTACTGCTAGTTCTATTGTACAGTGGTCAGATAGTGTACTGTGACACTGCACTCCTTTTTATACTTGTATGACCTAATAGTTTGTCCTGGAGACGACCACACATGCTTCAGAAGAATGTTCTTTTTATGTGTTCTATGGGAACTGTTAAGTCTCATTAGTTTAGTGTTGGGTCTGTGAAGGGAGTCCAACTTATTCTAGTATATTTAGAATAAATACCAATGCCATCCCTAAAGGTAAGATGTATATATTTTTGAAAATCTAGTTTGGAGCTACTTTTTTAAAAAACACATTTATTTTTAATAACTCTAAGTGGTACAAACTAGGAAATGAATTTACTTGTCCTATCTTTTATGATTAATTTCATATCCTATAATAAAAAAGTTTATTGCTATTTTAAAAAGTACTATGGTTTCTCCAACAACATATCCATGGCTGTAACTCAAAGACTAACCACTGATGTACACGAAGTTATAGACCAAAGATATGTCCAAGTTTTGTTTCTAGATTTTCTTGAAGTCAACACATAATCACTAGCTGCTGCTTACCAAAGCATGGCTCTCTTGCTTGTCTACAGGGAGGTCCTATAATGTAACATTTTCTGAACACACACACACACACAGACACACACACAGACACACACACACACATACACACACAGACACACACACAGACACACACACACACACACACACACACACACACAGACACACATACACACACACACACACACACACAAACACACCTGAGGCTAGAGAGAAGGCTCAGTGGGTTAGCAGTGCTTGCTCTTCTTCCAGAGGACCCGAATTTAGTTCTCAGTACATGTGAGATACCTTACAAGCACCTGCAGCTCAGTTTTAGGAGATATGTCACCTTCTGGTCTCCATGGGAACCCACAGACATGTGACATACATTCACAGATAAGACAAAAGTAGATGGTGGTATTGAACTGCTGTTTTTGTTATATGTTTCTTGTTCAAAGCAACAAAAATATTTTGCTTTTAAATACCCCATGGTATGTGTATTACCCAAGACGCAAAAGCTAGGAAGGAGCCTGGTAACAGCAGGGACTGAGAGGATGGACTAGTACAGTGGTGGTACTGGGCCTGTCTGTGCTGCATGCTGTATTTAGACGAGACCTCTAGCTCTGAATCCTATTTTGAGTATCCAGGGTTAGTTGGAGTGGTCAAATGTATACAAGGCTTACTATAAAGTCAATAAATGAGCAAAGTGGTTGTAGCAACAGCCTAACAGAACTGCTGTAGTGTGTAAATATGTTTGCCAAAGGTCATGTATTTGTGAACTTAATTAGTAATGCAAGAATGTTGGGAGATGATGCCTAAGGGAGGTTTTTAAGTAATGAGGATTTTACTCTCATAAATGGATTAATGCTGGTTTTAAAAGGGGAAAAATACATCATAGTAAATTGTTTGTAAGCCTGCAAGTTTTAATGAAAGAAAATTAACAGCACCAACTGTAGTGATCTAAGTCATAAGGAGTTAAATGTGGCAGAGGATTTTTAAAAGAAACTGTGGCTTACGTAAACATGGCAACCAGTAGGAAGAACAGCCCTCACCTAAAACACGCTTTTCCCACGCATGTGCTATGCCTTCTTCAGTTTTGAGGAGCATATTGCAAAGTTTCCAAACAAGAAGGGTCTGCGTAGAGATTCAATGAAAATTTTAAACTACCTTCATCAACAATATATAGGTCATGTAGGTAAATTTATTTTCAGTTTGTCTTGTCCCAGCCCAATAATTCAACTTTAGCTCTTGGGACCTATATGGTAGAAGGGGAAAGCCAATTCTTGAAAGTTTTCTTTAATCTCCACATTTGCACTTATAGAACACACATGTGCTTACAAGCACTCATGTATACCTACTTAATCAATCAATAAATGTGATAAAAAATTAGAAAACAAAACAGGATAGATGGTTCCTAAGAATGACGTGTGATGTTGACCTCTAACCTCCACTGACACAGACACACAGAGGACTACACCACACATCTGTACACACACCTTGTCATTACCAGCCTGTATTGCAGCACTAGGTAAGTAGGAGCAGCAAGATCTGCTGCAGGCTCCAGGCCAGCCTTGGCTGCACATCAAGATTGTCTCAAGAAAGCAACACATATACTCAGGCACACTCACAATATTTCAGTTATGACAGATACTCTTGGTTAGCTTAAATAAAAATTGAATTGGCTAAGGAAAGTAATTCTTTTGGCAGGTTATAAAGAAGTCCATCATTAAATGTGTTTTAATAAAAACAAAACAAAACAAAACCCCTGACTAAATTAAAATGTGTCAGAAGTGTCTTGCACTCTCCCCACCATTTATTAAATGAGTAGGCACACATACCAAAGCTTAGTTAGCAACACAAAGATCTGGTCCTTTTGTTTGAAGAGTGTTTTAAAAAAAAAAAAATCTAAAACAAGTACAATTCAGGATACACATAGTTATAATCAGCTTAAACTTTTCACGTAACAGCCCCCCCCCCCCCACTGAGACCTACTGTAGTTCCTAGCATAATGTGGCTCCTCTGTTAACACCTGCTGGTGATTTTAGCATACCAGAAGCCATTTTGCCTCCAAGGTCCATTTTGATCCTAAGGTGAAATTAAGTTCATGTTCTCAGCCTCTACCTGCCTGGGAGCTTGACTAGCCCTTTACTTACAATTCAATCCTTGTTGAACGTTCTCCTTGAATTAATGGTTTATGTTCTACTTAAACAAAACCACAATATCCTGCTCTGTTCCTTTCTCCAAGAACAATGGGGGAACTGAGAAGTTCCAAGCCTATATCCTGGCCAGTCATCTTAAAACACTTTGTCTAGCTACCCGGGTACATTGTGCACGGAACAAAATCGATTCTTCTTATAATGACATAATGCTGCCTGCCCCTCTTGCTTTCCACCTGGTTGTTACCTGGTTAGGGTTTGTCTTATAAAAAGCCTATCTTACAAAACAGACAGGGTCACGGTCTGATTCCTGATTTCAGAACATGGCCCTGATCTGTCAGCGTTCAAATAAACTTCCATCAATCTTAGTCTGGTGTTCAAGCGGTCAGTGTGTGGCTATTCCTGAACCCTAACAACATAAAGCGTCAGAAAAAAATTTAAAAATAGTTATGTATATGTGCATGTATCTATCCTAAGTGTGTGTACATGCCAGAAGATATGAAATCTCATGGTGGAGTGCAGGCCATTGTGAGGTTTCCAGTGTGGATGCTGGGAACAGAACATGAGACTCTGTGGGAGCAACAAATGCTCTTACACACTGAGCCATCTCTCCAGGCCCCAGAAGACTCTAAAAATAAAGTAAAACTAAGATAAAGCACTGCAAGTGTCTGTTTTAGAACATGGTAACAGGGCCAGTGAGAGGGCCCAGTGGGTAAAAGCATTTGCAACCTGAGGCCTTAATCTCCTTATCTCCTCTGACACAAGCTTTGGCTCCAAGTATAAATTTCCTGGTGCTTTTTTTTTCTCTTCAAACTGTACATTTTATATTTTGTTTTACCCCATTTGCTCTTTTACACTGTAGACCTGCATAACACTAATTACTAATAACCATGTAACAAAAACAGTATTAGACTGTCTTGAAATTTCCTCTAAAGAAATTAGTCCATAAAACAAACGAGCAAAAAATAAAACAAAAAAGGAAAATTAGTCCATTACTTTTAACTTTAGGCTCAGGCAAGTTCTTAGTAAGAGGACAGAAGCAGCCACATTCTTTTCCAGACTACCACAAAAATGATCTCTAACCCAGTTATTAAGATTTTTCCTCTCAGAAACCTCTTGACTCTGGACCTCAACAGTCTTGTTGTTCTCAGCTACCTTCCAAGCTTAGTAGGACAGTGCATTAAGTTCTGCCTACCGTGTTCAATTAAATTTTCAAATCCAATGTTCCAAAGCCTTCTTACATTCTTAAAAAATAACACAAAACACGCCCGCATGGTTGAGTCCTTTACAGCAATACCCCATCCCTGGGACCAACCTCTCAGTCCTCTATTGCTTTGATAAGACAGCATGACAAGGCCATGTATTACAGAAAGTACTTATGTGGGCTTACATCTTCTGTTGGAGGAGACCCCATTGGAGGAGGGTGTGGCAGCAGGCTCACAAGCTAAAGTAGAAGCTAAGAACTCACATGTCTAAACACAAGGAGAAGGCAGAGAGATGAGAAAGGGAGGAGAGAAGAGTGGAAGGGAGGGAAGGAGAGAAATGGAGACTACCTCACAGTGTCATAAATCTTTTGAAACCTCAAAGCCAGCTTCCAGTGACACATCTCCTCCAACAAAACTACAACTCAGAATCCTTCCCAAACAGTTACATCAATTTTGGACCATGACTCAAATGAATGAGCCTATGGAGAGCACTCTCATTAAACTACTACACATGGGACTGGCATGCCCACTGTCACACATGGTTTTAAATAATGTGCTTTCAGTTTCTCACAGTACGTTTTACTCCTTTCTGATCTGTAGTGCCCTCCAATAGTAATATATACACGCTGTGAAGGTACCACTTGTGCCTTAGTACTGAGCTTATCCTCTGGAAAATGGGCACTACCATGAGCAACAAGTCTGGCTTGAACATTTCCTTGTACCCAATAAACCTCTGTTCCCTAAACTTGGAGATGCTTACCTGCTCAGAAAAGGAGGTGAAATCCACTGCTCTGTTTGTTCTGAAAACATTAGAGCCAGGCTTCTAAATAACTAGCCTAGACTTTCCCTTCCTCACTCCTCAAATCCCCTGTACTACACACTCCTCTATCTGAATCACTTCTCCTTTTCTTTCCAAAGAAGTATGAATTGCTCATCTGGGCTTGGTGGCACATGCCTTTAATTCCATCACTCAGGAGGCAGAGGCAGGTGGATCTCTATGCGAGTTTGAGGTCAGCCTAGTCTACAAAGTGAGTCCATGACAGCCAAGGCTACACAGAGAAACCCTGTCTCGAAAAACCGAAGAAAGAAAGAAAGAAAGAAAGAAAGAAAGAAAGAAAGAAAGAAAGATGAATTACTCAAGGGGAGCAATTCCAGTTGCCTTCCCAGTATTATCCACAGCCTAAGGAAGGCCCTCAGTCCTGACACAAAAGATGGCTGCCCCTCCTTCCTGAGACCAGATCCTGAGCTCAGGCTAGATTTCTACATGCTCCTGCTTCAACAATTCAGAAGCAGCTTTCTCCTGCATAAGTCTTTGCCTAAAGCAGACCCTCCTGCACTAGCTTTAAAAGAACCCAAGTCTCTTCTATAGCAATAGCAGCAATATCACTGGCCATACAACTCCTTGCAGCTACAGCCCACAGGCCTGTTTAAATATTCCTATTGCAAATAAACTTCTGTGTAACATTACCTAAGTGTTCTTATTCATTTTCCTGTCTCCTGTTCACTCCCTGTCTTCACATCCTGGCCTCATTCTCCAAGATGTCTTCTACCAACTCCATCCACAGGGCTTGCCTGGTCTTCATCTTACCTGACCTCTTAGCACCAAATGATTACTGCTCTCAGCCTTTCCAATACTGCTTACCTCTCAGTACATATGAGGAAGAATGCTGAGGTTTTTCTAAGTAAACATCAGACCTCACTGTATACCTTCTCCCTAGGGAATCTTACCGAGTTACAGTTTTATTTGACACACTGACAGCTTAAAAGCCAGCATTCTTAATCTCCAGTTCAGACACCTCCTTTCTGAGCTTCCTCTAAGCCTGTAGGCTCTCGTCTGGGCCTTGCACACAGGATCTTTGGACTCAAAACCTATCTCTCTCATGTACTATCTGACATCGGGGAACTCTCTGAAAATTGCAGTGTCTCTCCACTCCCTAAACAATATAATAACAAACTGAACCCGCCCAGTTCCTGCAGCTTGCCTTGTCCTCCTTCTCATCATTGCATCTTCCTTCACCCCTTCCTGTGTTCAAATTGCTCACTTCCTACTGAATTCTTACATTGCTTCAGATTCCTGCTTAACTCCCCTACCCTAGGGAAGCAGAGAAAAGGAGAGGGAATTTAGAAGGAAGAAGAGAGGAAGTATTTCAGTCAGAAGGAATTTAAAGAAAATACTTACTCATCCAGATAAGAAACCAAACTCACAGAGGTAGGAGTCAAATGGGGAACACTGAGTGTAGGAAGAGCTGGTGGAGTGATCACAAGCTGAACACAGGGGAAAACACAAATAACAAATTTGCATTTGGGAATCTGAAGGAAGCTGCCTGGTTCTCCCATCCCTGCAGGTTTTTATCTGGTTAAATAAGGGTGTAGAAAGATGTTCCCCTTCCCCACAGGAAACAGTCTCAGTATACCAATGCTGACTGACCTCTCCTCTTAGTATGTTCAGACACAGACAAACTTAATTTTAGTGACTAACATGTCAGAACAAAGTGACACATTTATTTTCTTATATATTCTATGTAAACAAAAAAAAAATCAAACTACATTTTGACAGACTCAATAATGAAAAGGAATGAACTACTGATACATGTAACAACTTGAAAGAATCTCAAGAGATTATACAAATGAAAACACACAGAAATGTTACTCAGTTAATAATCCACTTATACAATACTGAAATAAAAATACTATGAAAATAGAGAAGATACCAGTAATTGGCAGGGCTTACAGATAGAGGTATACTGATGAACAGCTAGGTGAACATGGCTATAAAGGGGCAATATGAAGACTCTCTGTAATACAAACCATCTTTGAACCTAATTGCAAAAGCTATACCTCAAATATGAATTATACACACACACACACATACACACACACACATACACACACACAGCGCTCAAGAAAAATTAGAAGCATCTGAAAAAGATGAAGACTGTTTCAATGTTAATACTCTAGAGCAATGATTTTCAACCTTCCTAATGCTGCAAGTCTCTTTAAAACAGTTCATCATGTTGCGATGACCCCTAACCACAATAGTATTTTCTTGCTACTTCATAACTGTAATTTTGCTGCTATTGTGAATGGTAATATAAATATCTGATATGCAGAATATTTGCTATGTTACCCTTGTGAAAAGGTCATTGATTCCCTCTTCCCCCAAAACTGATCGAGACCCACAGGAGGTTACCATTGAGAGGAAACTAAGGAGAGGGTATGTCATGTATATTACATATTTAAAGTTCATATGTATTTATAATTACCTCAATCTAAATCTATGAGTGAAAAACAGTTTTATGGGTGGGGTAAAAAACTTATTTAGCATGCTTGAGGCCCTGGTTTCATAGCAGGCATTTCAAAATAAAAAGATAAATGATAGACAAACTGACAGACATATACACCCTTTAAACTTGGAAGTTTAAAGCATTTCAGCACCATGATATTGGTTTTATTGTCAATCTAACACAGTTTAGAATACTGGGAAGAGTCTCAATGGGGACTGTCTAGATCAGGTTGGCTTATGGTCACATCTGTGGGGGATTGTCTTCCTTATGTTAACTGAAGGGCAGTGGGTGGGGAGCGTACTGAGAATATGGATGGCACTCATCATGGGCTGGGGCCCGTACTAAGTGAAGACCGAGTAAGTGCTCACTTCTAAGTGCGCACACACTCACTCTTACCCTGCTCATGACTGGACAGGAGACCAGTTGCTTCTTGGTGCCTTGACTTCCTTGCAATGGACTGTAAATTGGAATTGTGGGCTAAAATAAACCCTTCTCCTTTGAGTTGTTTTTAAATCACAAAACCAGAAACAAAAATAATAGAAACACATTCTCAAAAGCATTAAATGCCGCATCCCTGGCTATAGACTTGAGTCTTTTCACAGGCAGTCTCCTATTTCTCCATACTCCACCCACATTGCTATCAGCTCACAAAGAAAGGTCACAAGGTAGACGGATAGCTTGAGGTGTATTGAACAGGATAAAGAAGTGTTAGAATTTTAGAGAGGAGGTCTTGGAATGAACTTTAAGGTCTGAGATCATAATGACTCAGACAACTACTTATGACCTAAGAAAAACTGCCTTCTTTGGCACCTTGAAGTATTAAAAAAATGTAGAATTAAATTACAAAGTTTGCACACTTATTTATGCAGCTGGTCTTTTAAAAAATTGTAGTGCTTTAAGCCTACAATTCTAATGGGCTCACTGGTGACATTCCAATCCTTTGAAAAATAAATGAAATATCATAAATCATTTGACAGTTCTTAAGCTTAGATTTTTATCATCACTCTGACTCTAAAAATAAAAAGCAATATGTAAGGATAAGATCTTGTTTTATGCCCTATAAAACTCAAGACAGAAAATAAATCATACTATTACATGTCATTTAGAACCCCAACTTTAATACTTGGGATTAAATTGGCATAATGCCTGTGGTCACTCCCATGAGAATCCATACAAGTAGAACAGCTTTTCTTCAAATATTGCAGAAGTCTGGCACTTCCTGTGATAAATGGAGCAATAAGGCGTGGTGAGTGTACTTGTGTATACTCAGATACTTCATATCTACACCCATATGGGCACCCGTTAGGTATCTGGAGGGCTGGACTTATTTCTCAGCATCCATCCAGAGGAATGCTGGATTATCTACAAAAAGTAAAACACTGGTGTACTCTTTTGTATTAAAAATGTTTTGCATATATGTCTGTCTACATGTATATATGTATTCTGAAAACTGTAGGATACTCTTGATCTATTATAATTGAATATTACTTTTAGAATTGATTTGCTACTTTACAAAAAACTTTTCCCAGGCATGATGAGAGAATTTCAAAGAGAAGATCAAGACAGGAAGCAGCCAATGTTGACAAAGAAGCAATCACAACACTGCTTCTGGCCTGTGTCCAGAGTCAGAGCTTCTTGATTTAGCTTTCCTGATTTCCCATCTTCTACTCAAGCTGCCAGTCCCTTCCTTCCCGTGTTTCTCCCCTTTTTTCTTACTCCTCTCCTTCACCCCTGCGCCCCCTCCCCCCGGCCCTGTCTTTCCTCCATTCTTTTTAACTTATCAAGACAAGTCTTGCTATGAGTAGCCCAAGGTGGCCTCAAACAATCAGCTCCCTTTGTCTCCGGCCTTTCTTGCCTTTTGCTGGTTTCACTTCTGGCTTCTCTGCTGCCAAGTCTTCTGTGCAGACTTTGCTCTGACCGTATTTCATATTCTTCTTGATCACATCTGTTCTCTTCCTGAAGCCCTTCCACTTTATGGAGGTTATTCCACTACCGTCCTCTTCCCTCATCTCTCTTACAGGGACTTTCACAAGGCAGGACATTGCTACACCTGTTTCCCTCCATCACTAAGTGTCAATTTCCTGTTCACGTGGACATTCTTTTTAAAGACCTATGTGTGCGTGATTGTGTGTGTGTGTGTGTGTGTGTGTGTGCGTGTGTGTGTGTGTGCACGCACGTGTGTGTGTGTGTGTGCACATGTACCCACAGAGGTCAGAAAGTGGGACTGGAGTTACAGAAGCTTGCTAGCAACCAAACCTGGTCTTCTGCAAGAGCAGCAAGCACTCAAACGCTGAGCCATCTTTTTTATGCTTTGTGATGTTGATCCCTTTTTCCTGTCAGGAGAGTAAGGTAATTATTTTATAATGTCTATAATCTAAGGTCTAACTAAAACATACCATACCATTTCTTAAAGAAATTGGCATCAAGGCTGGAGAGATGGCTCAGCATTAAGAGTACAGAACCTGGGTTTAAGTCCCAGCACTCACAAGGCCATCACAACTGTCTGTGACTCCAGCTGCAGGGATAGGACGCCCTCTTCTGGCCTCTGCAGATACCAGCAACACACGGGCTACACAGACATGTATGTAGGCAAAACATCCATCCACATAAAAAAATTTAAAATTATGCAATTAAAAAAAGGAGCATCACAACCACCTTTGACCTCTCCTATGCTCATAAATGTCAGAAGAAATGCCTTGATTTTCGGTGCCTCAGGAGAGGCAGGTGCTGACTGACTTACACTTTGCCTCTGCTACTGCCCACCTTGGACTATTTCTCTCCAGCTTCTGTATTTCCACATGAAAGGATAGATAATTAAAAACTGTCAAGATCCTATTTCTCCCACTGAGTCACTGATAAGAAATGGGTTTGCTCATGTATAATTCTTTGGTCAGTTATCTCTATATTTTATGAAGACATTTTATCCAAGGCATTACAGCAAGATCTAGAGACACAACAGTCAGGTAGAGAATCTGTCCAATTCACACTTAACTAGATGCAGGGACACAGAGAGAAACAATCATTTTTGAGGTTTTTTTGCTTCATTCTCCATCTGTCTTGTTCTGAGGGTACAGGCTTCTCTAGGTTAATTTTCCTCTCTGTCACAGGCACTCTCCTCTCAAGGCATTTAATATTTAATACAGCTCCTTTTACTCAGAGTCCAGCTTCTCTATATATGAGCTGGCACCTTGGAGCTTGCGAGCTGAGGTGTGTATTCATGCCTGTGGTGTCCAGCACCCAGCTGCCATGCTAAGGGCAATGATCATGGATGCTCTCAGACAAACCCACTACAGACTGCACCTTCCTCCCCTGCTGTCATCACCCACTGGGGGCAAAAGTAGGAACTAGAGGGGAAAGTCAGTCAGAAACTTGATGAAATGCAAGTGAAACAAGAAACATGCTCTTTTCTTTAATGGTTTCTCCAAACAGAAAAGTGTTTCAGTGTCACGGGTGTGCTATAGCTATTGTTCTTACAAACCCAAAGGTGTTTAGGAATTTTCAAACTCAAGAACATAATATCTTTAACAAAGTTTATTTGTTCTACACAGAAAAATGCAAAGTTAATGCTTCTTGGACAAAATGATGGCAACAACCTTTATGATTCCAAGCAAAGCCTCTGTCTGAGACCCTGTCAACTTCCTCAGGATTGGTATGGAAGCTATCATGTTGAGATGCAGCCTGTGTACAAACGACTGTGTTTACAGGGTTGTTCCTCAAGCAACTTGCTTAGACCCTTCTTGCCCGTTGTGAGAAGTACTGACCTTTCTGCTTTGTGGAGAATGGCAAAGGCCGCAGAAACAGGTTCTATTATAAGAAGCATTAATCAAAGAAGCCACTGCTGTCCACCAATGGCCCATGTAAGTGATAAAAAGCTGTGAGCACTGAGACCAGGTGGCCTGGCTACATCAAATCTTTATCTTGAAATCTATGTTTAGAAAAGTCTGTTTTCTAGTATTGGCTCAATGTAGGCTTACTTTAAATTAAAGAAAACGTGCTGACTTACACTTACACTTGAGAGACTGCTTGGATGCACACAGTAAACATTTCTTTAAAATCTTATAATTATGCTTCATTTCTGTACATTAAATGAAATATGTGGCCAACAAACCTCTCTCGTTTTTTGATGTCTCAGAGCACCTGCCTAGTTCCCGAGGAATTTCCTTTACCTCTGAGGTCCAACAACTTTAACCAGGTTCTTTCAATATTTAGATTCACTCTTTTTATTGCAAAAATGGTAACATCTAAAGGTTGGTTTGATTTCACCAGTTTCAGAGATTGTTGTGTCGTTAATCCCACATAGGATGGACCAATCTTATTTACTTCTTGAGACGCATAAACTTCCAAGGTGTTATAAAAAGGCAGGGATCCAGATGATGCTGCCCAGGAGTCTACCTTTCATTGAGCACTGCAGCAAAGCCCTGGGCTTCACTAGTCTCACATATATTCTGTTAAGAAATAAGAGTTTTAGGTGACATATAATTTTATTCTATCATGAAACAAAGAAGTAGGTGGGAACACGTACTACACATCTTACTGTTTCCACAGCTGTATCACTTACTTTTAAACAGCATCCTTATAGAGGAGTTTCCTGAACACAGAGATTGCCGTGCTTTGCTGTATCCAGGCAACACACGGTGTGGCTCTGTGCCCTATTTATTTCTATTAGAATTGGAATTCAGCCATGTGATGGTTGTCATGACAGCATACATTAACACATTTGAATTATAAAATCAAGAGGACTTTTAGTGAAAGATGTCTGATTTGTAAGATAAAGTTAAAAATGAAGACTAGCCTTGTTAATTAGATTTAGTAGTCGAAAATTTAAATAACCTGAGTGATCTACATTTATAGGTACAAGGGTTAGATACACACACACATATACATGTAAATATATATTCAAAATACATACTTTAAAATCCTCTAAAAACAATTAGAAATTATGTTAAAATCAATAATATTTCTTACCAACTCTTCAATGCTTAATATTGGGTTATATATAGGGTGCCTCTTACAATGAAAGTACTGAATTGAACTGTCATTTGATCAAGCTTAGGTTAGCCTTTTTGAAGCTTCTCCAAGTGAGAAAGAGATGGCAAATACCTTGGCAAGTCGTGACGTCTAGTCTAGTCCTCTCTTCCACAGGGCAACCGAGCTGTCAGTGAGGGATCCTTACAACCTTACATCTCTCCATACAAGTCAGCAGCATGAGAAGTGCTCACAGCACAGCACACCTCCTACCATGCTGTGCTCAGGCCATAGGCCGTGCATGGCTCTGAAGTCTGTGCACCACTACTCCTCTCAGCTTGTCTCTGTTTCTGTGCCCCTTCCATTTTGTTTTCATTTCTTTTGGTATCTGTGGTTCTGATTCTGTCTTTGAGTTTTGCTTCTAGCTTTATAATTTCTTGTTTTCCAGTTAAATTTAACTGATTCTAAGTTAAACTATAATTTAAACAGTTTCCAGTTATGTGTAGAAAATCCCACCTCATCCTCTTTCATATGGGCAATGTAGTGCCCCAGCACTAAAAACGGTCCATCTAGTCCCCCACTAATTTACAATATACTGGATTTGTTATAAACCAAGTTTCCACATAGAAATGGGTCTATTTATCAATTCTCTATCTTTTCCACTAGTAATTTTGTATATTCTTATACAATATATGGCTACAATTACTATGGTTTTATATTAAGTCATGGCACAAAGACAGGACAAATAGGCCCTTGACACAGGATGCAAAACCCTAAATGGGTACATTTATAATTTTTGAAGGATACCTCTTCCCTAAGTTCAAAATTAAACCATAAAAATAAAAATAAAAATGTAATAGTATTTTTTCTACTAAGATGTTAATAGTATGGACAAAATCCCCCTCCTGCCAATCTGTTAGAGATTTAATTTAATTTAATTTAATTTAATTTAATTTAATTTTTGAGATTTAATTTTAAAAGGACCAAAAATAATTACCATTTTCCCAAAGGTAAGTCTTTCTTTTCTTTAAAAAAAAATTTCCCGAGGTCACACATAAACCAGGCTGACCTCGAATCTGCCATGTAACAGAGAATGCCCTTGGAGTTGTGGTTCTTCTGCCTGCATTTGGGATCACAGGCCTGGACCACCTAGCTTGGTTTATGTAGAATGGAGATTGAACCCTGGGCTTTGTGCATGCTAAGCAAGCACACTGTCCACTGAGCTCTATCTCTACCCCATTCTAATCCCATTTACTTAAGGTTTTCTTTACATTTAATTTATATTTAATGTCATCCAATGAAAAGTTTGTAACTTTTCCCAAAAAATTCTAGCTGCTTTTTATTCAAGTCAATTATATTTTATTGCTATGTAAATTGCATCCTTAAAAATTACTACACCTTTTAGCACCTTCTTGGCCCCCAATCTGTGGTTTTAGTGTCTATGGTTTTAGTTACCCAAAATTGACCATGAAATAAAAATATTAAATGGTATTTCCCCCAAAATATGCACACCTTAAGTTTCCAATCGCATTCTCCAGTGCTATGTGTTGGGATGGATTCCTCCTCTGCACAGAATATGCATGCCACAAACCTTTCTCATCAGAGCCACTGCTTAGGATCACAGATGCAAGTAGCCCTGCTTTACACAATCCTGCCCCGCCCCCAAATTTAGGAATACAGTGATGCTGGGCTCTGAATACGATGAAACTGTAGAATGCTTTTTTTGAGTGAAAAAAATAAAAATTCCTCACTTTAAAAAAAATGGCCGTAGTTGGTGCCTTTTTTTTTTCTTCTTTTTTGTCCTTGGTTGGTACCAACCAAGGACAAAACATGTAGCCATCATCAAACCCCTACCCAGATCTAACCAAGGGACAGAACATTCTCCACAGTTAAGTGGAGACTGGGGACTGACTTTCACAGGATCTCTGGTGCCCCATATTTGGCCATGTCCCTTTGTTGGGGAGGCCCAATGGCACTCGGAGGAAGGATAGCGGACTACCAAGAAGAGACTTGATACCCTAGCACCATATTCAGGGGGAGGAGGTCCCCCTTGGTCACAGTCATAGGGAAGGGGGATTGGAGTGAAAGTGGGAGGGAGGAAGGAATGGGAGGATGTATGGGATGGGATAGAAAATGAGATGTAATATGAATTATTTTATTTTTCAATTAAAAAAAAAAAAAGAAAAAAAAATGGCCGTATGCTAAGAATGCTGATTACAAAGCAAAGGCAAATTCTCAAAAGAAAATCCTGCCAGCTTTGCTGCTGCACCTAAGAACTGCAAACTGCAAAAGGTAAGCTACAGTGTCTGAGTGCTCAGCTAGGATAAGACAGCAGCTGGGTGGAAGAAGACAAACAAAATGTATTCTGGGTGAGACGCACAGAAAGCACGGGGCCTAATGAAGGTGCAAGCAAGGATCCTATCAAAGGAGCAACAGCAAAGCACTGGAAGTAAAGGATGGTTCTAGACTCAGGGACAAGTCTAGACTAACACTATGGAAGTTACTGAGGGAAGCACTATAGAAGCTACTGCACATTTGCAGCAGTTAAGAGGTTGATTCTAAAGGGAAAGTGCTCAGCTGGGACCAATGCAGGCTCTTCCTGAAAGAAGGTGCACATGAGAGTGCAGTCATGAAGACTGTGCACGGGTACAGGGCACAGCACATGGAGGGACAGCCACGTGGCAGTGCTGTGGTACAGAGGAAGGCCAGGCACCTTGAGCAGAGCAAGGAACCCATACAATTGCAAAGGCAAAACCCCAAACTACATTCTGAGACAAGAAGGGCCATATTCACATCATTTTTGTTATTTAAATTTTTATCATTAATTTAAAAACTATTTTACTGTGCCTAGCTTATAATTCAACATTTTCACTGGCACATAAAGTAAAACACATGGTTATCATGGGGTTCAGTACTATCTGCAGCTTCAGACTGACATCTACTGGAAGATGAAACACACTCCCCACCAACAAGACGCGCTGGCATTCCTTCACTGTGCAGAAACCTGACCGAGGCCACCTAACCAAGAGACCATATTTAACTCCACCAGTAATAAGTCATGTTGATATAATTTACCTCTGATGTGGCATAATATAACACTGAAAAAACCATCAGACACGTCCCAATTGTGGCCCAGTCTACAGAACACATGATCAATTAAAAAATCTCAAAGACAACGAAAAAAAGAAAGAGAGAAACTGCACACAACAGAGCAAACTGAAGAGATGAACACTGGACATAAGGTGAGACTCTGAAACAGATCTTGACTAGGAGAGCTCCGTAGAAAACTGCAGACCATCAGAGTGCAGCCTCAGAGCAGCTGCATTCCACTCATTTTATAGTTACGGTGAAGAGCATGGCTTTGGGTACCACCAGTCCATGCTCCATCAGCCTGTTGCTGGCTTTCTATCAAAAAAACTCATCAACCTTAGCAATTTATACTAGTAATGTACTTGTGAAATTCTGAAAGTTTTAAAAAATTGTTATTTGCTTTATTTTATCACAGTTTATATCGTGTGCACAATGGCATTTTATTTTCTTCTCATTTCTACATCTTTTCCTTTAGTCTGTTCTCCTCACTGTGACTTGCTTTTCTGGATAGACTCTTTGGCACAAGACTGAATAAAAGTGGTAATATCATACATGCTTTTGTCTATTCATGCCCATAACTCATTTTAATTTCATCAAGATTATGGACAAATAAGGCCTTTTTGGTTTGATTATTTCTACCATACAGATAGCAATACCATTTTGTTTCAGTTTTAAATGCTTAAATGTTAATCTAGAAAACAGGGAAGAATATATAACACAAAGGGAAATAAATAACTTGAAGATGAGGAGTACAATATGGTACTGTTATTAAAACAATAAAAACCATGATATTTACCTACCCATATATCATTCTCCCCTGATATGGTATCAGAACTGTCACTGGAAAGCAGCTGTCCAAGCAGACTTCATATTACATGCCCTCCTCTCAGCACAAGATGTGGCCAAAAAGTATTTCAGTGAAGTGACTGGGTATTGACTCCAAATGCAGGCTTTTCAGGTGCAGAGGAGGTGTTTCTTGGCTTTCCTTGGGTGCTGGAGAGTTCAAAGGCCCGTTGTTGAAGGTCATCCATTAACCAGGAATGCCTCTAGCACAGTATTACTAGCAGTAAATCTTAACTGGAGTTAAGCTCCTGTGCATTTTGGAGGATATTTATCACAGCAGTTATTGACACCAAAACCCAAAAATGAAACCGCAGTATCTCTCAAGAGTTGCTGATATAAATGAAAGAATGGCAACTGCCCAAGTAGCCAGAGGTGAACAGAGTGAAGACAGAAAGAAAGGCAGCTGGGCTGTGTAGTCGCAGAACATGATTTAAAACCCTGCTTGCCAAGTTAATTCATGGTGGCACTGTGAAAAGGTGCTGCCAAAATCCTTTGAAAGTGAAGTTCAAGCCCAACAAAACACATGTCTCCTAATGTCCACATAAGCATGGACGCAGAAAACAATGGGCAGGAAGAATGTTCCAGAAGGCAGAACTGAGTCCCAGAGAAGAGCAACCAGAGGACAGAACTGGAGTCTGATCAAGGATGCTTCATCGTGCCTCCTGCCATCCATGCTCTGTGTATTAGTTGGTTCTAATCCCACAGGCCCCTCAGCTTCAAGAGATTAAACAACTGGCCCTAATGCAGTGAATCCTACACCCTGCATATAATGAGGCTAGAGGGCATAAAGCTGAAGAGTTTCCTGTAGACATCACTAAGGACAGCAGGAAGCCCGGCTCTCCTGGTGACCCTCCCCACTGGCTGTAAACATAGAAGACTGAGGTTTCTTAGGACTCCAGCTCGAGGGACACTTTTAGCTCTAGAAGTCTAACTTAAAATCATTGATATCACAGAGACAAGAGAAAACTACAAAACTAACCTATGAAGTGTCAGAATCTGGAAACCCACATTAGAGCAACTGGTTGGCTTGGGCTCTCAGAAAATCCAACTCAGCACAATTTTTAAAAATTAACAAGAAGATATCCTGGCAGTCTGTCATTACTTTTCTGTTTCACTATAATAGTAAGACATGTCACTCTTTTCAATAGGTGAAAGATGTCTGCCTTCTACCTCATGAAAGCAAGACATGCTTCCTAAAAGGGAACCACCTGTGTCACACTTCGAAATCTCCACACTCCTGCATCATTTACAGAACCGAAAAGCCCTAAAATCTCAAATTCTACTTGAATGTTTAAATCTCAAAGCATCATATTAATGTAATTTAGTAGTTACATGATCAAAAAATCACATTAATTGAATCCTAATAATAAAAAGCATCTATTAATTTCAACCTTTTTTAACCTTTAGAAAAAAGTAACTTTTCAGAACTTATTGTCACCAGTAAAATTTAAGACAAAAGCCAATATTTTATAAAGATGTGTTGTTAGAATAATTATAATAATTATGCAGCTTTCACATATTATGAGTCAAAACATATTTTTAGTTTCATTTAATTTTCTGTGATGCTGGGGATAGAACACAGGATCTTGTAGACCTCACTTAAGAAATGAAAATCCAGGCTTTCCTATTTCAAATCCCTGGAAAATCACGGGAAAAAGTAAATCCTTTGCAAAGTCTGTTGTCTCTTTTGGATGTTTCTATCTGGATAGTGAGACAGATGTCATACATCTCTTCTTTGCTCTCATTCAGAATCGTGTGTGTGTGTGTGTGTGTGTGTGTGTGTGTGAGAGAGAGAGAGAGAGAGAGAGAGAGAGAGAGAGAGAGAGAGAGAGAGAGAGAGAGACTGACTGTGTGATACTTAGCTCTCCAATAGAGAGAATCACTTGGTCCTACTGTCCAGCCTACTGTCTCCACACTCCTCTAGTTTCTTGTAGTTCAGACTTCTCCAGAGAAGAAAGCCTCTTCCATGCTGTGAAGTTTGTACCGTGGTTTGTAGTCACTGGAAAGGAATGCCCTACTGCAGTGCTGGACAAACACGAGCCAGGCTGTCCTACCAGTGTGTGTCCTTCCCAAGTCACACTGACTGTTCAAAGTCATCTAAGGCACTGGGGCAGACAGCAGGATATATGGCCTGAAAGCTAACTTTCAGTTTACATATCTAAATTCAAAGGATGAGCAGTTAGTGGCAACATTTCTGAACACCATGCTTGTCTTAAAAATGATCAATAAAGGAACCAATAGAGCTAAAAGAGTCTAGTTGAGAGCAGTTGAGTTCCTGGTTCCAACCACATCTAAAGCCAGATGTACCTCTGGAAACCAAAGTTATATAAACAATTGAGTTCCCATATTTTCATAAGCAGCTTAAACTGGCCAGTACCCAATGGAGACTGAATCTTAATCAGGTGTAAGGCTTTGTGTAAGTCTCCAGCATGACCTTGGCACATCTCAGGGTCACCACCACTTTGTTTCTAACCCTGTCCTTATAATTTAATAGGTACCTCAAATTTCTCACCTCTTTCTGTGTACTAAAAGGGAGCACAAATGGATTAGAATAGTTATAACTATTTCTCAGCGTGTTTTATATTATAAATCATTAAGCTTTCCCAGAAACCTGAAAACATCTTTTAAAGCAATTTCTGAAAACATTTACAAAAAGGTGACTTTGTTCTAAATCTTTAAATTACAGGCACAATAGTTCAGAGACTGATGACATCACCTCTAGCCCAGGACATCACCATACTGCTACTTAGTACCTTATCGTCCTCATTGGCAATGAGCATATTCTAGTATGCAGACCTAGTTCATGTGGCACAGCGCTAACGGCTGTTTCTGGCAAATGAAAGAGTGCACTGCCAGGGCACGCTCTGAGCAGGCAGGGAGCAGAAGCATAGCCATGCGTTCAGCTTCACTAGTGCTGGACATGTGCACTACTAACAAACACTAATTTTGGAAAGCTTGTGGCACTTCGTGTGTGTGTGTGTGTGTGTGTGTGTGTGTGCGCGCGCACGCGTGTGTGGGTATGCATAGGCAGACATGTACATGTTCATGTTCATGTGTGTGTGCACATGTGTGTTTGTGCATTGGGATGCCACAGGTCGATTTCAGCTGTTGTTCTTTAGGAGCTGTTTATCTTGGTTTGTTGTCGTGGTTTTTGTTTTTTGTTTTTGATATAGGATTTCTCAATGCTCAATCAATCTTGGGCTTGCCAGTTAGGCCAGACTAGCTGGGCTGTAAGCTCAAGAGATTTTGCTGTCTTTCCTGTCCTCATGCTTGCATGGAAAGCAGCAAACTGGCTAAGCTATCCTCCCAGACTCTCAAATCATCTTAATGTATGCTTTAAGTTTGGATTTCTTTTTTCTTCTATTTTTGTCTGTTTGAGGGCGCTTATTTATCTTCTTGAATTAGAAGTCTCTCAAACTCTTTTTCCTACCTGCCTATAAAGTCATAGTGACTCTCATTAGTGCATTATTCTTAAAACCATCTGAGTCTTGAGAATAATGAACTAAGGAGAATTTCATAAGATGACAGACAGGATTGAAGAAGTTTGGTGCGTGTTGCTCAAGTCTGTTAGTGACAGAAGTAAAGCCTGTGGTCAACTCCAGTGATTCTAAGTTAACTGATTCCCCCTTACAGATAAAGTCATAAAGACTATAAGAGCAGGCTGATTAGACAGGCCAACCTGCAACCAAACCAGTTTCTACCGTTGCCTTGACTTTGTACTTCAGAAAGAAACAATCCCATTTCCTTGTTTGTGAAACTGATTTCTAAGACAAAACCCATATGAAGACTGCACAGAGTGGGCCCTAGATACATAATGGGTCCCTTCTCCTGCCTCTCTCCTATCAGATCCCTCAAGTCAGTCAAGCATTAAGTTAAGTGAAAAGTTAAATATCTATTACAGAAGTAACTTTAAAGTATAGGAATATTGATGAAACAACAATAAATTCATTGTCACCAGTCAAAGAGCTCATGGTAGAGACTGTGGCCATGAGTGTAGTATTACAGAATACCAGAGAAGGCCTCCTCTAAAATTCATGAAGCTGAGCACTACCTACCCATCACTTAGCATGTGTTGTGTGTGTCCATGTGTAAGTGCAGATATGGTGGCCACAGGCTGACATGTGTGGAGAGGGAAGCCTATGCACAGGGAAGATAGGTGCTAAGGTTGGGAAGCAAACACAGATTTCTAATCAGAACAGTGATTATCCAACGTAACTAACAAAAACCCATTAAAATACAAAGCCTGACTTAGAGTACTGCTTCAAATGCCAGCTGAATGCTGGAGAGCAGCATGCCAACAACTACCTTACACACATGATTCTGACTTCTAATGATCATGCAGAAGTAAAGCTGTGTCCCTGCATATGTGCACGGTTATTAAGTGTTTTATAATGATTATGCTAAAGGTTATATTCCTCATATACATAACTTCACGTACTATTATGAGTTAGACACATACATGAGCAGACAATGGTCTTCTTCCATTAAATGCAAACTGGCTGAAATTACCGCTGAAGTTGCCAGACTGTAAGAGAAAAGAGATCAAATTAATGAGGGTGAGGATGTATAATTAGTTTATGAAACACACTGTGCTAGGGTCAAGGCTGCGAGCACCAACTCCTGCATATCCAAGTACACTTTAAAATGTGACTCCTCTCCTTTTCTCACACTACCACAAACTCAAGTCAGCCTCTTTCGTACTTCTCTTTCACTCAAATGTACTTGAAGAATCTACTTTGTCAAACTCCAGCTTTGAGCACGCTACCTACTAAAGAAACCTCTAAGGGCTGACTCTCCACTGCCAGAGGGACAGTAATCAGCTCATTGGCAGGGCACTCTTGGCTATTCTAAGTTTGGCCAATACTTCAAATTTACAAGTTTTCAACCTTAGCTGAATATTGAAATCAGTAGGGAAATTTAATGATAAATAGGTTGGTAGCCCATGCAGCAGGAACTCTATTTAACAGTCCCGAGGTAACATTCTGAATCTTGGAGCTTTAAGAAATCTGAGTGATACTTCTGAACTGCCAAGACTGAAACACTTAACTTATTTTCCCACCTATTCTTCTACCCAGCAAAACCCAACTCTTCTGTCCCACACAGCGGGGGCAGCTTGCTTGTCTCGCGCCCTCTATTCAGGCAGACTATTCCCTTAGACCATCAAATCTCCCCTAACTCCAGTTACCGCTCCTCCACTCTTCTGAAACCCAGTGAACCTCCACCACTGACTTTAGAAACATGGTAATCACAGTGGGATTGCCTTCTGAGCGCCCTAAACCCACTACTGTCCTCTGTGAAGTCTTTCATGGCAATGGCACTGCTTCACTGAGGGTGCTTCTTTAACACCCGCAGCCCTGAGTTCAGGCCCTGGGGGTGAACTTTCTTTACCATCTTCTGCTCACACTTCCTAGCCTCTAGCTTTGATAACAGTATTAAGCGTAAATCAGGTACTCATGTGTGCAACACTTAATGATCACTGAATAAATTAAATTCTCTTAAATTTATGAAGTGATTTTTCTTACAGCCTGACAACCTAAGCTGTCAACTTCCAGGGTTGTTTATGCACACAGTGGCATGTTCTTCACTAGACGCATCATTATACCCATGTAGGAATGATAATCACTTGTTCACAAAAAGTGACGTGATGTCAAATATAGGGGTGATAGTTATTGATGTGTTTTCTCTATAGACAGAACGATTTCCATGTTTATGTATTTCCATGCATATGTATTATGCTGTACAGATGAGCAGAAAGGGATACTGAAACAGCTCTTCATCTCCCAAGCAAAAGGACAGCCAAGCCCATCCTAGTCTACCATAGGGGAGGGACTAGAGAGTCAGAGTCTTCTCCCTCAGTCTAGAGCCATGGTTATAACCTTCCTAATGCTGCAGCCTTTTAATACAGGCTGTGGTGACCCCCCAACCATAAAGTTATTTCACTGCTACTTCATAACTTATTGTAGTGCTGTTATGATATACGGGATATATAATATGCAACCCCTGTGAAAAGGTCATTCAACGCCCCACAGAGGCGTTGAGAACGCCCCACAGGTTGAGAACCTGGTTTAGAGTGTCAGGTCTATAGGTCAGTGTCTGTGGCACAGTGCCCTGGTTGCACTGGAGGAGTAGCCAGCATGACTACCAGAGCTGCAGCTCAGTCCAGCAAGTTCCTGACCCATCTCGAGAGCCTTCGGGACCCAGCGGTACAGCCTCTCCACAAAGCAGCACAACGGATGGCAGCTGCCTGGAGTTAAAGCAGCACTGGTGCTTATGAGTTAAAGCCCTGGGAGTGCTGGCTGAGACACCAACCACTATTTATAACATTGTTTTGTGGAAAAATGCCTTCTGCATTCCAAACAACAGAGCAGACATGAACTTCTGGGATAAAGACTATTTCTCAAGTTGGGAATGAGTGTATCTTGTTACTTGTACTCTGTTCAATACCTTTCTAGGCTAAGATAGCAGCTAGGAGACTGTAACAAGAATAAGTGGCTGCCATGAACATGGGTCAGAAGAATCCATGAGAATGAACAGCAGAGGGCAAGATGAGAAAAAAGCCAAGTACAGTCTTAGTTTGCTAAGCAAGTATTCCTGAACACTATTACATATGGCTTTGCTAAATGTTGTGGGAGAGAAAAATTAGGCAAGATCTCTGATTTTTTAACCTTATAACCTAGGATGGGGGACAGCAGATACAGCCATGGGGGCGGGGGGAAGCCACATGGCAAAACATAGGACTAACATAGGAAGGGAAAAAAAAACTTTAGATACAGGCAGCAGAAAGAGAAAGAAGAAAGCTCCAGTGCTTCCAGCTGGAAGCTACAGAGTGATGGAGGTTTCACATGGTGGTTTGAGTAAGAATGCTCTTTCCCCAGGGCTCCTGTACTTGAACACTCAGTCCCCCATTGGTGGCACTGTTTGGGGAGGTCTAGGAGGCGTGGTCTTGCTAGAGGAAGTACTGGTGGAGGGCTCTGAGGTCTCAAAGCGCCACATTCTCAGTGTGCTCTCACTTTCTCTCCCTCCCTCCCTCCCTCTCTCGCTCTTCTCCCTCTTTCTCACTCTGCTTCATGCTTGTGGTTCAAGGTGTGAACTCTCAGCTTCCTGCTCCAGCGTCCATGTGACCTATTGCTTCCAAACTGCTGTTATGGACTCTAACCCTCTGGAACCATAAGCCAAAATAAACTCTTTCTTGGATAAGCTGTCTTCATTATGATGTTTTACCACAACAACAGAAATTAATGCACATGAGTTAAGAGAGAGGAAGCAGCAAGCTTGGTTTAGCAGAAACCAGCACAGACATCATTAGAGCATAGGCATCACATATACAAATAGCACAATGGATTTAAGAAGTTATTGATCTATGACTTCCAAAGACAACTCAACTACAAGGTACTCTTGTAGTTTGAGAAATTTGAGAGTCACAAAGTCACCTTTATTGTTTGTTCTTACGTCTGATTTGAGCGTGGGCTGACTTACTTTAAGTAACTTGACTTAGCAAATGTCTTCTAACTTCTGAAACTTCCATACTGGATGATGTGTGACATTCATCTTTATCTGAAAGCAAATGTAATGAAAGTGTTAAAATGGAAAGAATCTATAGGTAGCTTATAGAAACTAATTAGATGATTTCACCTGAAAAGCAACAAAAATTATAAAGTACTATAAAATTGACATCCTTTATACTATGTGTCAAAAGAACCTAAAATAAAACCCTAAGCAATGCCCAGAGACTTTTACAGGTGAGATTATATAATACTCCTCTTCATTTATTTCTCTTCAAAAGAGTAATACTTCGAGAAAAATGTTATTTAAGATTTAAGCCTAGTTTTTAAAAGTATTTCAAATATAGATGACATTTGAATTCTAGTCATTATGCTGGTGAACAGGGAAATACCAAGCTAAGAGGCAGTTTCTGTTTTTCAAGAAACTCACCAACCTCCGGATGAGACAAGCAGAGGAAAATCCCATTAAATTAGGTCCAGTTCGTGCTACAATTAATACAAGAGTCTCTGGGACTTTAGAGTTAATTACTACGAGATAATGTGGGAAGCTCTGCATTCTGGAAAGATGACAGAAATGGACAATGAGAGGCGGACAGGCAGTTAAGGGGAGAATTTGGGGTTGAGATGATATTTCAAGGAGTTAAATACTGGATTCAGCACATGAGGCTTCAATTTATACCTATAGTAAGCCACAAAAGTTTTCAGGAGAAATCATATTCAAATTTGTATTTTTGTCTATTGGGCTGGAGATATACCACAGAGGGCAAGAAACGCAGTGTATATGCATGTTTGGATGCCAGCACTCACGTGCAAGGCCAGGCATGTGCACACCTAACTATAACAGCAGCAGGACGGAGGACAAAGACAGGTCTGGGACTGGAGTCAGGGCTATCGTCTGGGCTTGCTGGCTGTCACAGTAGCTCCAGACTCCATAAGAGTGCCTGCCTCAAAGGAACACGGTGGAGAGTGATAGAGTAAAACACGTGATGTCTCCCCCGGCCACTACACATGCACAAGGCACTCAACATACACCTGCATTTACGTACATCCATAAACACATGTGCTCTAAATGAACTGGATTACTTATATACCACAGATGAGGTACTGTGAGAGGACTCTATAGGCAGAGAATCTCTCTTCTTACTACAGTAGCCAAGATGAGAAGAAATTGGCACAATTGCAATAGAAGTAAAATGTTAAAAAAACAAAAACAAAAACAAAAAAATAACACCTCACTGAAGATGTCCTTCGGAGTGAGAACTAGACCACCCACCAGTCACCCCAGACTAACAATGTAAACTACCACCAACCTCGTCACACAGGTAATCTGAGCTGCAATAGACTGTCTTTCTGATCTGAGGCATTAACTGTAAACTTAAAAGCTGGTCTGGAACCACAGAGCCAACTCTGGGATCAACAGACACACACACCACAGTCATCTATCTGAAAGGTTACCTTCAGAATGGTCTCTGTGACTGCTCTAACTGCTTGGAGTTAGTGTCTGTTCATTCTATACATAGTTTGAGAATGGGATTCCACAAAAAATTGTTATGCACAATGAAAGGAAGGCAAAAGAAAGGGGTGCCCTACCCTATTCTGTCTCCTGAAGGAAAAAAGCAGTTTGAGATAAACTCAGTGGTCACTCGTGATCTTAGAAAAAATTTCAGGAAGGCAGTGAAAGAAAATAAGAACTTCTATGAATTGGAAGATTTAGAAGAAATGAGTAGAATTAGTAAACTATATCTTGTGTATTTATAATTATCCCTTAAAATATTTTCTTAGAACAGATACAAATTTAAATATTATTAAGCTATATTTTAGAATTATTTTTGACTTTCTAATACCAAATAGTCAACCTTGAAAACATATATAGGCGTAACAGGTCATTGAACAAGTTTAGAAATATGTATGTATGTATGTATGTATGTATACATACGTTTTAAGTATATGCAGGTAAGAATTAATTTAAAAGAGGCTATGACTTTGAAAAAGGGCAAGGAGTGTATACTGAAGAAATGGACCCAGTATCCTGGATTGAACAACTACTGGATTCTTGGATCCTTTCTTGGTAGACAGCATTGTTGGACTAGCTTGACCACAGCCTGTAAAACATTTAATAAATCCCATATGTGCTTCCGTGTGTGTGTGTGTGTGTGTGTGTGTGTGTGTGTGTGTGTACACATTTATAAGATCTGTTCCTCTAGAGAACCCTGACTAACACTAACACATGATAACACAACTGATCCCAGTTAAACTCTGTGAGTAACAAAACAAAGCAAAAATATATGAGTTGCAGAAAGGGACTTGAGGAGAAGGGCAAAAGACCTAAGGGGATGTAGAGAGGCTGGAGGATGACAGTGCTCATAATATACTATATGCATGTATGAACTATGTTCAAGAACAAACTTAGTAAGTTATAGAAGAAGAAACAATAATCCCCCCAAATGATCCGACAGTGACCATCATTAACATATGCCTGTAGAAATGGCTGTGAATTTGTCTCTCCTCTGTGTCTACACTGAAGGAGTGCCTGCTGGATTCCAGCTACAGTATTAAGATGGGAAGACACAGACACAACTCTGCCCCATACCCTCCAATGAACATCCAGGTAGGGAAGAGCACAGCTACTGACAGCAGCCACAATACATGTATAAGACACCAGGGTAGCAGAATGTGAGACAGGAGTTTTATCTATGAGATTTGCTCTACTGCACCTAACAAACTGATTTCTGAAACAGTCCTTTACAATCTTGACATTTTCTATACAAAGTGAGTGAGTTTACAGGTGACAGAGAGTAGGTTAGCATCATAAAAGTTTTAAATAATACTTTATAAGTAAATAAGATTTGTATTTTTATTCTTAAGGTTACAAAAGGAGTTTAGACTAAAGAAAACATACAAAATAGATGAATTAATAATAAAAAGAACAAAACAAACAGACACCTATTTTTTACCACCTCAATTTGCCCCATATTCCCCTGGAGTTAACTTTTACCATGTTTGGTTAACTGGCTGATCATTGGGAACAACATGGCAAGAGGCATCAGCGACAGTGTAGGTATATGCACACATGTGCAGTGTGTGCAAATGTGCACTATGTTTGAGACACTTCAAAACCTGTTCTGCAGTAGATTTAATAAGCATTTTTAAATAAGAAAGGAAAGAAATTAGAAGGATACAGTGGGTGTATCCAAGTTCAAATGCAGGAATACTGGGCTATAAAAAATACAAATGTGCACTGTGATTACTCTCAAATTCCCTGAAATTAGCTAACAAACCCTTTAATTGTGGAATACCAAGAAATCTCTTGAATCTTGAGAGATTCCAGAACACAACAGAACAGTGCGGGAAGTTAGGTGGTCGGTGTCTCACAGCAGCAGCACGTGCAGCTGGACAATGGGCATATCCAGAAGCAGGCGCAGGCCATGCGACCTCGCCCCCGAGCAGGCCTAGACAGCAAAGCTGCACACTGTTGGAGTGTGTCTCCAGTGCCGAGAGTCCAGGGTGCTTTCTGTGCTGCTTTTCCTGTGGCCATGTAACAAAAGAGCCATCTGCAAAGTCTGATGCTGAACTTACATGCACTGGTTATGTTTGCTTTTTTCAAGTAAATACAATCAAGGGTCTCAAGAGAAAAAAATTAAGTTTGTTTTACAAAACCAAAATGTAGGACTAAATATTTTTGTGAGACTAACACAACAATTGTTTTATTATAAAAGAAGCTTTCAGAAGTGAATGAAATTCCTAGGGAATTATATTTATTATAATTACAGCTCCAGATATATGCAAACATAGTCAATTTTGAAGTATTTCTTTTTCTATCCAAATTCAAATCAAAACTCTACTGAGCTGTGTGCAGTTGATCTTGCCGGTGAGGTTAGATGCACATTTCTGTAGTCATAAACGGTAGCTTTCCAATATTTCGTCCTAGCTTTCTGTTGAATGTTTAACTGGGAAGAAGAATGTAAATGGATTTCCTACTGAGCCCATCCTATGGTAGCTAAAGGAGTTGCGGCAGGTCATGGACAGAGGCTTCTCTGCATTCCACTGCAAGAGAACAAAGAGCACATATGCTGACATGGACAGAAGTCTCTACTGAACAACTGAGCAGGAAGCAGGGCATGTGTAACTATCTCCCTGCTTACAAATGACCAGCCCACTTCTTTATATCCAAACCACAACCATTTGTTTAATGTTGTATTCTCACTTCCTCCACAAATCTTTCACCACTCTTTAATCTCAGTCCAAATGACTTCCCCTCTCCTCAGCCTCTCACTTTGCACATAATCATACCTAATTTACTCTAGGTTAGTTACCTTTGGACTGGATCAGTTACTGAAAGGTCTAAGGAACCTTAGATGGAAGAGTAAGCTTTCTCACATCCTTGGGGAGGCAACATTGGGAGGCACAATGCTCACATTAGCATTTACCCAATACGTACTGTTTTCCCTGGAAACAGTTAATCCTTGGGAGAAACTTATACTTTCTATTGTGAAAACAGTGAGTTTGCTCATAGCTTGGGCAATGTTTCTATGTTGTATCTGAAGTAACCATTCACTACATCTTTTTTCTTTTCTGTGACAGAGCAGAATCTTGACTAGGCCAGTGAGATACAGACCACCTAAGGATTTGGGGTGCAGAATGTCAGGATAGAATTAACCGGATGGGAATGCCTGTTTCATGGCAAACAGATTCTAAGCAGTATCTACCATTTGAGGCAAACAGAAAGGGTGAGGGCACAGATTAGAAACATATATAAATGATCCATGCATTTATGGATCAAAAATCTACAAAAAGCAATTTATAGTACCATTAAAAAAACTTGTTATTGACACCGATTATGTAAGAGGCTTAATGTTCTACCAAAGAGCTAAAGACAAATGAGAAACATCAAGCATTCTTGTTGACTCCCCAAAGATCCAAAAGTAATAAATCTAAGGTCTCATCCACTCACCTCCACATAAAACTGCATCGTTTGTGAGTTAAGTGCATTACACACAGTTTATCACATTGTAAACAGCAGATTTTGCCAAACTGACATCATCCTAGAAACTCCCTTGCTTTAACATCTGTCCCCAAGTCTTTGAAAAAGAATAAAGGCCTGCTACGAGCAGTGGGAGCCAACATGTCGAGAGAGCTGTCCTGGTGGAGCTGAGATGGGGCAGAACGGTCACAGGTGCTTGCTGTTCTGTGGATGCTTCGTAGCGTTACAGTTCTTTTAAAGCAAAAAATAGAAAGGCAAAGACAGAAAACATTTTCCCAGCCATATAAGTACATGCATTTAAAATATGGAATCAAAATGGGCTGCTGTATACTTTTAAAACTAGAGAAAAAGTAGGGAGTCCATACTCTTCTGAACTGTCAAACCATTAGGAGTGCTGCCACTCTGCAGGCTAAAACTGTGACGGGAAGGGCAAAATGTGCTCCTTCAAAACTGCAACCCATTTCTCCAGAGTGGCTTTAAGAGAAAAAAGTAATGTTAAATCTAAAAGACAACGTGTTTGCGTTCAGACATAATGGCACTGGTTCAGGGTTGGCAAAATGAAATACCTACAGAATTAACCTGATAAGCATAGATATTAGATAGCAGCTTTAAAACTAGCATGTGGCTGTTCTGTTGTTTAACTCAAAAGCTTCCCTCCATCTGGAACTGCAAAGCAGGGAGCATGGCCTATCTCACGGCGAAAGCGATTGCTCCTCTTGAAACAGGAGGTTGTTCGCCTACACAATCACCTGGGACAAACTTGGCCAGTGCAGCAGGCCAGAAGGTTAAAGGAGCCTGGGAATGTTTAACATCATGAAGGAATTACAGCTCAGGAAGATCAGAGGGAGCTGCACAGGAAATGTGAACAGTAACCCTTTCATATCACTGAGCCTCTTCCTACTGCCTGTGATAAATGGAGTCCTACCACCTGAACATACACAAGAGAGGAGCAGAGAGGACAGGAAAGAGGAGACATTTATCCATACATCAGACCACAGCATAAATCTACAATGACATGACGACATGGAGCTGCTCTAGAAAACAGACACTGGCTTTTAATTCTAACTGCCACACATGTGCTCTATTACTGCCTTCCTGGTCCAAGAGTGGGCGAGCGGGAGGAATGGGATCGCTGGCAGGCTCGTCACAAGTGGGGAAACATGGACCTTGAAAGCTGACCAACAAACAGGTTTCCACGCTGGCTGAAA
This sequence comes from Acomys russatus, assembly GCF_903995435.1. Taxonomy (NCBI): domain Eukaryota; kingdom Metazoa; phylum Chordata; class Mammalia; order Rodentia; family Muridae; genus Acomys; species Acomys russatus. The sequence continues at coordinate 39,760,304 of NC_067145.1, forward strand.
GTTAAACATCTTGTTCCCAGTCAGTCTTCAGGGAAAGCATTCTTTCCATAATAAATAATATGTGACCCAATCAGACATTTTACTCCACCTTTTATCTACTCTGTGTAAAAGTTACTTCAATATTCTAAGGCAGCTTGAAAATTCAACTGATTATAAACTGTTTTAAAGAGAAGGTTAGCTAAGAAAGTTCGAACATGCTAGCTAATTTGTTAAGGCAGGTGTGACCATGCAGGTCTTAGCTTTACAAAGCCCTGTTTGGGATCTTGTTTTAAATAGCTGCTCTTAGCAAAAAGAAATGCTCAGTTTACATGAACAGGTGAGGTGCAACAGAAAGATACTAATAAACATAACATGCACAAACACACATTCTTCAGATGGTTAGGACAAGAAACTAAAGGGGAAAAAAGAGGCTATTTCCAAACGGACATGCTTAAATATCAAAATGTAACTCCACAGATCCCTCAAAGGCTTCATGGCAGGCGTCTCAGTTGCTTAAAAAAAAAACTGTCAATTCCTTTAGTGCTGCTTCTCAGACATGTGGTGTCAAGAACACAGCCAAGCCACCAGGCTAGTCCTGCCCCAGGTGCTGAACTGCTACCACAGCTACATTAGGGAAGTGTCAGTAGAGCATGTGGGAGGAGAGCACAAACTAAATCAAAGAAGTCAGCTCCCCTTAGAACGTGGACCCTGAGTTAACACGTGCAAATAAAGAGAGCTCCGCCTCCACTGCACACAGTCCTGTTCTCCTGATGCTGGTGCTCTTCACTATTTCAGCCCACATGTTGATCTTCTATCACAAGAACCTCCTGCCATTCTTAAATATTACTAGAGATTTCAAAACAAGTTAATGAGTATAACAAAAAACAAACAAACAAAAAACCAAAAACGACAATTGGGTTTTTTTTCTCCAGTGTTCCATCACAATAGATTTACTGGCACACACTTCAATAGACAGTATTTTTTTTTTTTTTTTTTTTTTTTAATCTTGAAGACCAAACATCAAGAGGCTGTTCAGTAGAACTTCCAGTACACATGCTCTTCTCCCATTGAGTGTTAGTGTGAATGGTCCCTTCTAACATTCAGCCAGAAGAAACTCTGACTGGTGAATAACTGATGTTCAGAGTTGGCTAAAATGTGTTAAAAGACACAGCAATTGGGCTTCTTTTCCTAATCTGAAAATAACAGAAGCACACAGTAACTTCTTTTGAGTAGTAAAGCATGGAAGCAAGCAGGTTCAGTCCTTTGCACAGAGGTGCCAGCACAAGAGGCACGTCAGAAGGTCTTGATAAGTTGGGGCAATGGACAAGCAAGCGTGCCACCAGCTGCTGGCACTTGAATATCAAGTAGCTACACCACAAAAGCATCAAACACTGGTTCCTCTAGCGATTGACTTCCTTCATTCTATAAGGCTGAGTCTCGCAGAATCACAAGATATAGGTGCATGAGGTTACTGGGTTCTAAGAACACATCCAAAGCTACCTGCATCATTCATTCTCTTTATTCACCCTGGTCTACCTATCTACTCACCGCCACCTGGAGAACGCTCTGTGGTACTATCAGCTATCACAGCACCTAACCCAGAGTAAACATCACACAAAACCTGATGAAACACACCAGGCGCTTGTTATTTACCTGTCTCACTCACTCAAGTTCTCTGGACAAAGACATTATTAGCATAGCCCTTTCAATGCAAACAGCTCTTAAAAGTATATTGTATACACCTGTTAATCTAAGTTTATACTTTACTTGAATTTTTTGCATTTATTCCTGACATATTTTATTTATTAAGACAAGATGGCTCCTGAAAACTTTCCACAGAAGCTCTTGAAAGATAGGGAACTAAAATGATTCTACTTTTTAGTTCTCAATGCAGTGACCAAAGAGAATGCCCAATACACTCCGCATGGCCTTTTTTACCACAATGCCCTGGAACTCAAGAAAAATTTCGACCCAAAATTTACCCTGCCTGCAAGATGTGCAGGGATAAATAAAGATAGAGCAGAGATTGAGGGAATATTCAATTAATGCCTGGCCCAACCTGAGACCTAACTCATGGGAGAGAGCCAACCCCTGACAATATTAAGGACACTCTGCTATGCTTGGAGATGGTAGCCTAGTTTAACTGTCCTCTGAAGAGTCTCCACCCAGCAGCAGATCAAACAGATGCTGAGACTCATAGCTAAATATTAGGCGGAGCATGCAGTACCTTGTGGAAAAGTGGGGGGAAGGGTAGAAAGACCCAGAGGGGACAAGAACTCCAGCAGAGGACCAACAGAGCTAACTAACCTGGACCCAGTGGGGCTTGCAGAGACTGAAGCATCAACTAAGGACCATGCATAGACTGGACCTAGGCCCCCTACACAACTGTAGCCAATGAGTAGCTTAGTCTTCATGTGGGTTCCCTAGTAAGGGGATCAGGGGACTGTCTCTGACATGGACTCTGTTGCCTGCTTTTCAATCACTTCCTTTGGGTGGGCCTGCCTTGCTTCAGCCTCAGTGAAGAGGATGTGCTCAGTTCTGCTGCAACTTGATGTGCTAGGGTGGGTTGGCTGGGTGGTGAGGATCCTCTTTTCTGAGGAGAGGGGGGTAGGACAGGGGAAGAGAGAGGGTGAGTGGGACCTTGAAGGGAGGAAGGAGGGGGCCACGATTGGGATGTAAAGTGAATAAATAAATTTTTAAAGAATCAGTGCAGGCAGCATCCCCTCACTGTTTCTATGGAACACTATCAGGAATAGATGCCTTCCTAGCACCCAGGAGCTCACCAGAGAAGAAAACTGTCCAATGGGATCTGCAGTCTGCATGTTACAACCATGGGCCCATCTCCAAATGCCCTCTATGCTAATATACTGACCAACCCAGTAGAAAAGGCAATAGTCCGGAATCCAGACAAACATCCTTTCTCATTTTCTCAGGGAAAGATGCCATGCTAACATCCTCTGAGTCACTGTAGTACCAGATCATTTGCAGGTGTTATGACTGGAAGATCAACTGCAGCAGGCCCACTTAGCTAGGATTAGGTCAGAGCAGAACTAAAAGACTCACATGTTCCTTCTTCTAATTGTCCTTATTCAAAACTTCAAATGAGTTCTTCCTCCTGACTTCACAGAATCTTATAAAGGCAACTTCTTCATTTACTACATCTAGCTGAAAACCAGAGGGTGGGGAGGCAATGAATGATTTGCCATGGCCTCAGGAGAAAAGTGAGCAAAGCCAAGTCATTCCCCCTCCATAGCCATGGCTTTCCAAATGCCACACCAAACTGAGTCTCTTCCAATAGCCCTACCCTGACCAGTCATCCTGGAGAGGCTGTTCCCAGATTTGCTTCCTTACATTTTGGGCAGTCTAGCACATAATTACCTGCTACAAAAGATGAGAAATACAAGCCTCATATCTGGAAATTAGTAATGTTTAGTAATGCTACCATTAGTATCCTTGTATACACTGCACCCTTTCCACCCACTTCAAGACAAGGACACTTATCTTCAGAGTCCCTCCTCCCCTAAATGATTTCCCAAATGTTCTGGAAAACACAAGAAAATCTATTTAAACACCTTATGACACAAGAGTAAAGCTGCCCACTGTCGGAGGTCATATGACTACATAGATGCCAAGCCTGGGATAATAGGACATCAAAGATTCAAAGCAGTAAGAGGACAGCTCCACTGAGCAAACTTCAGTGACTGTTTCCATGCTGGGCACACTGCTGTCTCACGGAGTGACTGGCAGGAACACCCCAGGAAACAAGTGCCCAAGTTTACCTAATACCTGGCACTGCTACTCCTTCATTACAACAACTCAAACATAGTCTACACTTTATACTTTGTTATAAAAGTTATCAAATGCAAAATTTTAATTCCAAATATTTTTCTGCTTATTTTCCTAGTCTAAGGAAGAAAGAAATGCCTGAAGGAACAGATAAAGTACTGAGGACTAATAAGGTATAACAATACATTTTTTAACAACTTTCTTTTTTTAATTTAATTTTTTCCCTTCAACTTTTTAAAATTTAATTAAATTATTCAGATTACAACTCAGTTGTTATCCCATCACTTGTATCCTCCCATTCCTTCCTCCCTCCCGCTTTCACCCTATTCCCCTCCCCTAGGTCTGTGACCGAAGGGGACATCCTCCCCAGCCATATGGTCATAGGCTATCAAGTCTCATCTTGGTAGCCTGCTTATCCTTTCTTTGAGTCCCACCAGGCCTCCCCACCAAGGGGAAGTGGTCAAATATGGAGCACCAGAGTTCATGTCAGAGTCAGTCCCCACACTCCACACAACTGTGGAGAATGTCCTGTCCCTTGGCTAGATATGAGCAGGGGTTCAATGTTTACTGCATGTATTGTCCTTGGTTGATGCAGTAGTGTGAGCAGACACCCTGGGTCCAGATCCACCTGTCATGATGGTCTTCTTGTAGGTTGCTAAGTCCCTCTGGGTCCTTTTATTTCCCATCTCCTATATTTCTCTTAACGACTTTCTTAAAGTTCATTTAGACATCTATTTGAAAAAACTAGCAACTTATTTAAGATTGTGACACTAGGGTTTCATTACTTTTATGTCCATGACAAAGTAATGAAAAAATAAATTATTAAAAATTACAACTTGGTAACATTTAAGTCAAAACCTCAGATTCTATCAAGGAAAACCAGGAAGTAATTAAAATTCTTAAACATTTAGAAAGATTAAAAGGTAACCATCTAACCCTACTTTTTTCACTTATTTTAATTTTTGATGCTAGGAATAGATACAGCAAAAGGCCTCAAACATGCTAAGAATATTTCCAACCTCATATACTTCTTTACTGTTAAATTAAAATTTGTAAACTGCATTAGGCAATTATAAAACTTTACAAAATACCCTCAAATAAGAATTTTTTTAATTAATTTTTATTTGTGTTTAAGTGTGTTTTCTGTTTGTCTGAATGAGCAACAAGTGCACACAAGTGTCCACAGCAGCAAGAAAAGGGCCTCTGAGCCCTTGGAACTGGAGTTACAGTGTCTGTTGTAGGTGTGAGAACCAAGCCTAGGTCCTCTGCAAAAACACAAAGTCTCTCCAGCCCTGGAAAGAGGATTTAAACATTCTTTCTGGCATACTGACACAAACCAGTAACTACAGTAACCACCCTTGGTTATATAAGACCCTGTCTGAGTTCAGGTAGACAGCCATATTAATTGCAACAGGCCACAAACAAAATGAAAATGACATAAAAATGGGAGAGCAATCTGTTAAAGAGAAGAGGTTTGGTAGGAAGAACAAATAGATTAAAAATAATAAGGAGAAATAATATGACCAACATACACTGTGAATACACAGTGATACTTTAAAGGAAAAAAATAAAAACAAGTCCCTAATACATTATTTGTGTAGTTAGCAACTTTCAACTTTAGTCTCCACTAAACCAGTAACGGCTTATATAAATATTAAGAGAAAAAAAAATCAGCAGGTGTTTTTAAAGACACTGAAAACAGGTAACAGGTAATAAGCTTCCAGTCAAGTTATTGGAACTAAAAATGTCAATAATTTTAATAACCGTATGCAACATCTACTAGATTATGCAAGCTCACTATTAAAAATGGAAGATGTTCAGATACATAAGAGTAAAATAAATGCAGACTGCAAACCTGTCCCTCAGTGGATAACAACTTACAGGGTGTGAGTGGTCAATATAAACCTAACGGTACAAAGTTAGAGGCTGTACTGGCTGTAGTTAGGGGATGGGGAAGGGTGAACTGTGCTGCTCAAAAGTGGACTTGAGATATCTAGAACAGAAACAGGAGCAGAGCAGTTGGCAAGGCAGGGGAGTATAGGAGACTGACAGTGCGGGTTATGGCTTGAAATAGGTAAGATGAGCGGTTATGGGTGCATTCTGGGAAGATGAATGTTAAGAACCTTTACCATTTTGACTCCTAAGAAATTGCCTGAGTCTGCATGGTTGCATCCCACCTCTCAGATGAGCACTCATACCATCCCTTCTAGCCTAATTTTTGGACCCAAGTCTCAAGCTGACTAAGAACATCCTATGGTCTCACAATGGCAGGGAGCATATGGTTATGTCTCTAGAGCTGTTTTATAAGTTCATGGCATATGATCAGTGAGCAAGTATTTGGAAATTACTGGAAGCAAGGACAACTAACATGCTGGGATATCCTAGGATGACTCCAATCAAGGCTGGAACAAGAAACAGGAGACAGATCTTCTCCAGGCTGAGGACCACAATGTGAGCAGCTACTTGCTTAAGAAATGGTGAAGTTCTTTAGAATTTGCTATGTGTCAGCATATTCCAGAAGCTGCGTAAGCACAAATCAAATTGTGTCTCAAGGACAGTCTTAAGGATAACCTGGCACCTGGCATTCTTCCAGCCTGATCTGTGAAGGGGGCTTCAATTTATCTTAGAGCTGTGGTGAAATAGAACAAAATAATAAACAAGCAGCTTGGTAACAGGAAGCATATATTAGCTATTCTTGTTTACATTTTGATGGTCACAGAGGTGACAGCCAGCTGAATGGTGAGCAAGTCCCCAAAGTAACATTTTAATGCTCTTTGGTTGGTTGTATTTTGTGAACTAATATATAATTAATGAAATTTAGGGTTGACCTGGAAAACAATAAGCCTCCCTTTTTTCTGAACTTTCATTCCAAGATTAGAACAATCATTTTATAGCCAGGAAATAAAGTTTTAAATTATATTAACATGAGATTAGTAACACTAGCTATGAATATAGACTATTAAACAAAAATGAAAACTCCAAAACCTGAGAATTACTCTGGGCCTATTGTTTTAAATAACTATATCCTTTAAGTAAAATATATTTCCATTTCACTTTATGAAATTTATTAAATCATTACAGTTGGCAACAAAAGCAGGAAACTGTTTATATGACCAGCATGGATATTTTACTCTGATTAATGAAAATAGCTTTGGCAAACTACAGAGTGCACTTCTTACATCTTTGAAAAGTTGCACGATACAGACAATTATGGAAACTGAGAATTTCCACTACCTGGCAGCAATCAATTCTCTATTTTTTAGTTCAGCTTCAGAACTGGCTATGTAAGAGTTGTTGTTTTTTTTTTTTTTTAATCTGAGCTCTTACTCATTAACAACAAATAAAAGTGTATCTAGTATTTGATGGAGAAGCTCAAGTGGGCATCACTTGAGTAATGTTGAGTTGAGTAAAGAAATGACACTGAGGATTCAGTTCCAAATCACGAGTGCTATTACTGACGTTTCTGCCTCCAAAGTAACACTAACAATGGAAACAAAACACAAGTAGTACACTGGGAGGCCCTTCCAAGGCTTTCATGAATTAAAAGGAAGTATAACAGAAAACACAGAACCACACAACGCCCACATAAGTGTCTCCCCTTCAAAGAAGCAAAGTGACTTCTAAACCATTTCACTCAAAGCCACGAACTCTTGGCATTGCTCCTTTAAATAAACTTACTTTTAATAACTTTAGATTTATAAAAATACTTACAAAGATAGTACAGTTAGTTTCTGTACACATTATACCCATTTCCCCTAAAGATAATCATGATACACTTATCAAAATACAAAATTAAAGCTGATAGATTTCTATGAACTAGACTGTAAATTTTAGCTTTTACCTGCATTTCTCACTGGCATCTTTTTCTCAGTGTCTATGCACAGCCTAGAGTACCATGTCACATTTAGTGATTTTTTTTCAAATGTTGTAAGTTTTAGCATATGCTTTGCTTCTGTGTGTTAACAATATACTAATTATAGTTATTATATAAAATTAAACCTAAATTTTCCTAGAGAATACAATTACTGAGTATTGAAAAAGTACAAGGAAATTTATGTAAACATGGTGTCTCTACTAATGTTTTCTTGGAGAGAAAAGCAAACAAATCATTGGAGAAAGGTCTCCCATACTGCCTACTTTGCCAGGAACCTATAAATTGCTTAATGTACCAAGAATATCTCTTCAAAAACATGCTGTCGCCTATTTTCTGAGGCTCTTATCCTTTTAAGATATATAGTAAACCTTTAAATTAATTCTGTAATAGAATATAAAGTTAAATTATACTCACTCAGACAATCTACTTTTATCAAGTAAACATAGAACTACTGTCATTCTTGGCTTTCACTTTTAATTACTATATGATATTTATAGTAAGAAAACAGAAGAACTAATTTAAGGGAAATGATTGCTTATTAATCTTTCCATAGAAAGGAATAGCACATACTGTTTAATGAACAAAAACGTTCTAGAAAAAAAGAAATGTCACAATGAATAAAACTGGCAGAGGAGGATGCTTCGCATTCTCTTCCATGTGTATAATCCTGAGAAGCACTAGCAGTCATAAACAAGCAGCTCACTTTCAGAGCGGAGACTCTTCAGAGGGCAACAGTAATCAAGGGCTCAGTGTTGGTACTATTTGATTTTATGGCAACAGGGTTCTGCTAACTGTCCTAGAGTGGTCTCAAACTCCAGTCCTCCTGCCTTAGTGTCTCAGTGCTGCTACTATTACATGTGTGCAAAACACAACAACCAGGCTCAGAAGGCTCCTGAGAATACACATGCCCAACAGTATTTGGATGTGTTAGTTTGGTCAAACTAACACTGCTGAAGTGTCCCACATAGTGTAGAACTTATACTAACCTTTTTATTTTCCAGTGAGTTTTTTATATACTTGCATTAAAATTAACTAGGACCTATTTATACACTTTCAGGGTCTGCCACAACTCCACAGAGCCATGTGTAAAACTCAGTTCTCAATATGCAGTTACATCTGAAAATACATCAGCAGCAGCCCACATCCCAGGATCATAACTGACACCTCACTCTCAGACAGTAGTCAATGCTCTTGCAGAAGAGGGTGAGTCAATAAATACCCAATGCTGCCGTCCATCCTTCTGACTAGTGTGAGAAAAATGTTCATGTAACAAATACAGAGAAGGGGTTTTCCACAATGCTCAATAAACTGTAACTTCATGTGGATTAAGTAAGTTCTTAAAAAATCTACTCAGTTTTTTTTTAAACTGTCTCATTTACACAGTCAAAGTGTAGTGATGGAGCTGGAGAGATGGCTCAGAGGTTAAGAGTGCTGACTGCTTTTCCAAAGGTCCTGAGTTCAATTCCCAGCAGCCACATGGTGGCTCACAACCATCTGTAATGTTATATGAAGCCCTCTTCTGGCCTGCAGGTGTACATGCATATAGAGCATTCATATACATAAAATAAATAGGTTTTTAAAAAAATACTTCCTATTTTAATCAATAATCTGCATAGCATTATACTTATATTTGTAATTAAACTATGTACATCTTTCTTTTGCTTTTTTATTTTATTAATTTATTCATATTACATCTCAACTGTTATGTCATCCTTTGTTTCCTCCTGTTCCTCCCTCCCTCCCACTTTCACCCTATTTCCTTCCCCTATGTCTGTGACTGAGGGGGACCGCCTCCCCCTCTATATAATCATAGGGTATCAAGTCTCTTGCTGATAGCCTGCTATTCTTTCTCTGTGTGCCATCGGACTTCCCCATCAAGGGGACATGGTCAAATATGGGGCACCAGAGTTCATGTGAAAGTCAGTCCCAGCTCTCCACTCAACTGTGGAGAATGTCCTGTCCATTGGCTAGATCTGGGTAGGGGTTCGATGTTTACTGCATGTATTGTCCTTGGTTGGTGCCATAGTGTGAGCAGAACCCCTGGGCCCAGATCCGCCCCTCATAATGTTCTTCTTATAGGTTTCTAGGACCCTCTGTATCTTTCTATTTCCCCATTCTCCCGTACTTCTCTCACCTAGAGTCCTAATAGGATGTCCTTCCCCTCTGAGCCACTTTCCTGGTAAGTGAAGACTTCCATGGGACATGACCCTTGGGCTAGTATCCAATTATGAGTGAGTATATACCATTTGAGTCTTTCTGCTTCTGCGTTAACTCACTCATTATGATCATTTCTAGTTCCATCCATTTGTACACAAATTTCAGGAATTCTTTGGTTTTTAATAGCTGAGTAGTATTCCATAGTGTAAATGTACCACAGTTCCTTTATCCATTCTTCTACTGAGGGACACTTAGGCTGTTTCCAGGTTCTGGCTATTATGTATAAGGCTGCTACGAACATGGTTGAGCATATGCCCTTGTTGTGTGGAGTAGCATCTTCCAGGTATATTCCAAGGAGTGGAATAGCTGGGAGCTACTGGCCCAAGAAAAACACAGGAAAATGGGTGGTTCTGACCCCAGACTGACCCGCTAGTCCTGAGAAAGCCCCAGAGGCTGGTATCCAGGTGAGTGTGAGCACAAAACCAAAACCCAGAGCTGAGGGTGTTGGCCTCGCCTGCAAGCCCTGTCTTCCTCTCAGACCTATCAAAATACCTACACAATTTTTTAAAGATATTGAAAGTTCAATTCTTAACTTCATATGAAAATATAAAAAACCCAGAATAGATTAAAAAATCTTGTATAATAAAAGATCTTCTGGAAGAATATCCATACCTGATCTCAAGCTATACTATAGAGCAACAGTAATTAAAACAGCATGGTACTGGCACTGCAATAGGCTGATTAATCAATGGAATCGAATAGAAGACCCAGAAATGAATCCACACACATATGGTCACTTGATTTTTGACAAAGAAACCAAATCTATTCAATGGCAAAAGGATAGCATCTTCAACAAATGTGCTGGTCTAACTGGATGTCCATGTGTAAAAAACTCAATTAGACCCATATTTGTCACCATGCACAAAACTCAAGTCCAAGTGGATCAAAGACCTCAACATAAAACCAGAAACACTAAATCGGTTAGAAGAAAAATTGGGGAACAGTCTGGAACACATTGGCACAGGAGATTTTTTTTTTTTTTTAAGTGTAGTGATGCTACTTTGCTGGCTCCATAAGCAGAAGGAACTTACAGTTCAATGATGGGAGCTTCCTATCCGTATCAGGAGATATATCAAACAGAAAAATCACTTAATTCCTTCAATGGTCTCAGTGTTTAATAATTCATGAAATCAAAGTAAAGCTTCCAGAAGTTCACCCTATTTCCTGTGCTTGCTTATGAACATTCAGTTAAAAACAGTTCCAACAAAAAACACAAAACTACAGTTTGCACTGTTTACAGGCGTCAAGCTTCAGAAAGTCAGCATGCACCCGAGTTATTCACTACTGATTTTAGAGCTGCACTTCTCGGTGTGGGTCATGGCCTCTTTCAGAGTCACATATCAGATGTCCTGCATGTCAGATATTTAGAAGTCACAACAGTAGCAAAATTATAGTTATGAAGTAGCAATGAAATACTTTTATGGTTGTGGTCACCACAACATGAGGAACTGTTGCACTAGAAAGGCTGAGAACTAGTGAGCTACAGGATAGAGGGTTAGTTTCCTGGGAAGCTACTGTCATAGTTTTAACAGCTGATCAAGCTGACCACTGCTTTATCATGAATTTTTGTCCATAAATTTTATTTCTATAAACCTATGTAACACAATCAACGAAACTATAATTTAAGATTGAATGAAACCTACCTAGCACATGTGCTTTCTCTGTCAGGGACACCTTAGCACTTAGAACAGTATAGAACACCCTACTTCTATATCTGATAGCCATTTAAACAGCAACAGCACTAACACGCCGCAAACACAAACACAGCACTGAGTAAACCATAAAATGGGACCAGTCTACAGTACAAGCAGAAAGAAGGCAGGTGTGTGTTCCCGTGGGAGTGTACAAAGGCAGTCATCCAAAATCCAAACTCAGCTTTCAAAACGATTTCAAAGTTATGAATAAATTTTAATATACAAAAGTTCATAAAGTAAAATCTATGAATAATAAAATCAACTTCCTTCATTTTCATGGCAATAGCAAAATAAACAGTGGTGGAGCATGGCATCATAACAAAAACACTGTTCTGACTAAATTAAAACAATTATGGAGCAGAAAAAAGTATGGACTTGGTTGCAGTTCACAAATAATTCACAATTCTGTCCATACAGACTGCAATATACTACCATCAGTCAAAACGGAAGCAAATTTATATTACAACACAACAGAAGTGTGTGAATCCAATCACAACTTACAATGTTTTTTTGATACTGAGTTAAACAAAAATATTTCATTATAGTAGTACTTGCTTTCATTCCACTACAATTGAGTAAGGGTGTGTGTGTGTGTGTATGTATGTAGCAGCATGTGAGTGTTGCTTTGAGACAGGGTTTTTCACTGAACCTCCATCTTTCCATTTTGGTTAGGCTGGCTGTTAAGGAAGCTCTCAAGATCCTTGCAACACTGAGACCACAGGCATGTGAGGCCATGTCCAGATCTTTATGGGAGTATTGGGGATTGGAACTCAGGTGCTTGTTGAAGAGCAAATACTCTTATTTACTGGGCTATTTCCCAAGCCTTCTTTGAGCTTTAGTACTCCTGGCGCATCCTGATTCCACACCAAGAGGGGCAAGCCAAGAATGCGCTTGCTCTCAACAGCCCTGAGAAAGCAGAGCTGTCACTTTGGGAGAAGTGAGGCAGTACCTTTGCCCCAGTTCTTACACAATGGTACAAGCAAGGTCTTCCCAGCAAAGGAGGCAAACTGGAGCAGCAGGACTCAAGGACAAAGAGCTCAAATACACTGATGGAAGGAACACCACACAGTAACACCACAAAACAGAAATCCAAAGTCACAAAAAAGAAGTGGCACGAAAAGTAACCACGTGAATGATTAGAAATGATTTTCAAATTACATGTTTTTTCTCTTTTCTCTTTGTCAATAAAACAATGTTTACAGTTGTACTGGTGAGCTACCAGCCTTTGAGGCTGTGTACTTGCTTTCAAGTGTAGACAATGTTCTACTGCCAACTCACATCCATAGGAGTGACTAGAGTGAAGTACAGAAAGACTAATACAATTGTCTATATTTACATGTGCTCCTTTCTTCTCCCAGTCCCTTCAAAGGGTAGCATATACAAAATACAAATTATGAGGCATTGTGGAGTTTCATATATATATATATATATATACACACATACACACACATATATGTATATGTATGTATATACATATATATGTATCTGTATTAGCATAAAATGCTGATATATATTAGCATAAAATGCAGCAGGTAAAATGGAGTTATATACTGAAGGAGGAAATTCTATTTTGCTTAAGTGTAGTACAAATCAAACAGAGATTCTTCTAGGTACACAGCAAGTCAGTAAGTCCTCTGTGTCTACTGATTCCACATCTTCATTTTCAACCCACTTAGGAAGAGGCTGTGGCTATGCTGAACATATGCAGAGTGTTTCTTTTTTCATTATTATTCCCCAAACAAATCAACACAGTAGAATAGCTATTTAAGCAGCACTTAACATGGTGTGTTGCCGAGAAAGGACTAAGCTGCGTGCATATACGACGTGTACATACTTCACCATTTTCTACAACAAACTTGAGTATCCACAGGTTTGAGTATCGCCAAATGATCCCAGAACAACCCCCCAGTGGAAACTAAGCAACAATGGAACACGAAAAACTATTCAAAAAATTTCAAGATATTAACAATTAAATAAAATATCAGAGGAATCAAAATGCTACTAAAGATACTAATTTCAAAGGAAAATGATAAAATACAAAGAAGGATATGAGACCTCAAGGAAACAAATGTAAGTCTATGGCCAATAGCACCCGTGAACCTGCAGTGCATACAAACACTCTGTGCTGGGTCTAAAACAACCCTCACTAATTTAAAGAGGTTAGAATAATACAAGGGTATGATCCCAGTGGATTGCAAATGAAAATTATTATGAGAAAGAATTTTCAGGAATAAATATGCAAATATTTTACAAATAAGGAAAAAAAACCAACAGATTTCTGAATAATCAATGGGTTAAAAAGAAATCATAAAGGGAATCATAAAATACTTTAAGAGTGAAATCTAATGTGTGACACTTCAAAACAGGCACTTATGAGGTACTACTACAGAAAGTAGTGCATAGAAGACAATTATAGCTATGATAAAAAACCTACTTTTTAAAAGAAGCTCCCAAATCAATAACTTCATCTCACACTACAGAACAATATAGGGAAATAACTAGGACTAAAGTACAAGCAAATTAAAGAGGAAATTGAGTAGAGAGTTGTTCAGTTTGTAGGCTGTCTGTTGTTGATGTCCACCTTTAATCCATGGTGGTCTGATAAGATAGATACAAGGGGTTATTGCAACTTTCTTGTACTGTTGAGGCTTACTCTGTGACCCACAGCCTGTGAGGGGCTGAGAAGAAGGCATATTCTTTTGTGTTTGGGTAAAATATTCTGTAGATACCGTTAGGTCTATTTGATTCATAACATCTGTTAGTTTCATTGTTTTTCTGTTTAGTGCCTGTCTGGGTGACCTGTCCATTGGTGAGAGTGGAGTGTTCAAAGTCTCCTACTATTAATGTGTGGGGTTCAGTGTGTGATTTAAGCTTTAGTCATGTTTCTATTATAAATGTGGATGCTCCTGCTGAGCTTAGGAAATCTTGCAGAAGAGTAGAGGGAAGGTTTGAAGGAGCCAGAGGGGTCAAGGACATCATAAGAAGACAAAGAGTAAAAAGTAACTGGGCCCATGGAGGCTCACAGAGACCAAACTAACTACCAAGCAAAGAGCATACAAGGGTCGGATCTAGGACCCCTACACATATGTAGCAATATGTGCAGCTTGGTATCATGTGGGTCTCCTAACAATTGGAGTAGGGGTTTGGGTGGAGGGCTCTCTCTGACTCTGTTGCCTGCCTTGTCTAGCCTTAATGGGAGAGGATAAGCCTAGTCCTACTCACTCTCTTGATGTGTCAGGGTGGGTTGGTAGCCACAAGGAGCCTCACCTTCTCTGAGGGAAAGTGAAGGGGGTATTGGGTAGAGGGTGTGAGGGTGGGAATGGGAAGAGGGAAGGGGGGCTGAGATCAGGATGTTAAGTGAATAAAATAAATAAGTAAATAAATAAATAAATAGAGAAAAAGGAAAATCAACAAGAAAAACTGTCAAAGGATTAGCATTCTAGTGATTAGTGATCACAGATTATGACAGACAGGCAGATTTATGAAAAATAAATGACAAAGAGGAGCTGGACAAACAGCTCAGCTATAAATAGCATGTACTGCTAGCAAAGAACTTCAGTTTGGTTCCCAGCATCCACATGAGCCAGCTCACAATTACTTCTAACTCCAGCTCCATGAGAATTTACATGTCTAGGCACCTACACACACATGCACATACTCACACACATACACATAATTAAAACTAAAATCATTTTTTTAAAGAAAGAAAGAACAAAAGTATGAACAAATAGACGAAGAGAACAGGTTAAAAGGCCAAAAGAAATTAAGAATTCATGGGGAAGATTTGCCCTCACAAGGTATCAGAACAACAGACTCCTAAATCCTGATTATCCTAGGACAGATGAAAAAGCATGAATTTTTACTAGTCTAAGTCAAGCGCAGGACTTTATACTACTTGCCACTTAAAAAGGGAAATGAGATGCAAGTCCATCCAGTGAAGTCAAGCCTTCCAGGAGGCCTTTGAAAATCCCCTCCCCACTTAAGAGAAAAAACAAACAAACAAACAAACAAGCAAAAAAAAAAGAGAGAGACACACTTTCTTTTCCTATACCCTTGAGGGCTTATTGAGGGGTCTAGGAACAAAAGGCCATTCATGCAAGGTTGTGAAAAAGAGAGCCAGTCTAACCACAGCTGCATAAACCAGATACTACAGTCAGATCATCAAGTATGCTTGCTCTAATTTCATTTCTGCTGTTGTGACAAATACTCTGATAAAAGCAACTTAGGGGAAAGAAGGGTTTATCTGACTTGTAATTCCAGGTTATGTATGGTCCATTGTTTAGGGGAAATCAAGGCAGGAACTCAAGCAACTAATCATATCACACCCATAGTCGAGCAATTTATGCTCATCTAGCTTTCCTCACTTTTACACAGTTCAGAACCCAGCCTAAGGTATGGTGCTGCCTAGAGTCAGCTGAGTACATTAACAACCAATACCCCTCAACCACACAAGCATATTCACATGCCTATAGGCAAAGCTGACCTAAATAATTCCTCATAGGTTGTGCAAAGTTGACATTTAAGATTAACAATCACGATATACCAACTGTCAACTTGACACACAAACACATCACTTTCAAACCATAACCTTGCATTCTTGGTCTCCGTTTTCTTGTGTTTATCTCATAATGGAAAAGATAGTACAATGTTTAAAGACTACAAAGTCTTTAAAAATCCTAACACTTTAAAAGTCCAAAGTGTCTCTCTCTCAGCCGTGAGTTCCTGTAAAATAAAATCACATATGTAACTTTCTTATTGCAAAGGGGGGAAATCATTGAGAGAGGGTTTCATGCAGACCCAGGCTGGCCTCAAATTCATCTTGTAGCTAAGGATAATCTCGCTCTCTTGCCTCACCCTTCAGAGATTATAAGACACCACCATGCCATGCCCCACTTAAGTCATACTGTGGTCACTCAACCATGCCAGACAACTTCTACTAACTGAGCTATATCCCAGACCCCAGATCAAGACTCCTGGATACTGACAGTATTTGTTGTACAGCAGCTACTGAACTCAGTCACTCCTTTTAAACACTCGTATCTTAAACTTCTATTATTTACTTTCTGCATTCCAATGACTTTAACAGTGAAGCCACACCAATATTTTATTACTTATAACAATTTTCATGTTGGTTTTATTTTTCAGACTCATGATAGAAAATGTAGTTTGCTGATGGGATCTTTAATGCTGAAGAACAACATTTTGAAAGCTAGATAATTTATTAAAACACTTCTGTGTTTTCTAAATCTGCTCAAGGAAAATAAATTCCAGTGACATCTGTGAAATAACATCTCTGATTCATATCAAATTGGAAAAGATAATACAATAGCCACATAAGTACCAGCAAAAGCACAAGTTTAATTCAAATAACAAAACCCCTAAAAGATGTTTATCCAAGCAGTCTCAGCACAGTTTAAAGCTCGTTAACTTGTAAGACAGCTTTTGGGGTCTGAAGCATGCATCCTACAGAAATATTAACCCTGAGTCACCCAACTGGAGCCTGTCCATCAACATCTGTGACACTGTAAACCTAAGACTGCCATTTGAGCTACACCAAGACAGAATACCACTGTTTCTTTTGGAAAATCAATCCCTCTCCCTCTCCACTAGCACCAAGTCCCAGGAGGCAGCACCTGATCATGGACTTTGTTCACTTCTCCAAGCACATCCCATCTTTCACTTCCCAGCTAGGCCAGCCACACTCAACTTCTCCCTGACGGGTCTTCCCACTAAGACACTCACATACAACAGCACCCTTCCCTTCCTGTTTTCTCTTGTCTCAGTCAAAGCCTCCTCAGGAATGCCATCCAGGGCCCCACATGAGCTGTCCACTCCTGCTGCAGGTACTCTCCTACCATGCATGGATGTTTCATAATAGTTCATGGCGAGCATCTCTCAATCTCCCCCTTAAGTTCTACTATGTGAAAGATTCATTTAGCCCAAAAGTTTTAACACTGGCATTTTAAAGATGCTTAATATATTTGTTTATATGGAGGAATTTTTATTAGAAAAACAATTTTAATGCGTTTTAACCCTAGTCTGTTGAAATGTTAACCTGACCTATGGTAACTGCTAAGGAAGGAGGTGACTTTCTCAAGACTTCTCTAGTCTTAACTTTATCCCTAGGAATTATTCTTAGGGAGAAAACTTTGAATCCCTTCCCTGTTGCTGGTTTATAATCACTTAGATGAGTTTCCAATCACAGGCAATGAAAATATACTTTGAAAATACTAAACATCCCTTTCTTACAGCTAATGCCATTCGATCCCATGACATCTACTACAAACAACAAAACGCCAGTCCCCAGATGTGTACCTCTAGGTATGATTCTTTCCCCTCTTGACTTTAATATCTACATTTCCAGCTGTCAACAGTTTTACCTGGATGTCAATGTTCATCCATGTTAAACCATGTGTCAGTACATTGCATAGAAATAACATTCTATTCATCCAACAAGTCATTCATTGGTAGACAAAATTGGGTAGGCTGTACTGGTTGATACTAGTAATAATGTCACTATTACTTTTTATGTATGGTATGTGGCTGTGTGATTTTACTGCTCATGAGTAGCTACTTAGAAACACAACTGCTAGGAAAGCCCTTGCTATTGCAATGCAACAAACAACTTGAGTACAGACTGGAACCCATGCTAAAAACCACTCCTGGGAAGGAGGCAGGAGAACCCTGGAAGCTTGTAGGCCAGCTAGCTTGTACTATGCAGCACAGCAGCAGAGACCAGAGGACAGAGACCTTGCCCAAAATAGGTACAAGGTGAGACCTGACTCCCCAAAGTTGTCCTCTGACCTAGACACAAACACACATAAAAAGGTAATAGTTACACTTTTCTATTTAGTTAGAAAAGCCTACTGATTCAGAATACAGGCAGGCTTTGCCTGTACTGTATAAATATATTACAATAGCTTCACTAAATATAAAAAATGAAACCAGAAAGCTACAACTCTAAGAAGTTAAAAAAAAGTACTTCATATTAATACTACTTTCTAAACTATACCTGGTTCCTTTTATTGTACAATATACAAAATACTGAATAATAATAAAGACTGCACTGAGAGCATATGGAAGCCATGTCCTGTATTTAGAGCCATACTAATTTTCAGTGTATGAACTGAGTAAGAAAAGTGCAATGAGTCAAGGTCTCCTTAGGAAGACACACCACCTCACTCTTGAAGTGCCCTCTATACAGCAATATAAAACTGGAGGGTGCACTGCCATCTGTGGCATGCTTTATGCCTAAGGATTACAAAGGTATAACCTAGGCTGGGAGAATATGGCCTGAGGTGACCCCAGGGTTGTTCAGGATCAATGGAGGGCTCTCTTACCCTGTGAGCTTGGAGCTAGGGGTCTTTGAAAGCAACCAGAAGGCAACTCCAAGACTGAGCTACCAAGAAAGTTTGCTAAAAACTACAAAACATAAAAGGTCAGAAAACAGATCTGGAAGAAGTAGTAGCCAGGAAACCCATATATATCAGATCTAAAAGACAAGGTAAAGAAAAAAAATAGGAGAATGAATAATAAAGCTGGGATCCAGCAGAGTAAAAACAGGAAAGGGTGTAGTACAAGCCAATGGTCTGGGTTAGGCCTCTATCCACAAAGAAGAATGCCTATTGTGGAGTGGGTGTGTCTGCTTAAAAGAGCAGCAAACGGCAGCCTTCTACACCCAGAGGCCCTCAACTGCATGAGTCAGAACTCTTAAAGACCACCCATCTATTGTCTTTCTAGCTCTCTTGGTTCCTTAATTCCCGTTGCCAATCAATTTCCCAAAAATGAGCAAGTTTAAGCCTCAGAAAAGTATGACAGATCTTGTCATGCTTCTGATTCAAACCTTCCAATGGTTTCCCCAAGGCACAGTAAACTCCCAAATCCTTTCAGCAGCCCTAATTGATTACCGCTCTCCTCTTTGCTCACACTCCCCAATGCCAGCGCTGCTCCAAGTCTTACCAGGAGTCAGTGCTGTCTCCTGACCTTGGGATGTCCATTGGATGTCTAAGTGTGCCTGGATATTGTCCAGTGTCTGTTCAGAGGTCATTTCTTCCAAGAGACTTTTTCGGATTACATTATTAAAAAACAGCATTTGTATCACTCTATCCCTTTCCTTCTTCATCTTTCTTTGTAACATTTATCATTTGGAATTATACATGCATATATATACTTGAAAAATGTATGTCACACACACACACACACACACACACACAACACACACACACTTCACAGAGAAGTAATGTCTCTCAAGACAGAGACTGTTTCCATCTCTGACTTAGGTAGCAACAGTATCTAAAACAGTGTCTGGGAGATAAATGCTTAATAAATATTTAATGGAAGAATGAATGAACAAATCTAGTTAAGCTTCCTTTTTTCCCCTCTACTTCCCTGTCTATTTTCTCCTCATGCATTAACCATGTCCTCAGCTTCATTCCTTGTGCAGATTAACCTAGGACCTGACCATACAGCTTAGTCCACTCTCTGGCCTTAAACCTTGTGCAGAATAACCTAGGACCTGCCCATTCAGCTTAGTCCACTCTCTGGCCTTAAATTCTCCACTTTGTACTTCCCCACACACCTGTGCATCTACCTAAGATCTCCAACACTCTCATATCCAAGCTGGAAATCAATGTTATAAAAAGCCCCAAGCAGAAAGAAGTGTGGACCCTACCAATGCACAGTTCCCTCCGGCTAAGTCCTCACTGCTGCCCATTGATTCTTTCTTTTTTCTTGGTTTCCAATCAGCTCCTCTCTTACTTCCCATGGAATAAATTCCAAAATTCTACCACTTTTTTTTCAAGCTTCCTTCCTACCTCACTTAGCAAAGTATATCCCCTCTATAGAAACAAAGGAAAGGTTATTAGGGCAGACTCCTTCAGTTTCCTCCTTCCCCAACCAACAACCATTTAAGAATTCTCACCTCCATCCTAGCAGCACTGAGGAAGCAATGGTCCCTGTCACTGACCTTCAGGCCGGGAACTCAAGCCAACTGCCTTGTTAAAGATCTGATGTCATTTATCCACTCACCCTTCTTTCTTCCCAATGACCATGCACCCCTAAAGTGCTTGATGCATGAACCCAGGACCTAAGTTAGATCAACAGAGCCCCATCCTCCCACACAAAAGCCAAACATGGTGGAGTTTGCATATATTCCCAGAGCTGGGGAAACAGAGACAGGTGGATCCTTGGAGCTCCTTGGCTGGCCAGCCTAGCAGACCCAGCAAGATCCAGACCAATTAGAGATGAAAACCCTATCTGAAGAAAACAAAGTGGGAGCCAGCAAAATGGTTCCTCTGGCAAAGGGACTTGCCACCAAGGAGAACCAACTGCAAGCTGTCCCACTTCTGTGTATGCACAAGCAGGAGGAAAGGAAAGGAAGAGTCAGAGAAACAAAAAGAGAGAGAAAGCCAAGGTGGACAGTGCCTAAGGAATAATATCCGAGGTTGTGCTGTGGCCTGTACACATGTACACAGACACACACATGCGCATATACAAAAAGAAGTTGCATCAAATCCGTATTTTTTACTTCTCTAATTTTTAAACAAGTGTTCTGTAAGTTTATTTTAGCATCTACACAGGAAAAAAATTAGCTAAAATATATTACTATGAAAGAGCAATTCAGAAAAAGGAAAAGGTTTATAGTAGCTCCAGTAATTGTAGATAGATTTTCATTTCGTTCTGAAGAAGAAACATTCTAAATATTAAATAGCTGAAAGAATGTAAATAGTTCTGGTACACAATAACTGTAGTAAAATGATACACAGATATTAAAAGTGATCCAGCTTACCTTGTCATAAAAAAGTATGAAATAAAGTTGTTAAACTTCTAAACTGTTGATAAACAGTAGCTTCATATCTTTCTGAAAGTAGTCAATTTTAGTTGTGTCTCTAACAACAGCAAAACCAAGAGGCTTTTAGATCTGTTCGTAATTGAGCATCTACAGAGCCTAATTTTGGTGGGTACATGATACAACACTACCTCAAGAAAGAAAGGAGACAAAAAGTAATGCAGCCATCCCAGGATTTTTTAAAGAATTAAAACATTTCTAAAAATAATACATCACCTTTAAATATTCCAACAGCCTCTCAAATATAAAATAAACATGAGAACAGCTAAGAGAATGTGTGTGTGTGTGTGTGTGTGTGTGTGTGTGTGTGTGTGTGTGTCACACATTTTTAAGTTTCAGAAGAAAAGCAAAAATCACAAATATGTTGTATTGGCCCAAAAGCTATCAGTAATATGCTAACATAAATGTCCCTAAAGAGTGCATATTCAAGAAAGGAAGACTGTTCTTTGGCTGAGAACAGGTAATCACAAAGCTGGTTTTCAACCTGCCATAATCAATCAACTTTTAAAAGTCTATTCAACATTTCTATGTTAAGTATTCAGTTAAAATTTTCAGCCAGTCAGCAACTGCTTTGCTTTTGGAAATTCCCTCAAAGTTAACCAATCTCCAAATCCCAAGTGGAAAGTCAGCCAATCCTTCAAGTGTGTCATCTTCGAAAATTAGCCAATTTTAAAACGTCATGCTACCTTAACAAGCCTGAAGGGCTGTGTTCTCTCTTGCTTAAATGACAGGCAATCCTGGCTTTGCTTTAGCTCCATCTGTATAGTGATCTCTTCATACCATAACACATCAGATATTATAGCTACCTGAATATTAATCTTTTTCGTTTGGAGATAAGAAAATATTTGTTATAATAATCCAATTTCATAAAAGGTACAACTCTTCAAGACCTCTTAAGTATGATTACAGTCATCCTTGCCTACCACTCTCCCATCCTTAGGACTTACAATCTCATACTATCAGTGGTCCCAACTCCAGCCAATGGATGTATTATATAAAATACTAAAACATCTGACCACTAAAATTCAGACCGAGAGTGTAGTGATATAAGTTAGCAACTTTAAAGCAGTGCTAGGCGTTGAGACTCAACTCCAAGTTCACTTTGCTTTTGTCACTAATGTCATTTCACCTGCACCTATTTTCTAACAGTCAAATCATAAAAATAATATATGTCCTCCAGATCTTACAGATGCTGCCAAAAATCACATATGAAATTAATACAGGAAAAAAGTCTTGAAAAATTAACGAATGTGTAACGGAGGTAGCTAATTTAGTATGTACAAAACATGAAAGAAATTTGTGGCTGAAGAGATGGCTCAGTGGTTATAAGTGCTTGCTGTTCTTGCAGAGGACCTAGCTTTGTTTCCCAGCATCCATGTGCTGCTCACAAGCACATGCAACTCCAGTTCCACAGACCCCAGTGCCCTCTTCCAGCTTCCATAGAAACGGTGGGCATATACATAACATGCAGATAAAATAAATAACTTTTCAAAAATATGTACTGAAAAAGGAAAAGAGAGAAATGAATGAATGAAAAGCAACCATTATGATTTGGAGCTTAAATGTCTTCAAAGGGCTCATATGCACAAGGTTTGGTGGCTATCCTACAGTGCTGACCTCCTCCACTGTAAGTTCCTCCCCACGCTGTACTGCACTACCACAGACCTAGAGCAACGATACCAAAGGCGTATGTCTGTCAATCTCAAGGAGCGATTAACAGAGAATTCAAAACTAACACGTGGAACTCTGTCGTGACACACGTACAGGCAGTCATAAGCCCACATGGCTCCTCCGCTGCAGTCTGCTGTGCAAACAGCCGGTTCCTCATTTTACTAGTGAGCCCTGTCAACCCTGAGGTAACTAGTGAGCCCTGTCAACCCTGAGGTACCAGACCTGAAGAAAGTCATCACTTCACAGATAGTCAGATACCAGAACTTATTTCATTAGCTAAAAATTCTATCAGTGCCAAATAAAACTAATGAAAATTTAGTAAAATAGGCAAGACTTTGAGTAGATCTTTTGTTGAAAAGGACTCTTGGGGAGCTTCCAATCCATCGTGCTACTGCGTAGGCCTTCCTTTGCTCCTTTGCCCTTTTCACACCCCATCCCTCAAGTGCGGGGCAGGGGAAATGAACTAATCTGCATGTATTTATGCATTTATTCTACTCTAAATCTATTCCCACAGGTTTGCCTCATGCTATGCTCCTCCAGAAAGATAACTAGGTTTATTCATCTCCAAATTCCTCAAACCTAACCAACACCATTCATATAAAGCCACTCTTACCAGCTATGAAAGGCAGGCAGTAGAAGACTAGTGACAGAGATGTGAACAAGACAGAAACCTCAACTGCACTGAACCCACACTGCAGAGTCTAGGGACAGGACAGTGGATGTCAGCTGTAGACATCCAATCCAATAAGGAAGACCTAGCTAGCCTAGTCTCACCATGAATATTTCCTTCTTCTGCCTCTTGTTATCAACCAAGGTTTAGAAAAGAACAAAAACAGTCTGTCTCTTCAAAAACATGTGCTTCCATGCCTGACCACAGTCACCTCATAGATACTCCACATGAGGCAGGTAGAGATTAACCTTCATGGACTCCGGAGCCAGAGCGCTTGTGTGTGAATCCCACTTCCAACACTCACAGACCACGGCAATAAGTAGGGACCAGAGATAAGTAGTCACAGGCCCTGCCCTACTGTATGACTTAAGGCAGCTCCCTGTGCCTCCATTTTCTCATCTGCAAAATGGGAACAGTAAATTTCTAGGACACACAACTGTTTTACGAGTTAAATAAATATACATTTAAAAAATACTTAAAACCTTGCCTAGAATATTATCTATCGTATTGGATAGATGGATAGATAGACAGATAGATAGGTAGATAGATATGTTATGCTAATTATAACTGTTATTGTTACTAACACTCATTATTACTATATCTAACAAGCATCTAAACTTGACAATAAAACTGAACTTTTATTTTTCCTTCCAAACCTCTCATCTCAGAAAACAGCACCACTATTCTCCTAACCCTAAAAATCATGTCACCTCCACCAGCCTAAGGTACCACCTCCCCTCTCAAGGGAGCACAGCAGCAGCCTCCTACCTCCTCATCTTCAGAACAGCTCCACCACTCTATGACTCTACAGTTAGTTCTCCATGGAGTGATGTAGAAAACAGATGCCATTCCCATGATGCAAACTGACTTTCCATTACACTTAAATGTGTCTACTTTGACATAGACTCCAAGACCCCACCAGAGCCTATCAGATGTTTCAAGGTTACATCCCAACACTTTTCCTTCTCTTTCTTTACTACGCTCTGAGACAGAATAATAGTAATTTGGAATGGTGGTCACTCAAACCAGATGACCTAAATTCAAATGATAAATTACAGCAGTGCCAAATAAACCTATTGCAATAGTAAAATATGCAAAGCTGAGTCTTTTAAGCTTTTGGCTTGAGTACACATCTAACAGGTGCCAGCAGTTTCCTAATCTACAAAAAAAAAAAAAAAAAAAAAGGAGGTATTTTTCTTAGCTTGTAAGCTGTTGTAAATGTTCAGTGTTTAGAACTGTCCCTTGCATATGGGAAGCTTTATAGGCCAGATGGCTACACTCTCTCCTTGCACCACTCCCAGGGATTGAACCCCCGGCCAGAGCTCTACCATTGAGCTATATATTCCTCAGTCCTGTTTTTAAGCAGGCTGGCTCTGCAGTCCGTTTGCACGGAAGGCAGTCAGTAAGCCTGTACTTCTCTTGCCTCCTTGAATGGCACCAGCTGGGCTCCTGGTGTGCTCCTACCTCACCTTACACCTTCTTTGAATAGTTTTCCCTGACAGGCTCTACTTAAAACAACCTTCACTGGTCCTTCCCCATCCTCTTACCCTCTCCCCCCATGTGAAATAATCTTATGCGTCTCCTTCTCCACTGTGTGGTGAACCCCGCTAGGGTGCAGACTGGCTGTCTTCTGTGCCTTTGCCTCCCTATTTCTAGCTCTGACTCAGAACTCACAGCTCATCTTGGGTGTGGTCCTGATACAATCAACAATGCCATGCTTAGAAAGTGGTCTGCGCTCTCCATCCAGGCCTCATTTAATCCTTGTAAAGGTAACAAAAGCTACAGTATCATCACCCATTGTAGAGACAGATTTTTTTTTTTTTAAGGTCTAAGACTTAAGTGACTTGTCTTTGGAAAGCTACTAACAGGAAAACAAAACTCAGAAACCCTGATTTGATTCAAAGGGGCCTCTGTAAAGCTATTACACCCTCCACTGAATTCACAGAAATATAGCCTCTTAATCTACCGTATAGATACATCCTAGGGTGTGTATAGTCCCTTCAAAGTATCTGACAGGGACTTGTCCCAGAGTTTTAAGAAGTATAACTCACTCGTTAGTAAGGCAAGAGTTAGCTAAACCATATAAGCAGACAAGTTGATGCTATGTATTTGTGTTGAGTATAAATAATATACTAGTCCTGGGCTCCTGAAGACATTTTTCTGGAAAGCCAGATTGGGGGAACAAGTATTTACAAGATCTCTGTGATAGTGACACCAGCTATTTCGTGACTCCTCATCATCCACTACAATAGCTGAGATACCTTCAGGTTCAAAAATCATCATCAGATGGGTTGGGGTAGGTGGTGCGGGAAGGAGGCAAAGCCCTGAGAAAGATCCTTACATACAAATGGATGACCACATTCCTTAGAATATTCAGTGTTTTCGTAAGTGTTGTGTAACATAGCATGGGTTAGCTCACAGGGTCTCAAGACATTGTGGCCCCGTGGGAAGGGAAATAAAGGGAGCTTGAGGCAGTACAGCATGTAACTTGTCATCAGCGACCTGGGCATTTGCAGGACCCCCAAGGGAACACAGGCACAGGGCAGCTAGTCTTTGAAAGGGTCTCCATCCCAGACTGACCGAGAATGGAGTCTGGGAATCTAATCTCTTTATCAGCGAATTTTTAAGGAGGGCCTCAGCAGTTCCCCGTACCAGGCTCTCAGCTGTCACAGGCCTGTAGGAAAGGGGCCGGCCAGACTCAGCAGCAGCCTCCACTCCAGAAACCTGCGCTGCCGGGAGGGCGCGCTCCCACTTGGGGCGGTCACCGGCCCGGCGTCACGCTCGACCGCTCCCGGGTCTCCCGAGGCTTCCCGGTGGCCGCGGCCAAGACCGCAATCGCGACAGCGAGCGGCTGGCAGGCCCCGCGAGCCCCGCAAGCCAGGCACCAGCAGGATCCTCGCAAACTTACAGTTTTCCTACTGCGTACGCGTCACGGCGGGGTGACGTCACGGGCCGGCGTTCAACGAGGTCAGGCGGCGGGCGCGGCGCTCCGGCCCAGGCCCCGCCTCCAGCGCGCGGGGGGACACGCCCCGTCCCGCCCCGCCTCGACCGGCGCGCAGGCGCACCGGGCCGGCTGCCGCGTGCCCGTGGGCTTCGCAGGCCGGCTGGCGGCCTTTTCACCATCTTCACACAGGCCCCTGAGGCCGGAAGGTCGGGGGGTAGGGGGGGTCGATGGAAAGGGATGGACCCACGGGAACAAATCAAACAAGTCCTCTCACGGGCTTGGGGCGGGTCGAATGGGTTCTTACGTAGTTCTTCCGCAGACACTGCCTTCCTCTCCTCACCTGTTCACTAAAACGTCTACACCTTTGGTAACAGACACTGTCCTCCGCCCGGGTCACAGGGGCACCTCTCCCATGGGCCCTTGCGCTGTCCCACTTCTACCCCGCAACCCCCAAACCCCCAGCCACTCCCGCCCGCGCCCAGCAGGACACGCCCACCAGGAGTAGACCACGCCCGTTCCAGCCCAACCAGAGCGAGCCCCGCCTAGGTTCGGCCCGCCCACGTCCGACTCGGCCACGCCCCCCCGGCCCTCCTTTCCGGCTCCGGCTTTTTCGCTGTCCAGTGCTGGGGCGTGGCCCCGCCCTCCCTATGTGCTGACCTCTGCGTTCTGCTGAAGGAAGCATCTTCTATGCTTCTGTATTCCTGTTTTTGTCCCAAGGAAACCTTTTACAAGGCACCTGTAAAGTTTAATAAGTAGTGACCCGTGAAACTTTCCAGACATGTGACGAAAGCCCAGCTGTCCACGTTCAGCTCTGGCTAAAAGACCACTGCAAAGAAGGTGGAGAGTGGAACATAGCATCTGAGAAATGAATTCTGCTCCATAGGAGCCCCACGTTACTCCTTTAGGCAGAAAATAGTAAACTATGATTAAAAAAAAAAAAAAGCAGTGTAAAACTACCTTGGAGCAAACATAAAGCGCCTTGGGAAAAAAATAGCACTTTAGAAGAGGTTATATGGAAATTAGTGAGGATCACTTTTTATACTTTATAGGCAAATAGCCAAGTCAGGGATTTTTGCGGGGCAACTCCTGTGTGTATCTAAATCTGAAAATAATGTTTTCTTTTCTTTTGTTTTGTTTTGTTACACTTTTCTTTGGGAGTGACGACTGGAAAATGGAAGCTATTAGCGGGAGACTGGAGCTGGTTGAAAATAAAATTCTAGGCAGAAGCATGAGGAGAGAGTTGAGTTCCATGAGAGCTTAGGCAACAAAGTGAATTCCAGGACAGTCTGGACCAAAGGGATCCTAATTCAAAAATGCAAAATGAAAATAATGTATCACAGGAAAATGTATGTAGATAATTAATTTTAAAAGAACTTAATCTGTGTATTTAAATACCATGCAATGTTTTGATCCTTATCAAATGACATAAGATACATTTGTAATCTGTACGTAATTTTAACAAGACCTTTGTGCAAAATATGAAAAAATTATTTTAAAACTGCCACATGTCTTTAAATTGTGGTGTTGATTTTTCATTAAGAACAATTTTAATATAACATTTTTCATTATTCACATACTTACAAGTCTTCTATATCATTTTCCAAACAGGAATTTTTAAAGGTGATCTTATAGCTAATACCCGGGATTCTCCCACAGCCAAAATTCATCTGTAAAGTTTTTTTTTTAAGAGTGGAAATACTATGTAACAAATGTGTTAAATATTTTTAGTGTGGGGCATGGTTTTAAAAATTATCAAATGTTATTTGATCATTTGTTTGTTTAATATTTTTACCTTAATGCCACAAATTTGTTTGCATATGTAGGATGTGTGTTCAAGCACGCGCGCGCGCGTGTGTGTGTGTGTGTGTGTGTGTGTGTGTGTGTGTGTGTGTGTGTCACAGAACAGCCTCAGTTGTGGGTCCTAGCCTTACCCTTGTTTGAGCCAAGGTCTCTGTTGTTTATTTTATGCTGTAGATTAGCTGGCACAGGAGCTTCCAGATTGTCCTGGCTCACCCTCTCATCTCACTACAGGAGCACTAGGATTACAGATTGGAGTTACTACATCCAGTTTTACATGAATCCTGAAGACTTGAATTCAGGTCCTTATATTTATGCAACAAGCAAGTGTTTTACCCACTGGGCCATCTCGCCAGTCCACAAGTGTATTCTTAAAAACTTGTATTGTTTAATGCAAGAAAGAAGTAAATGTGCTAACCAAAAGACAGAGAAGGGATCTTGAATGTCAAATAGATATTTGCAAGAAATGGCTAAGAAGTAGACACTAAATAGGTTAAATATCTCTAACATGGGATACATGTACCTCTGAAAGATAATGTTACAGATTATGCTCACACAGAAACACAGTAAGATCTGGTGGAGCTTCGGTAATGAACTGGAATTTGGTCTAAATGAGTAATGGGAAGCTAGCACTGGAAGGATTTATTTTAGAGAGGGGGGCTGCAAGCACAGCTACCTTAAAGGACATAGATGCCTGCACCTTCCAGCTTCAACCCTGGGCACACTGAGGCACGCCACCCTCTAGTCTCGGGGGTGCTGGTTTCTCCTTGAAATTCGTTCGTTTTGATATCTGCTGCCCGAAGCAATCTACTTTCTACTGTCTTCCACTTCGATATACATAATACTTCCCTTGGTTCTACATACCTAGTAAAGCTCCACTCCACCCTTTAAAAGCGTGAAGGAAAACAACAGCTAATGTTCCCAGGTGTTATATGCCGAGCATCCTATTACATTCTTTAAGCCTTGAAACTGGGTGTGTACTGTAATTACTCCCATCTTTCCCACTGGGCAAACAGGATTGCAGGAGACAAAGTTGGTTGCCCGTTACAGAGGCTGAGTAGCAGGAGCAAGACTTGAGGCCTTCCTCCCTAACCCAAACAGAAGAATCACTGATCTGTATAGTATCAGGTTAAAAAAAAAAAAAAAACCTAAAAAACAAAAACACAATCCAAGATACCTTCTGTAAAATTTCACTCTAAAACACTGACCACCACCGCCTACCCTGGGCTCCATATCCCAGCCCACAACTCATGCAGAAGACAAGCCAGTACTAGGAACCACAGAGACCAGAGGCCACACAGGCCACCAACACCGCGGAAGACATACCCTATGGGACCTGAAGAGACACTGGTCACCAGAACCACAGGCCACTCAGGCCAGAAGATCAGAGAGGAAACAGAAACCAAAGGGTAAAAACACCCAAAAACCATCCATCCAACAAAAACAAACACAGAAATTGGCACTAAAACTATAACTACCCCAGACCAGATGGCAACAGGAGGCCAGGGTAAGACCACAATTAACAACAGCTAGAACAACAACAATGCCTACCCTACTACAGCAAGCCCTTGATATTCCAGCACAGCTGAAGCACAAGAAAGCAACCTTAAGTCCAATCCTAGGAAGAGGATGGAGGCTCTTAAGCAGGAAGTGAATGAACCCCTTAAAGAAATACAGGAAAACACAAACAGGTGAAGGAAATGGGCTGTCTGACCTACTCAAGACCTTAACATAGAAATAGAAGCAATAAACACACACACATACACACACACACACACACACACACATACACACGCACTCATAGAATCATGGATATGGAGCATCTAGGTAAGTGAACAGGAACTATAAACTCAAGCATCACCAACAGAATACAAGAGATGGAAGAGAAAATATCAGGTATAGAAGATACAATAAAAGAAGTTGATACATCAGTCAAAGAAAATGTTAAATCTAGAAAGTTCCTGACCAAAACATCAAGGAAATCTGGGATTCTATAAAAAGGCCAAATATAGAAATAATAGGAATAGAAGGAGAAGAATCCTAGCTCACAAACTCAGAAAATATATTTAATAAAATCATAGAAGAAATTTTCCATAAACTAAAGAAAGAGATGCCTATAAACATACGAGAAGCTTACAGAACACCAAATAGATCAGAAAAGAAAGTTTCCCTTGCTACGCAATAATCACTAAATGTACAGAACAAAGAAAGAATATTAAAAACTTCAAGGGAAAAAGGCCAAGAAACATATAAAACAGACCTTATTAATTACACTTCACTTCTCAATGGAGATTCTAAATGCCAGAAGTGCCTGTGCAGATGCCTTGAGAATTGTAAGAGACCACAGATCCCAGTCCACTCTACTATATTCAGAAAAAGTTTCAGTCAACATAAATGGAGAAAACAAGATATTTCATAACTAAGTCAAATTTAAACAATATCTATCCACAAATCCAGCCCTACAAAAGATACTAGACACCAACCCAGACAGGAAATAAATAAATTCACACCAGCAAACTCACACACACACACACACACACACACACACACAAACACACACACACACACACACCACCACCACCACCACCAACAACAACAACAACAACAACAATAAAATTCAGAAATTAACAATCATTGGTCATTAATATCTCTCAATATCAGTTGACTCAATTCACCAATAAAAAGACACAGATTAACAAAATGGATGTGAAAACAAGATCCATCCTTCTGATGCATACAAGAAACACAACTTAGCAACAAAGATAGACATTTTCTCAGAGTAAAGGGGTGGAAAAGGATTTTCCAAGCAAATGTACTCAGGAAGCAAGCTGGTGTAGCCTTCCTAATATCCAACAAAATAAACTTCCAACCAAAATTAATCAAAACAGCCTATGAAAGACACTTCATACTCATCAAAGGGAAAAAAACCACCAAAATGACATCTCAATTATTAATATGTGTGCACCCAGATTCAAGGGCACCCACATTTGTAAAAGAAACATTACTGAAGCTTAAATCACACCTAGAGCCCCACACATTAATAGTGGGAGATTTCAACACCTCACTCTCACCAATGACAGGTCATGCAGACAGAAACTAAACAGAAAAACAAACTAGCCGATGTTATGAATCAAAGGGACCTAACAACTACGGAACATTTCACCCCAAATATGAAAGACTATACCTTCTTCTCAGCACCTCACAGAACCTTCTCCAAATATTGACCAGATACTCAGTCACAAAGCAAGTCTCAAGAGATACAAGAAAATTGAAATAACCCTCCTGTGTCCTATGATAGCACCATGGATTAGCAGTGGATTTCAACAACAGAAACCCTACAAACTCATGGAAAGTCAACAACTCTCTGCCAAATGACTACTTGGTCAAGGCAGAAATAAGGAAAGGATTTTAAAGACTTCTAGAATTCAATGGAAATGAATGTAAAATAGACCCAAACTTATGGGACACAGTGAAATTGGTGCTGAGAGGAAAACAGCACTATAGGCCTTAATAAAGGAAGTAGAGAGATCTCATGCTAGCAATTTAACAGCACACCTGAAAGCTCTAGAACAAAAGCAAGCAAACGCACCTAAGGAGAAGTGGGGGAAATCAAAGTGGAAGCTAAGATCAATAAAATAGAAACAAAAAAGGACAGTATCAAGAATCAGTGAAACAAAAAGTTGGTTCTTTGTGAAAATCAACAAGATAGACAAACTCTATCCAAACTAACTAAAAGACAGAGAGCAAATATCCAATTTAACAAAATCAGAAACAATTTATAACTCCTAAGGAAACAAAAGCATTCATTAAAAGTCTTCTAGAGGAAAAAAGCCCAGAGCCAGATGGTTTTAGTGCAGATTTCTACCAGACTTAGAAAGAAGAGATAACACAAATACTCCTCAAATTATTCCACAAAATAGAAACAGAAGGAACACTGCTAAACTCATTCTATGTCACCCTGATACCTAAACCACACAGAGACCCAACAAACGAAGAGAATATCAGACCAATTTCCCTCATGAGCATTGATACAAAAATCCACAATAATACTAAAAAAAAATTCAACTGTACCCAAGAACACAAGAAAAAGATCAACCCCTATAATCAAGTAGGCATCATCCCAGAGATGCAGCGATGGTTCAACATACAAAACAAAACAAAACAAAAAACCCATCAATGTAATCCACTACATAAACAAACTGAAAGGGAGAAAACACAAGATCATCTCATTAGATGTTGGCAAAATCCAACACCCCTTTGTGATAAAAGTCTTGGAGAGATCAGGCATACAAGGCCCATACCTAAACATAATAAAGGCAATTTATAGTAAGCCAATCGCTAACATCAAATTAATTGCAATTCTACTAAAATCAGGAACAAAACAAGGTCGTCTATGTTCTATATATCTATTCAATATAGTTCTTGAACTTCTAGCTATAGCAGTAAGACAACTAAAGGAGACCAAGGGGATACAAACTGAAAAGGAAAAAGTCAAAGTATTGCTATTCACAGATGATATGATAGTATACATAAGCAACCCAAAATATTCTACCAGGGAACTCCTATGCCGATAAAAAAAAACTTTCAGCAAAATGGCTGGGTAAAAATTAACTCAAAACATTTTTTCTACAAACATTTTCTCTACAAACGATAAATCGGCTCACAAAGAAATTAGAAACACAACACACTTCACAATAGCCACAAGTAATATAAAATATCTTGGTGTAACTCTAGCCAAACAAGTGAAAGACCTATATGATAAGAACGTCAGGTCTTTGAAGAAAGAAATTGCATATCTTCAGAAGATGGAAAGATATCCCATGCTTATCAATCGGTAGGATTAACAGAGTAAAAATGGCCATGTTACCAAAAGCAATCTACAGATTCAATTCAATTACTATCAAAATGCCAACACAATTCTTTACTGACTGGAAAGATCAATTCTCAACTTCATATGGAAAAACAAAACAAAAGCAAACAAACAGACAAAAAAACCCACCTCAGAATAGCTAAATCAATCCTGTACAATAAAAGATCTTCTGGAGGAATCTCCATCCCTCAAGCTGTACTATAGAGCAATAGTAATAAAAGCTGCATGGTGCTGGTATAGAAATAGGCTAGCTGATCAATGGAATCGAATAGAAGATACATAAAGAAACTCACACAACTATGCACATTTGATTTTTGACAAAGAATCCAAAACCATACAATGGAAAAAGAAAACGTCTTCAACAAACTGTGCTGATCTAACTGATCTAACTTCTGCAGGTAGAAGAATGCAAATAGGTCTGTATCTATCACCCTCCACAAAAACCCAAGTTTAAATGGATCAAAGACTTCAACACAAAACCAGATACAGTGAATCTGATATCAACAGCTCAGGCACTAATATCAACAATTAATAAATGGAACATCATGAAACTAAAAAGCTTCTGTAAGGCAAAGGACACTGTCAAAAGGACAAAATGGAACCCTACAGAATGGAAAAAAGATCTTCACCAACCCCACATCTGACAAAGGGCTAGTACCCAAAATATATAAAGAACTCAAGAAACTAAACATCGGTAATCCAAATAATTCAATTAAAATGGGTACAGATCTAAACAGAACTTTCCTTGATGGTGCCAATAAGGGAGAGCCAGAAGGCTGACATCTCAGCTACCACCCAGGCCCAATGCAGGGCTTTGTGTTGTCCCATCCCCAAATCTACATCATCTGTGAACTGTTGGAGCTCATGAAAGGCTGGACCTGCTGATCGAAGGCTGCTGGATCTTCATGACACAGGGAAACAAGAGGGTAACTGGGAGGAGTCCTGGTGAGGATCCAGTACTGATGGTGTGACAGAAGCCAGAGACCTCAAACCAGACCAGTGACTCATTGCAATGAAGATGTGTGGACAGAGGGGTATACTGTGGGACACACGGTGACATTCTGCAGCTTCCATGATGCTATGTCCCCTCTGCTTTGTTTTGTTATGTTTGGATTTTTTTGTTTTGTTTTTCTTTTGGGGAGGAGGTTGCAAGGGTGGAGGGTGGATATGAGGGGATGGAGAGATGAGTGGGACTGGGATGCATGATGGGAAACTCACAGAGAATCAATAAAAAGTTGAAGAAAAAAAAAAAAAAAAAAGAATGTGTCTGTCAGATTGGCCTGACAGCAAGCCTGTGGTGCATCTCTTGATTAATGATTAATGTGAGAGAGTAAAGTGCACTGTGAGCAATGAGACCCCTGGGATGGTGGTCCTTAGTGCTATGAGAAAGCAGGCTGAGGGAAGCCATGGGGAGCAAGGCAGCAAGTAGCACCTCTCTGTGGCCTCTTTGCTCTGACTTCCCTTCATGCTACCCATTAGCCTGGAAGGTGAAATAAACTGCTTCCTCTTCCTCCTCAAATTGTTTTTGGTTGTCATGTTTATTACAGCAACAGAAAAATATTATTCTCACTAAATAGTATTCATGAAGAATGCCTTACTTAGATGGGTGTTACTCCCATAGGAGCGCTGGGGTATCAGGGCAGGCCACCTGGAGCCCTATTTTCATGCCATCTCTGGAAAGAGCTAAACCAACACTGGGGATCATATGGTAATTAATTCTCTCAAATAAAGGATTTAGGACAAAAGGTGCCCTGGTAGCAAAAGGAGGGGAAAGGAACAGAAAAAGGAGAAGAGGACACTGGGAGAAGACAACCATCTGCTAGTGAAAATGAAGTCCCCAGCAGGGACTATCTCTATGAGACCTCCATAGTGACTTTGGAAGCCAGAAATATAAGAAATAGTTTCTGTTGTATAGGCTGCCAACTCTGATGGTCCAAGTGGAGGCACACCAGTTTAAGCACCCTGGCTCCCAATTTTTTTAAACATATTTTTAAAATTTTTCTTACTATTTCATGTGGATGAGTGTTTGCCTGCATGTATGTCTATGCACTGTGTGCATGCTTAGTGCTGGTGGGGGATGGAAGAGCTGTCAGATTCCCTGCAGCTGGAGTTACAGACAGCTGTGATGTCATGCTGAAAATCTTAAACATATCAACCATCTCCCTGCTTTCTCCCATGGGCTGGGTCATTTCTTCTTTCTGTTCCACAGTACAACTTCTCCTATATTATATTTATGTTTATTTTATTCACATGTTTACTTCAAGACACAGTCTTGCTGTGTTGCCCAAGCTCGTCTTAAACTACGGTGATCACGTGATCTTGTGCCTCGGCCTTCCAAGTGCTAGAATTTACAGGGATACCACCACTTATAGATTTTTAACACCCTTTTAAAAAATCAAATACATCTAGAATCAGATACATCGTATAATTGAAAGGGTACAGAGGTTTATTTTTATTTATTTGGGGGCGGGGTTTGAGACAGGATTTCTCTGTGTAGCCTTGCCTGTCCAGGACTCACTCTGTAGACCAGGCTGGCCTCGAACTCACAGAGATCTGCCTGCCTTTGTCTCTCCCTCCCCGAGCACTAAAATTACAGGTGAGTGCCACCACCGCTGGGCTAGAGGTTAATTTTTAATGGCACATGAGACAGTAAGTGTATGCTATTGATGGTATCATATATTAACATGCAATATATTGTATCATCGTTACTTCTGTGACCTGTGCCTTTTACTGCTCACTAAGTTATGGCCGTGGTTTACTCAGTTGTCCCCACTACCCAGTTCCTGAGCATAAAATGCATTTTACAAATGTACTTAATTACCTTGAAGCAGGAATGATATCTGCCAGACAAAGTGACAAGTGACAGCATTTAAGATCCAATGTCATTAAAGCCTAGTTAAATTCTACCTGGCCCTAAAAGTTTAAAATCATTTCCCCTGGCAATTAGGCCAGCCTCTCTCTTTTTTATTTGGAAAATTGTAGCATATAGAAGTCACCCTTTTGATCAGATTTTGTATTTTTTTAATTAAAAACTTTTATTGATTCTTTGTGAATTTCACATCGTGACTCCCAGTCCCACTCATCTCCCTTTATATCTGGCCTCCACCCTTGTAAACTTCCTCCAAAAGAAAACAAACAAACAAAAGTCTCGCAGTGAAAGCTGTGATGTGTCACTGTATGTCACATGGTGTGCCCTTTACCCGTACAGCATTACTTGCAACTGTTCGTTGGAATGAGTTATTAGCCTTGTTCCAGGCCTCTGGCTTCCGCCATACTATCAATTCTGGATCCTCCTCTCAAATACCCTATTGCTGCCCTGTGCCATGAAGATCTCAAGACTTTGGGTCTGCGGGACTGGCCCCTGCACAGGCTCTAGTAGTTCAGAGATGAGGTGGATGTTGGGGTGGACCAACTCAGAGGCCTAGATCTGGGCCCTGGTAGAAGCTGAGTTGGTCTCCTGAATTGCAGGCAAGGGGTGGGGCCAGCTCTCACACCCTCCAGGTCAGCTCCTCACTGCATGGCAAACAAGGGGCAGGTCTAGCTCTGCCATGCTGCCAGGTGAGGCGCCAGATCAGCACAGTGCTTGGATAGCAACTGAACCTCAGGACACAGCCCAGACCAGAAACATCCTCATGGCCTCTGTTGGTAAATGGGGCCATCATCATCAGCCCAGAGCCCCCCAGCTGCAGCAGGACCACAGGCAAGTACTTCAGCAGCAGCCTGAGATCAGACTCCACCATAGACCCAGGTGGTTGTACAGGCTCTTCATATCCACCTCTTCCTCACTTCCGTCATGTCTCCAGTTCCACCTCTGTCCACAGTGCACAAACAATCCTGAATAATAAAAGAACCGGGGGAGGTATCATAGCTCCTATTTCAAATTGTGCTTCTGAGTTATAATAATAATAATAATAATAATAAACTGCATGGTATTGGCACAAAACCCCAGCACGAAGTTCTTTTACTGTTCAGGATTGTTTTTGGCTACTCTTGGTTTTTTGTATCTTCAAGGTCTGTGAAGAATTGTGATGGAATTTTGATGCAGATTGCACTGAATATATAGGTTGTTTTTGATACAATGGGTATTTTAACCATGTTAATTCTACCGATCCATTATCACAGGAGCTCTTTCCATCTTCTGATATCGTCTCCAATTTTTTTATTCAAAAACTTGAAGTTCTCATCATATAGGTCTTTCACTTGCTTGGTTAGAGTCACCGAAATATATTTTATATTATTTTTAGCTATTGAGAAGGATGTTGTTTCCTGATTTCTTTTTCAAACTGTCTATCATTTGTGCATTCATTTTCACTGAATTCTAGAAAGTCTTCAATTTCTTTATTTCTACCTTGACCCACTTCTCATTCAGAAGGGAGCTATTCGGTTTCTGTGAATTTGTAGTCTCTCTGTTGTTCCTGTTGAAATCCAGCTTTAATCCATAATGATCAGATAAGATACAGGGGATTATTTCAGTTTTCTTGTATCTATTGAGACTTTCTTTGTGACCAATTTATGATCAGTTTTGGAGAAGATTTCATGAGGTGCTGAGAAGAAGGTAAGGTGTATTATTTTGTGTTTGGGTGAAATGTTCTGTAGATTTGTATCTGTTAGGTCCATTTAAATCATAACATGCATTGGTTCCATTATTTCTATGCTAAATTTCTGTCTGCATGATCTGTCCATTGGTGAGAGTGGGGTGTTGAAGTCTCTCACAATTAATGTGTAGGGTTCTAGGTGTGTTTTAAGCATTAGTAATGTTTCTTTTACAAATATGGGTGCCCTTGCGTCTGTTGCATCCATATTAAGAATTGAGAAGCCAAGCCGGGTGTGGTGGTGCAATCCCACGACTCATGAGGCTGAGGCAGGCAGATTGCTGTGAGTTCAAGGCCAGCCTGGTCTACAAAGAATCCAGGACAGCCAGGGCTACACAGAGAGACCCTATCTCAAAAAACAAAAAAAAACAAAAAAAAAGATTTGAGAAGCCATTTTGGTGGATTTTTTTCCTTTGATGAGTTGTGTCTTTCATCATCTCTTTTGATTAATTTTGTTGTAAGTTTATTTTATTAGATACTAGGATGGCTACTCTACCTTGCTTCTTGGGTCTGTTTGCTTGGAAAACATTTTTTTCGGACCTTTATCCTGAGGTGATGTCTAGGTTTGTTGCTGGGGTGTGTTTCTTGCATGCAACAGAACAACGGATCCTGTTTTCACACCCATTCTGTTAGCCTATGTATTTTCATTGGGGAATTGAGTCTATTGATTTCGAGAGATATCAATAATTCCTGTTAATTTGTTAACCATCATTAATACCTGTTATTTTGGTGATGGTGGGGGCAGTGTGTGTGTGTGTGTGTGTGTGTGTGTGTGTGTGTGTGTGTGTGTGTGTGTTTCACTTCTCCTGGTTTTGCTGATGTGAGATTATTTATTTCCTGTGTTTTCATGGGTATAGTTAACCTCCTTGAGTTGGAGGTTGTGTAGTAACACCTTATGCGGTGCTGAATTTGAGGATGATATTGTTTGGATTTGACTTTAACATGGACTATCTTACTTTCTCCATCTATGGTGATGGTTTTTCTGGGTATGGTAGTCTGGGCTCACATATGTGGTCTCTTAAGAGTCTACAGGACAGACACCTATCCAGACCCTTCTTGCTTTAACAGCCTACATTGAGAAGTTTGGTGTAATTCTAATAGGTCTGCCTTTATATGTTACTTGTTCTTTTCCCCTTGCAGATTTTAATATTCTTTCTTTTTCTATACATTAATGTTTCGATTGTTATGTGGAAAGGGGGTTTTCTTTTTTGTCCATCATATTTGGTATTCTCTATGCTTCCTATAATTGAATAGGTAACTCTTACTTTA
The DNA here is from genome assembly GCF_903995435.1 of Acomys russatus. NCBI lineage: Eukaryota > Metazoa > Chordata > Mammalia > Rodentia > Muridae > Acomys > Acomys russatus. The sequence goes on from NC_067145.1 coordinate 39,799,514, forward strand.
AATTAGGGAATTTTTCTTCTATGATTTTGTTGAAAATATTTTCTGTGCCTTTGAGCTAGGATTCTTCTCTTTCTATTTCTATTATTCTTAGATTTGGAATTTTCAGTGTCTCAGAATTTCTAGATGTTTTGTGATGGGAGGTTCTTTGTTGGTTCGTTTTTACATTTAGTGTCTTCTTTGACCAGTGTATACATTTCTTCTACCATGTTTTCAGTGCCTGAGATTCTCGTTTCTGTTTCTTGTAGTCAGCTGGTAAAGCTTGCCTCTGTGGTTCCTGTTTGAGCTCCTAAATTCTTCATTTCCAGATTTTCCTCAGTTTGGTGTTTTGGGTGTTTGCTTGTTTGTTTTATCTATTTCTAGTTCAGGAGTTGAATAGTTTTATCCATCCTCCTTCCATTGATTGTTTGTGTTTTCATAAATTTCTTCAGTCACTTTTTTAAAGGGTCTCTGCCATATTCATAAAGGCTGTTTTCAAGGTCTTTTTCTTGTGCTTCAGCTGAGGTGGAACAGCCAGAGCCTGCTGGGGCAGGGTTTCTGGTCTCTAGTGGAGACATATTTCCTGGGTGTTATTGATTGCATTTTTACATTGTTGTCTAGATATCTGATATTGGGAAGATTGTAATCCTAGGTGCTGGTATCTGGTCTTGTCTTTGTTGGGTAGAGGTTTTGTTCGTTGGTTTCTGTTTCTTCTCTGAATTTTAGGAGACTGTGGTATCTGTGTGTTTCTTGGTAGGATGTTCTTCTGGGGTCCTGATAGGTGTGGCAACTAGTGGTCCCAGTTAAAATGTGTTTTTTGGCATTGAAATTTGTCACTTAGGAATAGAGATGGCTGTGGTGAGGCTGTGAGTATCCACAGGAGGGATGAAAGCACAGCAGTCCACCAGGGTCAGCTTAGTGCCTGGGAATGGGAGCAGAGAGTGAGGAGGAGTCAGAGCAGAAGGCCTGCTACAAAGCTAGGGATGAGGCTAGTGGGTTGGACATGGAGGATCAGAGGGACAGCTGAAGATGTGCACTCAAAGTATCAGCTTCCCTGGCCAGAGTGTCCTGTGGTACCTAGGGAGTGTCTGCTGGGGTTTGGGCACCTGGATAAAAATAATACTGGGGATGGTTAGGAGGGGAAGATCTGTGTGATCTGCTGGAGACAGGGGTGAATGGAGAAGGGAGGCTGCAGAGCTGGGGATGAGATTGGGGAGTTAGCTTTGGAGGAGCAGAGTGAGAAACAAAGATCTTCAGCTAGCCTATCTGCTTCCCTGGCCAGAATGCTCACAGGGTTCCCAGAAAGGGAAGATCATAAGGGTGGCTGGGCTGCCATAGAGAAAAGTATTGCTCTTATTGAAGAGGCTCAGAGAGCTGTCTCAGCCCTTATGAGAACACAGGAGGAAGGTGCCATGCACAAACCAGCCAGCAGGCACTCATCAGAAATCCAATATGCTGAAAACCGAGTCTTGGACTTCCCAGGCATCACCATCTAGTTTATAGTGCTTTGTTAGCACAGCCCAGATGAATTAAGACATTTGTTCTACTTACTGTCTGGTAAAGGAACCTGCTAGGTGGACACAAAGCAGAAAATAAAGTCAGTAGAAATGTATGATGGTCCCTGGAGGATCTGAGACAAAGATGGTGGAACTTGGTCCACAGAGGCAAGCTTCACCAACAGAATGCAGGAGATGGAAAAAAACAGAGAATCTCAGGCACGGAAAATGTGACAGAGGAAATGTATACGCTGGTCAAAGAAGCCATTAAAAGAAGGAGAAGAATCCTAGCTCAAAGGCACAGAAAACGTTTCCGATGAGATCTAATGTCTGACTGTTTCTAATGGCCAGGGAGGGAAAAAATTAGCATTCAATTTACAGGAGAGAGAGAGAGAGAGAGAGAAAGAGGGAGAGAGAAGAAGCCATTTTCCTACATAGATATTTCCTTGGCCATTGGTGTTTTCTTGTTATTCCTGTTGTATTGAGTCAATTGAGAAAGTAATTATTATATTTTCACTACATACGCACACAAGAGATGCAGGTAAAGACATGCCTGATATATCCTAAATAGCATTAAAGGTTTTTTTTTCTTTAAGCTTATAATCTTGTATTTAATTCTTATTGTTTAAAACTTGTCACATAAAATAGGCTGGCTTCTTTAAATGGGCCTAGTTATCAGTTCACTGTAGCTAAAGTATTGAAACACAGCTAATTCCTAGAACATGGTGTTACGCAAACTGGGCCACTTATGCAGAGCTCATACTAATGCACTGCGAGTGCACGCTCACTAAATGAATGTGGGGTTACCCAGCAACCTACAGCTGAAGATGATACAGCCAGAACTTGCATGCTCATGAGCTGCCCATTTATTTGTGTTCTAGTTTGCACTCTATTGATGAGGGTTTCGATGTTATTTGTTGGCTTGCTTGCTTGCTTTTATTTCTGGGACAGGGTCTCACTGTGTAAGCCTGCCTGGCCTGGAACTGACTCTGTAGATCAGGCTGGCCTCAAACTCAAGAGAGATCCTCCTGCCTCTGCCTCCTGAGCTGGAAGTATTAAAGGTGCCACCATACCTGTACCCAAGGCTATTTTACAATTTTGATTTTGAGACAGAGGTTAGCTGTGGCTTCAGAGAGTCTTCCCTCTGGTGAATGACCACATACTATGTTGTCAGCTCAGGTACCATCCATGTTCACAAAATCCCATGTGATCTTTCCTCATGGCAAACCATCCTCCCAATGCTCAAATTTAGACATATATATATATATATATATATATATATATATATATATATATATATATATATATATATATATATATATCAACAAAAGTTAAATTAAAAAGGCACCAGAGGCCTGCAGTGAGTTCTTCAGTGGCTGACCAGTTAGTTGCTGCTTAAGTTGAAAATGGTCATTTGGCTGCTACAACTGTTGTGTGGTGACAGCTCATCGTTGGGTCCCTCTACAGACATTGCCCTCAATGTAAGATCCACCTCACATAGGACAAGCCCTCCTTAGCAATTACAGACATCCAGAAAGCTCTCAGTGTCACAGGGAAGGCCGGGGCAGCTGACCTCAGGTCCTTACAAGTCTGGACAGGGAGCCAGATCAGCTTCCAATGGGATTCATGGCAGCTGGCTGTCCTTTCTGTCCTCCCCTCCCCCTGTGATCTGCTGTGCGCAAGTCTCCTGAGTTCTAAGGATTTTTCTTAGGGAGCCTTACCTGCTATCACTGCAAAGCTGATTATGCCATTCCTCTGCTCAAATCCCTTGCCACAGACAGAATCAACTCGTGCTCAGCGCAGAAAGGCTGGCTCCGTTCCACGTCTCTCTCCCTTTTCACCACAGCCTGCCCTTCATCGATGCACATCTCGCACAGGGTTCCTTTGCACACGACCTTCCTCTCTGCTCAGTTTTCTGTTTTATAACCATGACTGGTTATTTCCTCTGCGGAGGTTTCTGTTGTTTCACACACACACACACACACACACACACCATTTATTTTTCTTACCTCCTACATGCTAGGTGAGCATGCTATACAGTCACAAACCCAGGTTTCTTTTTATCTAGTCACGGTCTTCCTATTGTGACCCAGGCAAGGCTTAAACTCGGCAATCCTACAGACTCTGCTGCCTGAGTGCTAGAATTACAGGTAGGTGTGTGCTGTCCCACTCAGCTGGGCCTATGTGGCACTTTACATAAGAATTTAACAGCCAACATTGAAACTTGCATTTATCTGTCCTCCCTCTAGTTGGGGTATCCAGACAGAGATCGCCAACACCTGGTAGAGTCCCAATACACTTTTGGAACTTGAATGAGCCAATGAATTAATGAAAGAATGAGTGAATAAACCTGAGACGAGCTGGCCATTATTACAAGCAGTAAGTATCTATGAGTGTATGTTCGACGTGGTTCATGGAGACATATCTAAAATATGGTGTATGGTTGGGAGAGTCTGCATTTTCATTTTGAATTATGAACTTCGAGGTTAGCCTGCAACAAATCCAAGTCTTAGATCTTTAGGACTGGTTCTGCTTATCAGAAAAGGAAAGAGAAAGGGGGAGGGTTAGGGTGCGGGAAACACCAGTAACTCCAGGGGAGAAGAGGGAAACAACGAAGAGGCGCCGGTTAAACAGGCTTGCCTACCGTGTTCTCCTTTTCCCCAAGAGGCTTAATTTTTATCTCATTTTTTCACACTGTAAAATGTCAAATTAAACTACAAAGTTAATTCTCATCACTGAGGCTAGGATTCTAAAGGTATTAATTAAGGATTATTGGGCATTTAATTTTATTCCTTGCAGATAAAACTTTTTAATAATTAAATAATTATTTTTACTTCTGCTTATTTATGTAATTATAGAATGTTACAATTCAACATCAGGCCTTTATTAAACTCTGGCTTCAGAGCCACTGGAGACTTTTAATTTGAGAGCTGTACTTATTGGCATATTCTATTTTGTGATTAATAATACTATGGTTCCTTTAAATAATTTTTCTCCTCAAAGATTAAGTACTTAGAAGGACGAGAGCCCATCTTGCAGGGATGCACTGTGGAGCTTACTCAGGTGAAATGTGAAGTAGCCACTGCTCCCTATTTCAGTGGCTTACCTTAGCATGACTATGATCTTTAGCATTTCTGTAACAGATGAACCTATCTTTATAGGAATTGAACAGGAAAGTTTAAGGTAAAGAAGAATAAAAACATCTTTTTCCATCTTTTTCTAGTAACACAGTGATGTGTAAACAAGATAAAAATAAAAAGAAAGCATTGCCTGTTTGGAAAAAAAATCAAAGGTCATGTAAAAATAAATACCTATCTTCATGTGTCTCAGAAACTGAAAACTTCATAAACCAAATTGCAATCATTGTCTTCCTGATAAATAAGGGATGCAGATATTATAGAGTCTAAACTGTACAATGTAATGTTATTTAAAATTAAGCAATTTTTTTTTCTGAACTTGCTGCTGTTTGGTATTTCCTTTGGACCACTCGGCTATACTACCAGTAAACAAGTTACTCTAATTCAGAGGTAATGTTTAAAATTACCCACCACACACACACATACACTACACACACACACACACACACACACACATACACACACACGCACACACACATACACACATGCACACACATGCACACACATCACACACACACACACACACACACACACACACACACACACACACACACACACACACAGACATACAAACCACACACATCCCCACATACACTTACTTAAAAAAGAAACAGCAAGGGAAGTCATGGTGATTGAAATGGCACCAAAAAAAAAAAAAAAAAAAAAAATCAGTGCTTTTTAAATGTAATCATGCCTTATTGTCAAAATAAAGTTTTAACCTTTTGTATATAGATGGAGAAAATATTTGCACTGGAGCACGTTGCCTCCTTGTCACTCTGATGGGCAGATAAGGCGCCCAGAGAGCCTAGGAGTCTGTCTGCCTGTGAAGGTCTGGAGCCTACCAGGGTAGCAGCTGTTTTACATTCAAGAGAACAGGAGTTAGTTAGCAACATTTTATAAGAAATAAATGGGCCTTCAGTACACTGCAGTTTCTGGTAACCTCTGAACAGGAGGAACGTTCTTCAGCAAGAAATGAAGATAAGAAGAACACCTGCGGTGGCTTATTTTCAAAACAGAATCGGTGTCGCTGTAGAACTCAGGCAGCAGCTGGCGTTTCTCCACTCCTTGGGTTCTGTCTTCTCCCTCCATGCTTTTCTAGTCAGGACTGTCTCTACAGCCCAGCACTCCTTACAAACTCTGAGCTGGTGATCAAAACAAAGCAAAGCAAGATCTGCCCAAATATCACAACCCAAAGTGTTACGCTCCGCCTTAACCCTGGAAGTGTTTTAAGTAAGTTCCCCACTACTTGCTTGATGGAATGGTCCCCGCTGATCTACGAATTTATTTTCAGTGGAAATTGAATCATTTTAAGAAGAGGCAAACAAAAATATCAAAACAGCAAAAGGATGGTGTGTTGTTTGGTTTTTGTTTCCTAAAAAAAAAAAAAAACAAAAACAAACAAACAAAAAAAAAAAAACATGTAGAAACACAGCCCTGAAGCCACAGTGTGCAGGGGCCTCAGACACCACATTGGTGCAGTTAGTGTTTCTGTCCCTTGGTTGGCATCCCAGGGAACTCCTGAACACATTGAACAAACCCTTTCACCAAGTCAGCTGTGTAGGATTTTAAGCTCATAACTTGCTAGTCATGCAGTGGATATGAATGAGGAAATGTTATACGTCTTTGCCTTGGAGTCTTGCTGTGTAGCCCAAGCTGGCCTCAAACTTGTGTGCATTCTATCTTATCCCTGCGGGTGTTGGTCTTATGTGAGTAGGCCATCACATGTGGCTATTTATATGACTTAATAAGGCCACTTCAAAAGAGGGACTTCCACAACTTGCCATTTCAGTTCTGTGAAATAGGCTGTAGTGTCTATCACACACAGACTATTATACACATGCATGCATGCATGCATTCATACATACATACATATGTACATACATACATACATATGTTCTCTCTCCCCCACTCCTTTTAGAATTATCAGTCTGTGATCTCCCTGTAACCTGCACTCACAGATGAACTGGAAAACTAAATGCCAGAGCAGAAGTGTGACTCCCACAGCTTGAGATAGGTATCATAGCACAATGTCAAATACACTTGGAATGAAGATATAGCAACTTCATTAATGGCATATTTACTCTCAGTCAAAATTGGATATTTTAGCCAATTAAAGAAGGTCAAAAATCAGTAACAATATACATACTGGGAAAAAGCAATAGGCAATTCACATTTTTTGCAGAAATAAGGAAAACCTTCAAAATATATTAAAATAATTGTTCATATGAGGGAATTGGAAAAGTGTCAAAATGTAAGCTAAATATACAAATGTCATTTTTTTTTTCTTTGTGATTGAAACCTTGGTGTCAAACCAAATAAGATTAGTTTCACAGTGGCTCAAAAGCATAAACATCCCTCCCTTACTAACAGTGCATGACAGCTGAGGCTTCCCAGACCTCCCATGCTCCTATGTGTCTTGCTGGTGTGTTAACCATGCAAGAGCCTAATCTTTCCTTCCTAAAATGCACTCAGGTTAGGGATTTAGATAGAAGGAGTTATCTCCACCTCTGGGGTCAAAGAACAGATTTGCTTGCAATTTGCTGTGAAATAATGGGATTTCAAGGCCCTAGTCCTGTTTCAGGGTCATCAGCATTGTGGGAACGAAGATTCCAGAGAACGAAGTCAAGCATGCTAACTGTCCAGCTGTGGCTTTGCTATACTACAGTGACTTGTCTCCAACCAAGGTGTCTTCAGTCGCTATCTATGAATCTATGAATGTAAACTAAGACATGCGATGCTTCGTGCTTCTTCATGGCCCTGCTCTGCACCAAGTCTGCTTCACAGCTGCTGTCATCCTGGAAAGTGGGCTGAGGGAGGGATCCTTACCTGAGACTTTTGTTGCCAGAGAGCAGAAGGCTGGAGGCTAAGTCTAACCATACCACTTAATTAGAAACTTCTGATCTGAGTTCTTTTATGTCCACTCATAGTCATTGGCCCAAACAAGTCACGTGACCAACCTAAATGGAGAGCGAAAGCATGCTTTCTTTCTTTCTGGAAAGACTCCAAAATGTTCCCTCTGGCAATGGGCAAGGAGACACCTTGGTGGTGGTGGTGGTCTTACATCACTCAGAGGCAGAGCAGTTGGCAGACCCTCGTTCATTCTAGCTTGATACCTGGCTTGGTGGCCAAAGCTGTTTTATGAATAGGACACAGAAAAATCAAATCAAAACAAATCAAATAAAATCCAGGCAGTGCAGCATGGGACGAGGAAGCCAGAGACCTACATGCCACACCACGCCACGTGGTGTGAGCAGAAAATGCACTCTTAGACCTGCCCTCTGCCCCCACTGCATAGGTGATCCATAGACACACAGAGCCCCACCCACTACCACGTGGCACAGCGAGGGAGGAGGAAGACAGACAGAGACTTTAAGATTACCATGCCACCTATAGACCTGCCCTCCTGCACATGGCACAGGTGGGCCATAGGCACCTACCTGCTGCCATTCCATGCAGCACAGAAGAGGATGTCACCCAAGGGCCCGCCAGCCTCATGGCCAGCCTGCGGCGGGGACAACCAGACTGTGCAAGTATGTGGTGGACAAATGGGAGAGAAAGGGAAGGGGAGAAACTTGAGCATGAGAGAGAGAGAGGTGGGGGGGGGGGGAACTGAAGACTCAAAGGTGAAGAAAATCAGCCTGCTGTAAAAGGCCATTCCCGCCACCTGGGACCATGGTGAAGTCCTAGCCCAAGTTACTGCTGAGGGCCATGTCTGAGTATGTGGCTACACAGTGGCAGGGGTTGGTGTCCGTGTCCACAACTCATAGTACCACTAGAAAACATGGGAATATCCTTGGTCAGGGTAGCCCCTGGGGACCATGTGGATGTCCAGAGATTGTGCAAAACTGGCCCCGCCCCTCACTGGCTATGGCACTCTAGAGAGCTGGCCCCATCTCTCACCAGCAAGGAGCCATTGGGAGAACAAGCCCTGTACCTCAAACAGCACAGGGGAGCTGGCCCTGTTGACGTGAGTGTGGCAGCGGTGACTCGAGGAGTTGGAAAAGCTGCCCACAGGGTCGCAAGCGGGGTAGAGCTAGCCTTGCTTCTTACTGCTGCAGCACTCCAGTAAGTGGGCCCTGTGCTTTGCCTGGCCAGCAGTGTAGTGCTGGCCCTAACTGAGGCAGTGAGGAGATGAGGGTGAGCCAGCCCTGAGGTGGAAGTATGGACCAACTGGCCCTACCCCTCTTCTGGCCTGAGGTGGGTTGGGTGCAGAGGCAATGCCTTCCCCTCCTAACCCCTCAACACCTTGGGAGGGTTGGCCCTGGGGTCATGAGAGCAGGTGAGTGGGCCCTGACCCTCACCAGCTGCCGTACTTGGAAGAGCAAGCCCTGCATGCATCTCAAGTGGGCACTCAAGCTAGCCTTGGAGGAGGGAGTGTGAGTGAGCTGACCTACCACTTGTCTGCCTTGCCATGAGGTGGCATTGGTGTGTGTGTGAGGTGGGTGATGCCCTCCCCATTTCCGCCTCGCCACCTGCAGTAGTCAGGAGAATTGTCCCCAGGGCATGAGAGCAGGAGATCTGACCCTGCTTCCTGCCAAAGGCAGCATAGGGTGGCCAAGCAGGAGCAGTGTTGAAGAACTCCGCCTTGGTGGTTCAATAGGGGAGAGGCAGTGTGCTGGCCAGCTCACCTATCATCCAGGGCTCAGGACCCCCAAACTCTACATCATCTGTGAATGGTTGGGGGGAATGAAAGGGCCAGTCCTGCTGATCCAAAGCTGCAGGATCTCCATGACACAGGATAACTAGTGGAGTCCTGGTGAGGAGTCAATATTGATGGCGTCACAGAAGCTAGAGACCTTGATCCAGAACAATGATTGATTGCAATGAAGATGTGTGGACAGAGGAATATACTGTGGACACACTGTGACTACAGGCTTCCAGATGTTTTCTATACTGTGTGTGTGTGTGTGTGTGCGTGTGTGCGTGTGTGTGCGCATGTACACACGCTTGGGAGGTTGTAAGAGCAAAGGGCAATCTCAGGAAAATATGTAACTTTCCCCCAGTTTCAAACTCCCTCTATTGCTGTCCAGCACAATGTGAAAGCCAGAGCCTTTACGAGAACTGGCTAATACCAGCATCATGTCTTTGAGTCTCTAAAGCAAGAGCTACAAAGACATCTTTTCTTCATGTATAGGCTGTCTCAAGTATTTCATTACAATAGTGAAAAACCTAAGAGCACAAACATATTTAATTAGCACAGATTTATAATATTGCCAAGGAAAAACTAGATAGATAATAGCCAACAATAGTCTATGGTAGTGCAACGATTACAACTTAAATATAAATGGAAAAGAAATTCCTCTCCACATCAGCAAAAAACAAATTATGGATGCACTTGAAAAGATGTAATACCTACGTGAAAATCTCTCTTAGAAGAACACAATACTTCAGCATATTAAAACCTAATGCCATGATGGTGTATGACACTATAGTGTCAGCTGGGCATGGCGATGCTTACCCATAGTTCCATTCCTTGGTAGGCTGAGTGAGAAGGACTGTAAATTTGAGGGCAGCCTGAACTACATGATAAATATGAGGTCATCCTAGGCTATATCTCAAAGACAAAACATCCTGACCCATTTTAATATGTTCTAATGCAAGTTGAATCATACTCCATTTATGTTGTTACTGCACATAAACATGAATTATACATCTGTATATGCGTCAGGGAATGAATCAAACTGCAGGAAAATATGCAACACTGTTTTACAAAACACTACGTTGTGTGTGTGCTAATATAAACATATCTGTGCATATAAGAATAACTTGATTTACATCCAGAGCGATAAGTTTGTATGGAGACTGGAGGCATCATTTGTCTTTATGCATGCTGGTGTAGTTCAGTCCCACAGTGACTTCACAATAAAAGAGTCATAAAAGCATTTCAAATCTTGTGTAGGTTTTTATTGAAATATGGCATGCTTTAAACCTGTACTTATAAACTAAACAAATATCCTGCTCACTAGGCTCTACAAAATGAGAAAATAAGGAGTCATGGGCCAACAGCCATCAACAGCATTGTTTATCACTCTTCAAAACCAGCATGGTAGGCTGAGGCTTCAAAAGACTGCACTGCATTTATTTCTATAAAGTAGCTATTGTGGCTGGAAATGAAATGTCCTCCGAAGACTTGGTTTCCAGCCCACAGTCCTGTTGGGAGGTGGGAGGGTGTAAGACGTTTAAGAGATAGGGCTGGGTTGGAAGATGTTAAGTCACTGTGGGCATGCTCTGGAAGGAACTACTGAACCGTAGCTCTCCCTTCTTTGCCTCATGGATGCCACAAGATAGATACACAGCTTTCCCTTCGCATGCACTCACCATGATACAGTGCCCACAAGCTCAAAGGTAATAGAACCAAGTGATCAGAGACAGAAATAGTGCACCCTCCCAAGAACCACCTCATCGAAGTTATTTCAGTGACGGAACACTGACTGACACAGTAGCCGAACAAAGATAGCCGAACCCTAAATTTGTTGATACCTATGTGTCAAGATCAAGTATATAGCAAACAACATGGGTTCACCTTATTCAGTGCAGACCATGTAATAGATGGATAGATAGATAGATAGATAGATAGATAGATAATAGATAGATAATAGATAGATCGATGATAGATAGATAGATAGATAGATAGATAGATAGATAGATAGATGAATGATAGATAGATCAAGCTCACACATTCTTTATTTTTATGTAGGTAGATATCGTCATCAATATGATGTAAATCTCTGCAAGACATATTAAATAATAATATAGAAATGACTTAAGAAGAAACTTTAGGGCTGGAGAGATGGCTTAGTGATTGGTTTATATCCCCGGTGGCTCTTCCAGAGAAACTAGGTTCAATTCCCAGCACTCACTAGGTAGCTCACATCATCTGTAACTCTAGTTGTAGGGAATCTAGCCCTTTTTCCTGGCTTCCACAGGCAACAGGCCTGCATGTGATGCACAGATAGACATGCAGGCAAAATGCACACACACATACACACACATAAAATTAATTTAATTAAAAAATTAAAGAGGAAACTTTAATGGACGAAAAGATTTTTGTATAGAGCAGCCTGTGTGCTTTGTTCATTTTGGTGCCATGGGGCTTGAACATGGTAGAAGAGCACACTACCCTGAGCTGTTCTCCACAGTCCATGCCCTTTTAATCCCTGAAGAACAACTCTTTCCAACCCTGGGGAACTTCTGAGGAAGCTGTGCCCTAAGCTTGCTGCCAAAGATTTATCTGAGAGGCCACTCAGAAGCTAATCCAGGCCTTTTCTCTCATGGATCCTATGGTCAGCCATGAGAATTTCTTACCTGATGTTATCACACTAAGTTTTTCCAGAGATCAAAGCATTCTGCTTTTGTACTAGTAGTTCAGTGCGGTGTGATTGCCCCTGTGTTTGTGCATGACTTGTGGCTGAAGGTGAAGTGAAAGAAACAGCTGTTTTCTCAAGCCTTCAGGGCTACAACCAGAACCAGTATCTTTGAAGCTCTTTCAAAATTCTTCTGAACCAATGAGGAGAGAAAAATCAATAAGAATATGCATTTAATCGTGTTCCAGCAACATAGAATTCACAGCAAGGAATTTGGCAGGACAAACAAGATCAGTTATTTTCTGTTAAGCACCTAAAACCATGCCCAGCCATCTGAGAACTACTCGGAGCCTTCTAAAGGTGCTGTCCTGGGAGTCATAGAGCCATGCCTTCCCTGAGAGGGTGTGAGCACCAACAGCAAGGTTCTCCTCTACCCGGAAGCATCAAAAGGAGACATGTTTGGGCTGTATATATAGCTCGGTGGTTAAACACTTACCTAGAACACACAAGGCCTTGGGTTCAATTCCCAGTACCAGAAAGAAAAAAAAAACAAAAAACAAAAAAAAAAAAAACACCAAAAAACAAACAAAAAACCCAAAACAAAACAAACAAACAAACAAACAAACAAAAAAAAAAAACCCCAAACAATCAAAAGGAAAGATATTTGACTAAAGAATTTGAGGATTTCAGTTTCAGAGTATCAAGGAAACCACCAATTATCTCAGATTTTCCAAATGAATATTTTCATCTTTACCTGTTGCTTGGCTGATAGTAGTTGGGATATTAAAAGATAATGGTAAAGTTCGTGTGTACTATGTATATTTCAGGGGGCTGAAACTAAAATCCAGCTACCAGGAAGACACACTAGTGCCGGAATGGATCCTTTCTCTTTCTGACTTAATTTTGGAAAGTGTTTTCTGGGGAAAATGTAAAGATATATCTAGTCAGCCTGCAGACGAAATTCCAGTAGCGTTTTCCAAGCACTGTTGCAGAGCAGCCCACAAGGGAGTTTGAAAAGGATTTTTGCTCACATTTTATACTTGTGTAACAGTTGCCAAGAAGAGATTTGGGGGGAGTCAGATTAAGTGGCAACTTCCAGACTCACAAAAGATTTGGATAAAATAGTTCTCATTTGTCAAAGGTGAGCGAGCAAGCCTTGTCCCCTGAATTTTACTGGCTCTGTTTGTAAAAATCTTCCTCTTACTTTTATGTTTCTGGCTAGGAAAGTAGGGGAGTAAGATGAAATGGATATTTTAGCAAAACAAACAACCATCTAATCTTGTATTAATGTTCCACAGTCTCATCTTACTTCTGACTCCCAAAGCAAGTTCCACGACCGTCTGAGTGTTTGCATAATACCGTACAAAATGTGCAGATGATGTGCGACACTCAGGATTTTCATCACTGTGATAAATATTGATGGTTTAAAAAGAGAAAAGACTTCCTTTGGCTCACTGTTTTGGAGGCTTCAGTCCGTGGCCACTTGGTTCACTGATGTTCAGCCACGGTGAGGCAAAATATTATGGTGGAGTGTGTACGGTGGTACAAAGTAGCTCACTTCATGGGGGACAGGAAGCAGAAAGGCAGACAGGAAGGAACTGGGGCAAGATCCATGCCCCCAGTGACTTAACTTCCTCAAACTTCCTAAAAGTCTGGTGATGAACTCATCAATAGATTAGCCAGTTGGTGAAATTAGTCTCCTTGTCATTTCGTCAGTGATCGAATCCAGCAGTTGTAGACTAAACCTTTAGAGCTCAGGCCATGTGGGATAGAGGCACCTTCATCTACAGCCACAGCACATGTCTCAGGATGAGAGTCAGGCCTTACTTCTAAAGGAGACGTGTCTGTGTTAACTTTAGCCACGGAATCAAAGTTTTAATGGAGGGGAAGTTCTTAGACTGTTTCTTTGCTTACTTTTTATTGTTTGTTTGTTTGTTTGTTTTTTTTTGTTTTGTTTTTAGAACACATCCTTTTCTATGCCACTGCTGACCTGATTGCTATGCTTGTATAAGCCATGTGCTCAGTGCTCCCATGCCCCTCAGATACCACTTCCTCCCATGAAATATTCTACTTACCTTATTAGCTGAGCTCATTTCTGCTTGTCTTTCCTATCTCAAACCAAGCAAGCCATTTCTTCAGAGAACCTGCTTATAATGGGGGAGGCTCTCTATGAACCCAGGGCTCCTTACTTAATCTCCTAACCCGGCATTTCCCACAAACCATACTGCCTGTGGCCATTTTATATAGAAACCCACTCACTGTATGGAAACCCAATGCTACTGAGGTATTTTCAGGTCTTTATATTTCTTCTTTTCACAAGTGTCTACTCAAGTCCTTTGCCAATTTTTAAATTGGGTTGATTGGTTTTTTATTTTATTTTAAAGTGTTTTTTTTTAATATTCTTTATATATTCTGTGGAAGTGTCACATTGAATCCTGTGTATTCTGGACATAAACTGCCAAATGAATAGTTGACACATCTCTTATTTCATTCTGTAGATTGTGTCACAGTATACAATCAAAGAAAATGAAACCAGAACACCAAAGAGACACCTGAAATCCCTGTTTATTATTTGATTATTCACAACAGCTGAGAAATGGAATTACCCAGGTGATCTCAAGAGATGAATGCAAACAAAAATTTACCTGTAAATATAGCATAGCACTTTGTGTCCATAAAGAAACTGAAATCCCTAGAGCAAGAGAGATAGCTCAGCAATTAAGAGCACTTACTGCTCTTCCAGAGGACCTTGGTTCGATTCCTAGCCCCCATACGGCAGCTCACAAGAGTCTGTAACTCAAGGTTCAGGGGATCCCATGTTTCCTTCTGCCTTCCAAAGGAACCTACTGCACTGTACACATACATGTACTCAGGTGTACACACACACACACACACACACACACACACACACACTTTTTAAAATATGGACTGCAAAAAAGAACATTGAAATCCTGTCAGTTGCAGCAAAAATGGATGGAACCAGAGGACATTGTTTTAAGTCATACCAAAGACCAAAACCAAAATTATAGCATTCTCTTTCATATGTAGAAATAAACTACACAAATAAATATAGAAGTTTGTCCTAAGAGGTGATTAGGAATTAGAAAGCAAATTGGATTTGAGGATAGAGAAAATAAAATGGGGATGGAGTTGATATGTGCATCATGTATTAATATGCCCAGTTAATATGCAATAAAATAAAACAAAATGAAGAATAATTCAGATGTTTAATATGAAATATAGGCAAGTGATTTAAAATCTTTTTTTGCCTCTGGAGTGCTGGGATTAAGGGCATGCGCCACCACACTCCTCTCTAAACTATAATTTAAAGTCCTTTTGTTTGTTTGTTTGTTTTTGTTTTGTTTTGTTTTGTTGCTTTTTTGAGACAGGGTTTCTCTGTGTAGTCTTGGCTGTCCTGGACTCACTTTGTAGACCAGGCTGGCCTCGAACTCACAGAGATTTGCATGCCTCTGCCTCCCAGGTGCTGGGATTAAAGGCATGTGCCACCACCACCTGGCTTACAGAGGTTAGAAGCATACCCCTTAGGACTGAGTCTGTCTAGCACAAACCTTTATGTCTCTCTAAACTTTCAACATCAAGCTCTGCCTCCAGGTTGTGGGGAACTGTGGTGACATCTGTGTGTACACATCCTGAATCTTCCCCCTTAGCCCATCAGTGCTGCCAGAGTTCATTTGTGGGGAACCCTGAAGTGTCTCACTCTCCTGAGTGAACAAAAAGATCTAGAGAAACTACCACAAAGCATCAGCTTTTGCTTATTTATTATTTTAGAAATTTCTCAGTCTGTATTTGCATCAAATCCCTCCTGCCTTAGCACCTCAACCTTTGAAAGGAAAAAAAGAGAAGCACCAGAGATGAATATTAGGAGGGCTACCCAAAGACACAGCGAAGACATTCAAAGCACTTAGTGGGTAAGAAAAAGAAGGAAGTGAGGCAAAGAGAACAGGGAAACTGCCACAAAGCAGGGGATTGTGGCCAACGTGGTCATTTGTCATTGTTATTCTTTGTCTGTTTATTCAGGACATTTGTTTTTAGTAATAAGAGGACATGAAAAGTAAGTTTAATGACTGTTACTTCTGCCTTATGCATGTGTGTGTGTGTGTTGAAGAGTTAACATTCCTTGACAAATAATCCAGTCTGAAGAAAGCAACCAACATCTGCTTTACGTTAACCTTTCTACGCAGGAATACAGCCCCAACTCTGCCCAGTTTTCAAACTTGGAATTGTCTCGCATGGAACTTAAAAAGCCCTCACACGCATCGAGATTAATCTTGTGGTGTTGAAACTTCTGGAAACCTGGCATGGAATGTCCCTTTCAGATTGGAAACCCAATGGAAATAAGAGAGATGTGCAACTAAGGGACAAGTATAAGGGACATCCTCGGTGGAGTGGGGATTCAGGCTACAGCACTAAGAGCGGTGATGGCAACACTTGCGACATGGGACTAGTGATGGCTTTTGAGGCTCCTTGCTTGGCTGTAATCTGTCCTTTTCATCACTGCTGGAAGCTGTGCAATTGGAATGGCCCCCTGAAGAAAATCTGGCAGTGCATATCAACAGCCCTGAACTATCCGGCCCAGTACTTCCTGGAATCTCACTCAAAACATTATAAAAACAAGAAGAAAGACTGTGTACATGAAGGCTTGTGTTAGCTTTTGTCTTGGGGTGGGCTTAGACGGGGCACTGAGCTCCATGTAGTCCCTTAGGCTGAACTCCAGTCAAGCAGCCAGAGTTAGGGGGGTCTTTTATTGTGACTTAGGGGGGCCTGGTGCTCATAGTAAAAACTTCCCAAGGGACTAGGAATGTCACGAGAGACTTAGGAAGAAGCTGGCCATGTTCTCATCTTCAGCTATGTCCAGTGTAGGCTCAGCACGGGGCTCTAGGTACAGCCATGTCCCAGCTTGAAGCAAGAGACTTCCTGTGTAGGGCTTCTCAGGGGCTGAGGGTCACCCCTGGAGTGAGGCGCACTTTCCCCTGCTTTTCCAAGCAAGGCGGTTTGTGTCCACTCCAGAGTAGAGCTATTCCACAGCACTTGGGAGATGGAGGTCTGGCCTGGCCTTGGGCCCAGGAAGATAAAGAAAAACTCAGATTCCAGTCCAATTTGTGCCTGAGTGGAGCGTTGATGTAGGGCAGATCTACCCTGGCGGTTGTGTTTGTTCCTTCTCCTTCTGTAACCAGGAAGTCTCTCTGTCTGAGAAAAGATATTCCAGAGGAAGCTACTAAATTGTTTCTCCAATAAGCTCCACCTCTCCCCCTTCATGCCACTCTCTACAGACACCTTGGCCAGAGGTGACCAACGGAGGAGACTGTCAAAAACAAAACCAGGAGCTGCTTCCTGGGTGGAACTCACAGTCTGCCTTTACTAGCTCAGAAGCTGGCATCCGTCTGGTTTTCTGGCTAATGCCTGGTGTATCACAGTTACCCAATGGTAAGCCGGAAGCAGGCCCTGCTTCTGCAGGCACATTTGTCCTGTTCTGGTCAGGATACAGAGTATATGACTTTTAATTTCAAAAATGTGTTCCTCTGTTTGAGCCTTTGGCTGGCACAGGTGGTGGTGCATCAGGCCAGTCTTCAGCATTTGATCTGAGGGTTCGTTTCCATTTTTAATTGTTTGATCTTCCCCAAGGACTGTTAAAAGAGAAATTGTAAGGAATCTCAAAGCTGTCAAAAACTGTGAGTCTTCTGCCAAGTTCATTCAGTAGAATTTTAAAATAGAAATTAAAAACGTACTTACACATTTGAGGACATTGAGAAGTCTTTTAAATTTGGGTCTTCAGTAAAAAGACTTCCTTTCTTATTTCTGCTCTTATTTCTAAATGTAATTCAGAAATAAGTGATAAATATTCAAATGTAAAAGCAATAAATACAAATTACCGAGGTCTTTCTAACTGAACCTTCAAATATATTCCAGAGACAAAGGATATAATAAGGATTTTGGAACCTGGACCCCCCAAAAAAGTATAGAGTTGGGAGGAGCCCATCAGGCTGAGTACCGGTTTGCAGTTTAAACTGTTTCACCACTTAACACCCACAGCTTGGGACAAGGTGCTTAGTCCCTTCCAGCCCCAGGTTCGTATAAAGTGGGGCTGTTCATTCCTCCTTAGGATAACAGGGCAGTGAGAGAGCACAGTGATTATTGGACTACTAAATCAGTACACTTGGCTTTCTATGTGGCCTGCACTACAAACTAGCTGCGTGCCCTTCAGCAGAATAGCTCCCCGGTGCCTCAGTCTCCTTCCCTGAAAACCACGTAAATAGCTGGGGAGATACCTTAATGGGTAAAGTACTCACAAAGCAAGTGTGAAGAGCAGAGTTCAGGTCCCTAGCACCTATGTACATGCAGGCCAGCCCTAGGGCCTGCAGGGATCCCAGCGTTGAGGAGGCAGAGACAGCAAATTGGCTAGTTAGACTACCCAACTAGGCAAGCTCTGAGCTCAAGTGAGAGACACCATATCAGTCAATAGAATGGATAGAAACCAAGGAAGACAGGCAAGGATACACGCATGCACATGCATCTACACACATGTGGACACACATACACACAGCCATACCACAAGTACAGTCATGCAAAAAAGAAACATTTCAAAGAAGAAGAAGGAGGAGGAGGAGGAGGAGGAGGAGGAGGAAGAGGAGAAGAAGAAGAAGAAGAAGAAGAAGAAGAAGAAGAAGAAGAAGAAGAAGAAGAAGAAGAA
Organism: Acomys russatus; assembly: GCF_903995435.1. NCBI lineage: Eukaryota > Metazoa > Chordata > Mammalia > Rodentia > Muridae > Acomys > Acomys russatus. The sequence goes on from NC_067145.1 coordinate 39,818,136, forward strand.
GAAGAAGAAGAAGAAGAAGAAGCTGGGAAGATGGCTCAGTGGGCTAAGTGCTGTGGCACCAGCCCAGTGCCCTGCATTTAACTCCTGGTGAACAAGGGCAGCTCAACAGTATTGTCCTCTATCCCCTACACATGTGGCCACATGCACGGTAATAGTTACTAGCATGATTTCTTAAAAGGAACATGGCAAGACTACTTATCTGCTGGGGTATGATTTCACAGTTAATACTACTGGAACCCTTGGAAAACTATTTGGCATACAGCTTTTATTCCTATTTGTAGCTCATTATAAAATATATTTGTAATTTATACACATACGTGTGTGTGTGTGTGTGTGTGTGTGTGTGTGTGTGTGTGTGTGTGTAGAAAAAAAGCATGGTGAGTGTGTACCGAGTGGTGGAACAAGGATGTGCTTTATCTATATTTCAGCACAAGGGCCATATTCTACATGAATGCCACCTGGGTGTTTTCTGTTCTTGTTTTATTTTTTTATTTTTGTCACCATTTGGGTGAAATACTCCCTAAGGTAAGGTAGGTTTTATGTGTGAATTCCCAAAACTAATGAAAATCTAAGTTCTCAAAAACCATGCACGGAAAAAAAAAAATCATCTTTTATCGCTTCAGTCTCAGTGAATATACATTATCCTTTTTTTCCCCTTATCATGATGTGTCGTGCCGGCAAGAGTGAAAATCAATCTGTCGCTGAGAAACAGGTGTTTAGTAACATTTGCCTGAGAGATGCAGAGAAGTGCAGAAAGAGACAGAGACTGTGAACATACAGGCCACAACAATAAAATGGCACAGAATCAACGTCACCATTACTTGTATCTCAGCTGTTCCTAACGGCCCACATGTTTAAAGCGAGATTGGGAGGAGTCAGCCCTCCCAAACTAGGTTATCGGGAGGCATCCTGAGGGGATTATGAGACCCACTTGCTTTCTGGCCACAGGGTGTACCACATCCTCCCACTGCCATGATGGTCTCTCTGACTTGCCACAGTTGATGGACTGATATGTCCAAAACATCCTTTGGTCTTCATAAACTGAGAGCCTCAGGCATAAGTTACAGTGCTGGAAAGCCAAGTAGCACAAATATGCAGCTGAAAAACTGAAGTTAATACAGAATCACCAACTTTTCTTAAAACACAAGTAACCCTGCTTCAATGCTGTGGAGTATTTCAATGCTTATACATGTACGCTCGGTCACTCTACTAACTGAGGTTAGGAAAAAATAAGGTTGGAGTAGGCCACTCAAAACTACAGCACTTATGCAACCAGAGCAGTGTAAAAACAAAGTTGGCTCCTGGAACAATCACCCCAGGATCCCAGTTTAGCTGTTGTGCTGGCCAAGTGCTAGGGACAACAAAGCAAGAAGGAGAGGCTAATGATGGAGGTAAGGGAAGCAGCGCCAGCAGCAGCTCTGGCCATCGCGCGAAGGCCACCAAGGCTCTGGCTCCCTAAAGTGTTTATCCTGCAGACAGGAAAGCTTTCTCTCTTAAAAAATGACATTTTCAGTGGCAACTGTGGTCTTCAAAGTGTTTTCCTACCTAATGATGGTCATAGTCGGATCCTGCTATGACAAGACCTTCCACCTAGAAAAAAAAAGTTAGTTTTCTGATATTACTAGTAATATTGCCACCAGTCATCTAAAGGAGTCAAAGGAGGCCAGAAATTCTTTACAACAATATACTTACTGAAAAACACTTGCCTTTGGAGAGTTAGAATTTGAATTAAACTGTTAAGGATCTTTAGGGAACTAGGGAGCCAATGAGGAAGTCAGGTGGACGGAAGCAAACTAATAAACTGAGTTATCAAGTTACAGTCAGTGAACTTTCAATACATGGCTTTTTAGTATATATGGCTCTGCCTACTTTATCCTCCAAGCAGCCACTTTTATGGTGTTTTGTAGCACCCGATGTTTAACACAAAGAAACATAAGCACAGAAAAGGTCACATACAGAGGTCATATGGGGAGGGGGGCAGGTCACAGATCCTAAAGACCCATAGGGGCCTGCTCCATTGACTTGCCTTTCAAATGCTGCTCCTGAGGTTGTCCTGGTTCCAGGATGATGCAGGCTTACATTTGGGCTCATAGTGAACCCGGAACCAGGTAGACAACTTCTCCAGCACAAGCAGAGGCTCAGAGGTGCCAGCTGTGAGAGCATTTTATTGTTTTGGTTTTTTGTTCTTTTATTTTGTTTTTATTTTTTCATTATTTTATTTTATTTTTCAAGGCAAGGTTTCTCTGGGTAGCCTTGGCTGTCCTGGAAACCAGGCTGGCCTCCGACTCACAGAGACTCATCTGCCTCTGCTGGGATTGCAGGTGTGTGCCACCATGCCTGGCTGTGAGAGCTAAAGCCAAAGTGGGTAGGAAGAAACGCAGTCCAAACAGCATGTAGTTTTCCTGGTAGGGTTCTAGGGCGGGCATCATCAGCCATTTCTCTCCTGCCCCAGACTCCAGCCCTGATATCCAGTTGTACTACCAGCCCTCGCTCATGCAAGGAAGAGCCAGGGGCCTTCTGTTTGTTTAAAACAAAAGGTTGGCTCTGGAAAGGACAGTCTATTTCTGTTGGAAGCTTTCTTAGGATACTTGAGATCTGCCATTAATATTGTCCCAATCTTCTTCTGTCCTCAGGAGGAGGTGTGAAATAAAGTCAACATTAAGATAACATAGGAGGGAGAAGGTTGTGTGTGTGTGAGACAGACAGACAGAGACACAGAGAGAGAAACAGAGACAGAGAGAGAGAGAGAGAGAGAAGGAGGGAGAGAGAGACCCAGGAGAATGAGGCCTGGATTTAAGAAGGTGGCCCTGGGAGTGGCTTCCCAGATCACAGGACATCTAAGACACACCAGCCACAACAACGTGGCCAAATGCTTGATGGAACAAAGTAGCCAGAGGGACTGGTCTCTGTTTGCTCTTTCTACAGTCAGCCTGTTTCCAGCTGTTTCCAACTTCAAAAGGATTAAAGGATTGTGGCTTGCTTCAGGAGTCGGTGAGTGGGAGGGTATTTATGGCTGATCCCAAGGCTTAGGAGCCAGAGAAGTAAGGAAACCCTGATCCCACAAAACAGGTGGAGACACTGAAAATCAAAGCGATGGGGCAAACCCAAGAATTCTTGAGAAAAAAAAAAAAAAAGGAATTAATTGATCCAAAGAAAAGGAGCACTCCCCCAATGAAGAGGGGGGTGTGGGGAGGCCATCTGGAGGCTGAACCTTTCAATGATTCTGCCCCACCCCAAGGAACTTTCTAGCACACACCTCCTAGGGACTGAGAGTGACTTGCCTTGTCTAGGAGGTGTGGGGAGATCTGGAGAGTCTTCGTCTAAGGGCAAGTAGGTCTGGATCTCTGTTTTAGAACTACATGACATTTTTCATTTTTAAAATATGCATGTAAGTGAATTCACTCTTTATGTGGAGTCATCCAGGCTACCAGTTTTAGCTCCATGTGATGAAATGGCAACACCAGTGGAGACAATAAAGGATGCCATAGGAATGGCAGGGATCTGGGCTTGTGAGAGGTGGTTCTTGAGCTATGGGGGATGATGACAACTAGGAATCAATGGCTGGGCCTCTGGAGTCCACGCAAACTAAATTTGAAGATGGGAGGTGGGGTGGGGTTTAGGACAGTGTGTCTCCTGCCATGCCCCCCCATTCCCCCCGCAACTATCATGATCACCTCGGGTGCAAATTAACAGTTTTGAGTTTTCAGTTCCTTCCAGACCCACTAACCCAGCATTTCTGCAAGTGTAGTCCAGGAATCTGTACTTTGACCAGCACCACAAAACATCTCCTTTCTTCTCCATATTAATTTTGGCGACCCACCACAGATTTCGGTTTTATTATTTATTATCTAAGAATTTAGGTGCTCAGGTGATAAATGAAAACAACGATCCCATTATATACAACAATTACAGAGTCTGGAAAAGGTTTGGCATTAATAATAGAATCGACATTAATTCAAGTACAAGGTACCTAACACATCTAGCTACGTAGTAACTAGGGCATAAATGTGGGTCAACGCACCAAAACCACTGCATTCGTGTATTTTATACAACTCTAGGTTCAAATTTCTGTGGCCGTGGACAGAGAGGCAGGCACCGAGAGGGTATTGTAAGGACGCAGCTAAAGAACACCAGCTCCTCCCAGGTCTGGCATAGGGGGCCAGCAGTGGTGCTTTTCCTGTAGCTGAGCTGCTGGAGAAAAGAGACGTTGTGCTAGCATCTTCCCAGCCCCATCTCAGCTCTACTGCTCCGTGTGAGTGTCCTTTTTTAAAGCCCTGGCTTCCTAATTCCGTAATGTACTCATGGCCAGTGCATCCTCTAGCTTTGCTCTGAAAATAAAGATGGCTTCCCTGGGATGACAGGACCCACGTAGGACATCTGCAGCATGAATGCTTTCTTGCTCAGCCAAGCTGCTCTTCGGGTTCATCCGCTGCCTGTGAAGAAATGGTGAGCAGATGATTTAGGCAAAACCCTTGCAAGGCCCCACTGGGCCTGGGAACAGCTTCTTGCTATCTCCCTCTCCACTTCCCCCTCCGCTTTCCTCTCCCCTTCCCATGTTACCATGCATCACCTTGTAGGAGCCAGACCGTTTTATTGGTATATTTCAACAACAGTCACTTAGGGTTGGTTTATGTAGCAGGATCTTTTTTTTTTTTTTGTCTTGTTCTCTGTTTTGTTTTAGGATTTATTTGTATTATTTTAAGTGTGTGTGCATTGTACACATGCTTGTTTGATTGTGGGTGCCCTTGGAGACCAGAGGCATTAGCTCCCTGAAAGCTGGAGTTACAAACAGTTATGAGCTGCTGTACATGGCGCTCTTAACTGCTGAGCCCTCTCTGGGTCTTGTTTTGTGTTTTTGAAACAGGGTCTCACTATGTGACCTAGGTGGCTTTGAACTTAAAGTCTGTGAGAACCTCATGGCCTTTCTCTTGCTCTGTTGGTGTCATGTAGTGATGGCTTGCTGGACACCAGTTTTCTTATTCTCAGTAGTTTACAGCTAAATTCTTACCCTGTATGCCTAGGAGACCTAAATTAAATCCCAGCACTGCTCATAGAAGCAAGGAAGGCTGAGGTAATGTAGAAATAAGGAAATATCACTGGGGACAGGCAGCTGTACTCGGGCCCACTAGCTTAGGTAATTGGCAAGGGCTAGAATCTTCATGGGGGGACCAGACTTGGTCTCCTCCCTCAGGCCTGTATTCCCAGACAAGGTCAAGGATATGGACAACCAAACTTCTACGCTTAAAAAGAAAAAAGTACAGAAATTCCCCCATGAGAGTCTGTGGGGGAAAATAACCGAGGTCTGGTTAGCTCCATAGCCAGCTGCCACACAGCACAGGAAACCACAAGAGCTGTTAGGAAAGGCTGCATCTTCTTAGAAGTTACCTTCACTTCAGCATGGCTGAGTGGCCATGGAGAGGGCTTGCCGTCCGTTGTCATGGGTCCTTTACGAGAGTCCATCTTCATCCTGAAAACTCCCAAGGACAGAAAGTGAGTGTGTTCAGCTCTTACAGACCCATCCTCAATCACTCCGTGGAGGAAAGATGTGCCTCTGAAGAGCCTGTGGGTTTTAGCCAAGTATGAACAACTTGGCAAGTTTATCAGAGCAGCCTGCTAGATCACTCTCCTGAAGCCATCCTGGAATGGTGAGAGTCAACGCTAAAGGCTTTCTCTAAGCAACCCCTCTGGTCCCACTCCACTCTGAACTCCCATGCCTCTTATTTTGGAGCAGACAGATGAGTCTGTCAGGAACAGATCCTGTGGTTTGCAAGAAGAGAGTGAAAGTTTTTAGTAGAAATTCAGTCATCACTTCACTCCTTAGTAAGCAAGAAGGGAGAAAGGTGTTAGTGGCATACAACCAAATATAATAGCCTCGGCTATGTGAAACCCACTTTACGTCTTGGAATTTTTGAATCTGAAGTTGTCTATGCCAAGATACACTTGGGCAACACAACCTGAGAAAACAAAGTTTTAAATAAAGCATTCTGGCATCCTTTTTCTAATGACAACACAGTTCTGTAATCTACCGAGCTACATCTTTGCTTTCAACTGAGAGAGTGCAACACCATATATGTCTGGCCCCAAGCCAGGGGAAAAGTATGACTTGCCCCATCCCTGCCCCACTGATCCAAGGGGCCTAGGAAGACTGATGTATCACACTCTTCCACTAAGAGGTTGAGGGGCCTGTGCGTGTTCTCTTGGTTGTAAAGTGTGAGTGTGACTTGGCCTGGGTGTGGACAATGCAATTGTCCAGCCATTTTGAACCCAGGCAAAGGATGGTTACGTTTTCACTGATGCTTGGAGAAGTTGCCCAGGGAGGCCAAATAGTCTTTCTACTGCGAGGTGATCTCACTGACAGCCCCATTTCAGCCAGAAGAGCCAAGGTCAACGTTCACATGATTATTCTACGGTTTAAATATTCTAATTAAATATCTGAATTTGTTTTTGTGAGAAAGCAAGCAAAATGTTTATTTCGGTCATAGCAACAATCATATCTTTGGCTTGTGCTAAGGACGGTTGGTCTCCCGGGCTCAGCTAGAAATTCACAACATGGGAATTTACAGAATTTTCATAAAAGCAATTGGAATGACAGTGTTTTCATGAGCTCCCAGGGTGAACGTCTATTAACAAAAGATGCTTTGCTTTCCTCACACCTGCTCAGTTCTCCACGGGGGCCCAAGCGATACATGTTCCAATAGAGCAGCGCCAACAAAATCAAATAAAAATGAGGTTCCCAGGATGAGAATGGAGATTTGCAATATTACTAAAGTCAGTGCACTAGAGAAGAAGGAATGGAGCTTTTGGAACTGGCTTTTAAAGCAGAAAACCATTACAAAAAATAGATCTGCAGCCGTAAATCATATACTTTTGACCATTGAACCCCCTATTATACAATGTGCATCTGTGTGTTTGTGGAGGGTGGGGAGGGTTTTGTTCAGAAGTGGAAGAAGTTCAGAAGAAGTTGGAAGGGAGAAAAAAAAATCTAACAAAATAGGAATTCTTTTTTTTTTTTTTTTTTTTTTTTCACATTGCTGGAAAAAAAAAATGAGGGAACGTTTCCAGATTCCGCCTAAATGTTGTTTGTACTCAATAGAGTAATGTCTTAAGAAAGGAAAACATCAAAACCCACCAAATGTCACTTCTTCTATTCAGCCTCTGTCTATGGAAAAACAAGGTAACAACTTAGTTCCCTTAATTACTAGCACATTCATATTTAAGCACAAATTCCAGTGTTTTTAGGGCTTTGTCATTGTTTGGAAGTCACAGACATCTCTAGACTATCACATAAAGAGTGAGCTCTTTCCATGGTGTGAATATGCTGCATCTTGTGCAGAAACTCCATCCTCACTATGGAGCTGTGCCCTCATGAATGCATTAACCTATTCAGTTAATGAGTTATCTCAGAATGTATTTTTCTGGAAAGCCAGTTTGGCAAGTTCACCTACACACCCCCATCTCTCACCATGTGAGGTCCTATACCACCTCAGAGCTGCCACCAAGAAGGCTTTCTCTGAGGTTCTTGACCTTGGATCAGAACCGTAGGTCAAAAATCAGCCCCTTTTCTTTCCAACCTATCCACATCATTTTGTCATTAGCCACAGAAATGGACTACATATGCCCACAGAGACCACACTTGTTACAAATAAGAAGCAAGGTCTTTTGCCCTCCCTCTGAGAGCTTACTTTTTACTTGGAACAGAAAAATGACAAGTACATAAATGATACAAGAATTTCATAAGAGGAGCATATTCTTACTATAACCTCTGCTGGTGCAAGAGGAAGACACACCTTGAAGAGGATCCCCTGAAGGGTGAAGCATGGACAGGAAGATGGTAGATAGGAGAACAATGAGGACCAAGCTCATAACTACATGGAAGAAGGATGTCCTGGATAGTGGGACCAATGAGGGACAATCCCGGATCAGAAAAGGCCAGTGGAGAAGCTACGAACAGAAAAGGACTAAGTGAGGTAAGGCTGTGGGGGCTGAAGAGATGCTCTGGGGGGAGGGGGGAGGAAACAGGTACAGTGGGACTTCTGTTGCTTTTCATTAATCTCAACATCAATATCAGACACCTGCTGCTATGCTAGGCCCTCCACCAGGTGCTGCAGATATGGCGACCGAGCTCGTTGCTTTTCATCTCTGGAGCAAAACAGATAACAAGAGCAACTTAATGAAGGAAGAATATATTTTGGTTCAGACAGCTTTCAGGCCCTTGTGGCGAGGAAGGCATGGTAGCAGAGCAGCTGTCTGTGGTGGCATTCATTGTGGTGGGAGTATATAGCATAGACCCCTTATGTGACAGTGGCCCGGAAAGAAAACCAAACCAGAACTGTGGCAAGGCCCACTACCACCAACCAACTTCTACAGTGTGGACCAACTTTCTTATGGTTCCACAGCCTTCAAAATAGAGGCACAGATCCAGGAGCAAGCTTTCAGAACAGGAAGAGATATTTGACCTTCAAACCATAAGAGGGTCCCTGACCGTAAGGTATCCTCAGCGAGGCACGCCGGTTCTCCATGACACTTCTTGGGAAAGCTAGAAAAGCGTCTAAATTGCATTGAGGCCAGCAGAGGGTGAGGACAGGGGAGGCTGCCAGCAATGACAGCCACATGTGCTGCTCCCATTTCAGAAGGGCCATTCGTAAGGGAAAAACTCAGTATGTTGGCTCCGACTTGTCATAATTGACTCCATGACAAGGAATTACAGGCATCTAAGAGTAGGAAGAACATGCCTATCCACTCAGGAATGTGGAGGCAAGGGAGTTATTTGCTTTGGATAGGGTTGGTTCCTTCCCAGTGTGCTATGGTGGTGCGTGCTCAGTCAGCTCACTCGGTCTGGAAGCATCTTTAAGAGTTGGAGCCTACAGAGAAGCGGTTCTCAGAGGGAGTATCTCAACAAACGTGTGTGTTGGCATGGAATTCGAAGGATGCAGCCTTTCTTACTAGCAATGAAGATAATGAATTTGACATTCTTTTTTTTTTTAAATAAATGTTTAAAAAATGTGGATGCGTATAAATGGACCCCTCTCTCTCCACAGACCTGAGTTTTCCCTTGCTGCACTGCTATGACATATGTTATGGTTGGTATTTATGTGTTTACATCCAAGATCAAGTGATGCTCCCAGCTTGGTTTCTGTAACTCTTTCACTCATATTAAAGAAAGGAAAGCAGAGGCAGGGCAGTAGGCAGTGCCCATGGTGATCTGTGTCTGAGCAACATTCATATAGAAAAAAATCATAAAAGTGTTTTTTAATTATTTGTACTAATAAAATATAGTATATTTGGATCAACAGTAACAGTGGTTTTGACCAAAAGTTTTCGAGAAGACATTGCTCTTGATTTTTCCTTTCAGAGCCAGTGTTTTGAGACTTCATCAGGATCACATATCTGCTCTTCTCATTTGGCCAGCAGAGTCCAAACCATAAACCGGAAGCTCTGGGAACATCTAACTGTCCCCACTCCAAGATTACTTAGATGCAGGTGATGGGTCACAGGCATGCTAGCTACAAACTCAAGCCACTGCAGTTTCTGTAAAACAGACAAGCCCAGCAAAACCCAAGGCAGGTTCTCAGGGGATTTTGAGTTAGTGACATCTCCATAAAGTTAAGCAAAATGAAAACCCAGACTGAGGATTCTGGTAAAGCTCAGGACACCTAATTTAGGGTTGTCTAAACTAGGTGTCCAAATATGGACAGACAAGGGCATTTGCTGGAGCTTATGCTGTCTCTTGGCTTGCAGGTACCAAGCTTTAGTTAACAGATGAGAAAGCTCTCATTTCCCTGTGCTTCTGGCTTGCTGCTTCCTTCTTTCAACAATTGAAAACAGTCAGTCATCCCTTTGAAGTGGTATTTGCCCATGTCCACTAAACTCACTCCCGGCTTGAAGAATCTCATACAACAAGCAAGCATGTAAACAAACAAACAAACAAAACCCCAAATAAACAAAAATGTTTACCCTCATAGCCACAGAAAAGTGAGGTTAAGTGTAGCTCTCAGCCTTCATTATAGAAGCCTCTCTCTGCAGCATTGGAGACCATCACAGAAAACCACAACTGGTCAAAATACAGAGGCCAACTGATGGTTGCGTGCCCAGCTGCAGTGGATACATCTACAACACAAACCCCTGTGTCTAAGGCTCAGGGAACATGTTAGAAGAGGGAGCAGGAAGTTTGTAAGCGTCAGAGGATCAGGAAGTCTGCCAAGAGATTGTGTCTCCTGAAACGACACGAGAGCTACACCCAGGACACTGCAACAGTATTGCTGCCTAAGTAAGAGCTGAACAAAGACAGAACCAGCAGATATGCTAGTGCGGAAGGGGGAGATTGCTGCCCCCCTACCTCCCCCTCTATCCCCCCCCCACTGGACATAGAACTACAGGGAATTAAGGGGTTGCCTGGACAAGGCTCTTTCTAAGGGAGGAACCTTGTGATTGGCTGTCAAAGAGCAAATGATCAGTCCTGATAAACCACATTCATACAAGCAATACTAGGTGAACTCAGGAAGTTGTATTTATAGGTGCATGCATATATGTAACCATAATAATCAAAGAAAAAGAGGCCATGAAGTTCCAGGGGGATGTGGAAGGGGTTGGAGGGAGAGGACACGGGAGGGGCTGAGGGGCAGAAAGGGAAGGGGAAAAAAAAAGACGTAATTACATTTTAATTAAAAAAAAAATTTATTTAAAAGGTGTCAGCATGACATTTTTCTTTTGGGAAGCAGCGTAACGTAGGGCGTCCTACTTAGGGCTTCTGCTGCTGCGAGACAACACCATGACCAAAAGCAATGTGGAGAGGGACAGGTTCACTTCATCTTACAACTCTCAGGTCCCACATCGTCACCAAGGGCAGGCGGGGCAGGAACTCAAGGCAGGAACCTGGAGGCAGGAACTGATGCAGAGCCCGCAGAGGAACAGGAATGCTGCTTACTGGCTTGTTCCTCACGGCTTGCTCAGTCTGCTTTCTGAGACACTGCAGACCACTTGCCCAGGGATGGCACAACCTACAATGGGCTGGGCTCTCCCACATCAGTCATTAATTAAGAAAACACCTCACAGGCTTTTCTATAGGCCAGCATTAATGGAGACATTTTTCTCAGCTGTGGTAACCCTAGCTTGAATTAAGTTAACAAAACCAAACAGGGTGAAAGATCTGTGTTGAAACCATGGAGTCAGGCATAGATTACCAAGGCTCTACTCCTAGCTCCAACTTTTACAGGTTATAGCCTTGCACAAGTGCCAATGGCTCTAGTTCACTTTCCACATCTGTAAAGAAGAAGAAGAAGAAGAAAAAAAAAAAAAAAAAGACAGTATTTGTTTCCCTCATCTGTACCAGAGGAGAGGCTGCCATGTGTTCCAGTGTGTGGACACAGGTCTTGGGAAGTCATAACAAGGCAGGGTTGAACCACCGTGTTACCTAATGTGAACACATTCAAACCACCACTGGGATGCCCTTCCCTAGTCAACCATTACCATGGATTCCCTCTGACTATTGGCTGACCCAGACCTGCTGCGCTCTACTTTGCATCACTAATCTTTAATTATATATTGAGCGAGGTCTGGTTTCCCATGTGTGCATGCCTAGAAAAGGCCAAGCCTCTCTGCGCATGGCCTTCGGAGATACGCGATTTATATTTATGTTCACATTGATAACCAAATCTAAAGTCCTAAAGTCACCCAGTGTTTTCAGTTTTAAAGTGGCTCGAAATCTTACAAGGATGAAAGCATCTGCGGGCCTTGGGTCTCTTCCTGGAGGTGGGGTGAACTTGAAGGGCGCTCTGGCAGATTCCAGGCCCAGGTCAGAACTCTGAGCTGCAGACAGAAGGAAGCCAGAGGTCAGCTTGACGGAAACAGAATCTGCCTGCAGGGTCAGAGGGCCAGGAAGCAAGGCTAGGGCCGGGGCCCCGGACAATCAGGAACAGGTGGGGAAAGGAAGCGACCAAGATGAAGTGAGGCAAATCTTTCAGGATGTAGCCTGGGAGTACAGAACCTGCCAGGGAGTTTCAGTAGGGGTCAGGGGCTGAGTCTTCCAGTTTAGATTTTTTTTTTTTTAACAAGTGACCTTCTAAGATGTGGTGTTAATACCATTTAATTATCTGAGGGTGAGGCGCTCCTTCAGGAATTTCTCACCTATCTTTTGAAGTTTTGAGGTCCTGAAGAATTCTGTAATGTGAATGCTAGCCCCTTTCTGAACTCAGTACCTCCAACTGCAGATGTCACTTGGGGCAAAAGTCCTTGAAAATGAAGTTATACATGTAAGTCACATGAGTTTCTTTGGTCAGTGCCACATTGCTGAGTGACCGCCTTACTACACATCACACAGCAACATGAAGCTGAAGCTGCCCGGGGTGACTTCCTGCCTGACAGGAGTCTTTTCCTCTGTGGGTGGCATGGTCTCACCTCCTAACCCACTCCCCTGCCCTGTGAACAGTGGTCGCCGTTGCCACAGGCATGTCTGAACTCACTACTTGTATGTACCTTTGTGTGTAAGAGATGGCTTGATTTCCTGAAAGGAGCCTGAGGACAGACGCTGTTATTGGCCCCCATTTTGTGGAGGAAGACACAGAGGCTGGTAAAGGTTATGTGATTTGCCCAAGGTCACAGTCTGTGCAGCTGGGGTTTAAGGTTGAGCCCCTCTGACTTTTCACCCCCTGCTAAGGTCCTAGTGAAAATCCATCTCAGCCACTTATAGGCACAGGGCAGCCTGTGGATGGTAAGTTTTAGGCCAGATATGATTTGATTGTTTCTCAGAAAGCACTGCTAAAATGTGGCATATATTCAATCAAGGGATGGAAATTAAAAACAAACAAACAAACAAAACCAGGGTGCAGTTGGAGAAAAGAGTACAAATGTGGATTATTCCTTTAGTGTGACTTGAGTGAATGATCCAGAAAGGTCAGTGGGCCTCAGCCTCCCGCTCCTGCAGGGGGATGTGTGGGCAGACTGACCTGGCAGCCTGGGCCTTCTGCCAAGCCTGATTTCAGAGCCTGAGCTCCTATCTTATCAACCATGGGCTGCCACCCTGGTGACCCACACAGTCACACACCCCTCCACAGTGCGATCTATTTTTCCACCTGGACTGTCCTTCCCCTGCCTCCTTGGTCTGACTCATGTGACACTGTCAAAGATGCCAGGTCCAAGTGGCCCACAAATTAGCTACTGTATTCAATTCTCCAGTCTTTAGTGGGGACAATCTTTGCACCCTACCCTGCCATGGTCTCCGGCTCTTCTCAGAGCGTATTATCAGGTGTCTTACATTCTACCTCTGATGATGTCACTAGATTGTGTCCTCTTTGTCAAGAGATAAACCTTCAAGTTCTCCCCTGGGTTCTGTCGCACCTGCTGTGCCTCACCATTGCTCCCTGCTCATCTTCTTCCAACAAGTACCAGCTTATTGGCAGTTGCTGCATTTTCTAGAACATTCCAGGCTCTATGGAGTTGCATCTGCTTCCTCCAGTGCCACTTTGCCCTCTCAGTCACATACTTACAGCACTGTACTTGTTCCTCAAAATTGGCTCTGAATGATCATGATTTGAGTTATTTATGTAAGGAGTAAGGTTGTTAGCCCTGCCACTCAACACTGGAGGCAGAGTGGTCTCCTACCTCTCCGGGCTCTGCAGCTGACTAACTTGTCAGCTAAGAATGGCTGTAAAATACGGTTCACATGCCAGGCCCTCACTCTCCTCACACTAGGCAAGGCCTGCCAGCCATGTGGAGGTTGCAGACAGGGCCTTCTGTCTGTCTTTCTTCCCCTCCCTCCCTCTCCAAGACAACAAGAAAAGCATGCCACAGTTCACCAACCCAAAGGGCCAAGGAAAGAGACAAAGAAACAACTTCACAGCCATCCTGAGTCTCATGAAACAAAGACATGATCTTTTTTTGTGGCTTTGATAAATATGAGGTACACTGAAATTAGAGGTCATAAATTTAGGAAGAAAGAGGAGACAACTTAGATTTAATAGAACAAACTGCTACACGAAATCTGCCTTATTAAAGTTAATTAAAGGAAGTGGAAATGACCATTTATTAGCAGAATTTAGCCCCGCTAGGACTAGCTTGTGAATACAGATACATTTCTACATAGAGTTATGTTTGAAACAATGGAGTATGTGCCTGGATTTAAATATAATCGCTGTTGTTTCTTCTTCTTGTTCTTCTTTGAGACAGTGACTTGCCCCCTGTACATCTGTCCTTGAACTATTGATCCTCCTGCATCCATCTTCAAGTGCTGGGATTACATATGTGCACCACTATGTTTAGTTCTAAGTACAAATATTTAAAAAAAATTTTTTTAATTACATTTATTTGTTTGTTGTATACATGTTTTCAAGAGTGCTTCATGGGGTGTATGTGAAGGCCAGGCCACAACTGTGGGACGACTGTCCTGCCTTCCACCACGGGGTCCTGAAGGTCAAGCTCGGGTCTCCTGGCTTGGCAGTCCTGTCCCCAGGAGCCGTCACGACTGCCTAGCACATGATCTTCTTATTTAAACTATAAGGCAATGATATCTTTATCTCATCTATGAATTTATTCATACAGAGAACATTATAAAGATGTAGAATCAGGCTGGGCGTGGTGGTGTACGCCTTTAATCCCAGCACTTGGGAGGCAGAGGCAGGCGGATCGCTATGAGTTCGAGGCCAGCCTGGTCTACAAACCAAGTCCAGGGCAGCCAAGGCTAAAAAAACAAAACAAAAAAAAAAAAAAAAAAAAAAAACAAAAACAAAAACAAAACAAAAACAAAAAAAACAAAACCAAACAAACAAAAAGATGTAGAATCAGAAATACTTCATGTATGCTTACCTATTATAAAAAACATTTTATGAAATTTTCCTATGTCAAAACAACTGATAAACACACAGACCTTTCCTTTTCTCCTGGATGGCAAACACGGGGTATTAGTTTTAAAAGTCACTGTTGATGGGTTGAGGACTGGGCCTGATGGTCTCTATTCTCAGTTATTTAGGAGTCTGAGGCAGGGGGTTTGAAGTTTCAGGGCTTACCTTTTGCTACATAGTGGGTTCAAGGTCAGCCTGGACAGCTAAGCGAAGCCTTGTATCAAAATAAAAAAATGAAAAGAGAGACAGGGATGTAATAGATAGAGTCCATGCTAGGCCTGTGAGAGCATCTGAGGCATGGTAGAGTACATCTGGTCTCACACACACACACACACACACACACACACACACACACACACTCACAACAGAACAAGCTCACACATGCAAACACTCTCTCCTGCACTCACTTAATTACATTCTCTCTCTCTCTCTCTCTCTCTCTCTCTTTCTCTCTCTCTCTCTCTCTCTCTGTCTCTCTCTCTCTCTCTCTCTCTCTCTCTCTCTCTCTCTCTCTCTCTCTCTCTCTCTCTCTCTCTCTCTCTCTCTCTCTCTCTCTCTCTCTCTCTCTCACACACACACACACACACACACACACACACACACACGAACAGAAACAAACTCATACATTGAAAGACTCCCACATATACACCCACTCTCACACACTCAAGGCCATGGAGAATCTCTTTATATAGACTTTTCATTTCCAGATTACTAAAATCTTTAAAACTTAAAATATAATAAAGTTATAATTTTTAATATTTAAAAATAAAAAGATAAGAATATAAGCCCAAAGGCAGAGAAAGTTATTCATTCTATCTCAAGCGCTTTTAGCAAAATTGACTCTGCTTTTAAATAGAGTCTTAAATGAATTTCATATTTAAATCATGCCTTTTTCCCTCCACAGTCACCGCTAATGATTCTTAGCCTATACTCGTTATTCATTCACACTTACAGAAATTAGAAATATTAGTCCAAGACTGAAAAGGACTCCTTTAAATAGTCTGCTCTTACTGAGGGCTGAATTCCTTGGGTATATGAGCTAAAGGAGAAATTAAAGAGGAGAAAAAAAAGTTTCTTCAGCTGGAAATGGTGGTGCATACATACCTGTAATGCCTGAATTCAGGAGGCTGAGACAAGAGGATCGCCGGTTTGACGCCAGCTTGGACTACACAGTGAGCTCCTGCCTAAAAATAAGAGAAGTTTTGTAACCTAGTTGCCTGAACCAAAAGGATGACTTTTGAACACACCCCGACTTTGTAAATCAAATCTTTATACACTAGACTAGAACATTCGCCAAGTGCAGCCACAGGTCCTCGTGGCTGTGAGGTGAGCTCAGAAGTGTGTGTCTGCTAACTTGCCAGGTCAGAATGGGATGCTTGAGGAGTCAAGGCACTGTCTTAAATCTTGCAAGTGTAGAGCACTGGGGGGACACAGTGGGTTTTAGCCAATTCATTTTCATTTCCTCCTGCTGTTCCTGACAGCACAAATCGAAACAATTGGTTTGAAAAGCAGTTTGGCAATCGGAGGTGTCAGGACACTTTTCATGCCCTCTGACGTGGAGATTAACCTTCTGAGAGTTGCCCTGAGGGAACAGGAGGACAAACAAGGAACTTTTCCAAGACACTTTTATTTTCAAAAAGAAAAACTAGACATGTGAATGTCTAACAATAGGAAAAGGTTAAGTAAGCAAGGTTTAAAACCACTATACAAAATACACCCCAATATTTAAAATGTGGGCTTCGCAGGGATACAGAAACAGACTTATGATATAGGTCAATTATTAAGCCATTAGTTTTCATCTTTAAAAAAAAAAAAAAAACTGTTCTCTTTCTCTTGGGAACCTTGTTCTACAGAGCTAGAGCTGGGACCCTTCCCTTCAGGTTTCTTTGCTGCCTAGCTCCCTGTTAGATTCCACTTGTAGGGGGCCCAAGGGCACTGATGGCAAGGTGGGGAAGGAAGGAGGGGCACTGCCTTGTATGTGGACTTCCAGTTTGTTGGTTACCCAATGGCCTTTACAGATGAGCCAATATTGCCCCTCCCTTTAGAAGCGTTTTTCTGTACCCTATCCTGAGGTCTGAGTTCCTCTTCTGCCTCTCTCTCCTTACCAGGCTTCCTGGTCCCGACTACCCCAACTCTCCTAGGGATCTATCAGTTTGGAGGTGGATGTGGCATGGTGACCACTTCCTTCCTGGTTTTATTTCTGGGTCTTCCTTATGTATTTTAGTTCCCCAGTATCTGCTTAACCAAGTCTTCTAGTTGGTGTTAGCTGTCAACTTGACAGCTCAGAGTTATCTGAGGTAGTATCAGTTGAAGAATTCCCTTGTTCCATTTGGCCTGTGGGCTTGTCTGGGGGACATTTTCTCAATTACAGATTGTTGTAGGAGGAATCAGCCCACTGTTGGCTGTGCAATCTCCTGGGCAGGTGGTCTTGGGTCCTAGGAAAGCTGGCCAGGGCCCAGCCAGTAAAGCAGCTTTCCTCTGTGGTTCCTGCCTCAATCTCCTACCTTGAGTTTCTTCCTTGACTTCCTCAAGATGGATCTTATCCTGGAAGTGTAAGCCAAATGTGCCCTTTTCTTTTCTAAGTCACTCTTGGTCATGATGTGTATCATAGCAACGACAACAAAAACTAGAACACCAATGCTTAAACTAAACAACTTCTACAGAATCAATGTTGTTTCTGTTTTTCTGACTGATTAAAAACAGAAAAGGAAAAGAAAGAGAGAAAAGAAAAACTTAGGTATTAAATGTCTCCGTGTACTGAATACAATCCCACATAACTTGGGACCAATGTATTGACTTGTATTACAAAATCCTAATAGCAGTGGTGTTAAACGCTAAGATAGGCTCGGGAGTTCCTGTCACTTCATCCCTTCATCCTTACTTCTTTTTCTAGGCTGGGAATGGAGCCCAGTGCCTTCTTAAGGAGAAAGTTCAGGCAGCCACATCCCCAGCTCTAACCCCTACTTTCTTTACATCGATTCACAGTAAAATATAAATTATTTATTTATTCAGGTTTGGGGGCCAGAGGATGACACCTTATATATCTTAAGCTACTCTCAAGCACACTATGTAGCCAAGAATTATCATAACCTCTGGGTCCTTCTGCCTCCATCTCCAAGTGCTAGGATAGAAGATATGGAGCACCATTCCTATCTTAAAAATGTGAATTCACACATTTAAAAAAAGAGAGAGTTATTTGATTCCAAGTAGAAGTGTTTACCCCTGAAGAAAGCCTGGCTTCTAAGATCAGGTGTACTATGATCTATCTGAGTGACAGGAAGTGGTGGCAGCAGAGGCACAGTTCCACCTCGGTAACTCTTGAAAACGAGAGGCAGAACCAAGAGCAGACTAACCGCATTGCTGTCACTCTGCCCTTGAGGGAAGAGGGCAACCATAGGCTGAAGTGGGTCTCCAGCGCACTCCGGCCCTTGTTGGGAAGAAGCACAGGTTCACAGACCCCTACTGTCCTATGATCACTTTGTTCTTTTTTCTTCTGGGATGTCATGTGAGTTGATTGTGTTTTTACTTTTTAAAATGCATTCATAAAACAAGCATTTGCTACATGACTACTATGTTCCAGGGAACGTCTTGGCCTTGAAGATAGAAAGATGATGTTCTGGTAGATGGGACAGCTACGTCGTATTCAGATGCTGTCAACATATATACTGGGGACCTAAGAAGTGGCCATCAAGCCTGATAAACTGAGTTCAATCCTGGGACCCTCATGGGAAAGGACAGAACCAGCTCTGACCTCCACAAATGTCCCATGGCAAGTGGGCAACCGTGTGTGTGTGTGTGTGTGTGTGTGTGTGTGTGTGTGTGTATGCGTGCGCACACGCGCACACACATACATGTGAATAAATAAATAAATTTTAAAGTATGTCTTTGAAGACAAAGCATTCAAATTTAAGCCATTTCTTTTATTTGATAATGCAGAGCACACCTGGGTCTCATACATCAACTGCCCACCCCAGGCAGAGAGGAAAGTGGATTACAAGGAATGGAGAGGCATTGGGACAAGGAAGGGACTGACATGGGTATGAGGGAGGGGCAGCCCAGGGCTGGGTTGAGTGAGGCACCATCTGGCAGCCAAAACACAAAACCAGGTGGCATATGTTTTCCACACTTGCTCTTCTCAGCAGGGGCCATCAATCATTCTAAATAAGATGTCTGCTCATTCTAATTTCGCATGGATTCTGAACGATCCGCACCTCAATTCTCTGAATTCCTCCTTAATGCCGCAGTGGCCAAACACACTTACCCTTTAGTAATAAAACAATTTAGTTGTTCAGCAATGGAAACTGTTCTATTTCTGATCTGAAAATTCTTGCTTTTTAAAGCACTTTTTTTTTTTCTGATTTGATTTTCCCAATTGATTAAATATATACACAGTATCAGAATGGAGAGAGATTTTTGTCAATAATGGGATTTTCTAGTCTCAGCTCTTTAGTAAAATAAATTCTAACTGTTCTTTGGTATTATTGGGTGTCTGCATTCATCTTAGTTCATATTTTAAATCTCAATTAAAGTGCTAGTTGGAGGGGAAAGACTGAAAACTCTCTTGAAGATATTAATCCAGCTTTCTCCCCCTGGATATTAAGAGGGCTGTATTTGTAAAATTACAAGCCATTTAGAAATAAATGAAGTAGAAAATGAAAGTGGAGGGTGTGAGAGGTGGAGTAAAGGAGGGGTTCAACTGAGCACCATGTTTGGCAATGAACATTGGTTAATTGCCTTCATGAATGGGCAACATCAAAATGCTTTGCTGGCGTAGGCCCCTAAGTAACCCTTTGTCATAAAAAGTCCTAAGGACTCTGATGGACAATCAAGAAGAAAACAAAGGACAGAGCTGGAAAGGAGTAGATGAGATTAAAGTTTAAAGACTGGGGCTAAATAATGACTGTCACCATGCTTAGCATTCAATAAAATAATCACCAGTTGATTTATACCCAACATTGTACTATATTTAGTACAAGAAATGTTTAAAACAACTGTGTGGCAATTTAGGAGAAGAGAACTAAGTATAGGAAATATAAGATCAAGGGATGAATAAGATTGGTCTACAATAAAATAACATAAAAATATGTGTTGAATCACTTGAGAATGGGCCACAAGCTTGGTTCTAACTACCTTGCATTTTTTGTCTACATTGTCAGTGACATAACCATTTAACCTGGTGTGCTATAGTGAGGAATGCCTTTCCTCAGTACTGGGACTAAGGAGAATTATTTTCCCTTCATAAAACAAAATAGATTAACACAATGATAAGTACCCAGAGAGCTTTTTCAAAGTGAAAGGGGCATTTTGTTGATAAACTTCTCAATGTCACTGCTCGAAGTAAAACCACCCTCACCACATTCAGTAAAAGGAATTCATAAAACAAATGTGCTATGAATGGATAATAAACTGGGGATTTTTTTTTCAGATCAATAGTTCTTAACTTTTTGGAATTGTGAGCTACTTTAGAAAACTTTTCAACCAATCATTTAAAAGTAAATATTTCAAGGCTATAGAAATGACTCTGCAGTTGGGAACACCAGCTGCCCTTCTATGGGACCCAGAATCAATTCACAGAACTACATGGTGGCTCACAGACATCTGTAACTGCCGTCCCAAGGGATCTGACACTTTCTTCTGGCTTTTCTCAAGCACCAGGCAAGCACACAATGCACAGACACACATGTGAGCAAACGTCATACACATATCAGTCTTCTCTCTCGCTCTCTCTCTCTCTCTCTCTCTCTCTCTCTCTCTGTGTGTGTGTGTGTGTGTGTGTGTGTGTGTGTATGTTGTGTGTGTTTGAAACCATTCTGTCTGCGGTAGATGGGAAATATACACTGTTCACTTCTGCCTCAAGGCCAACCACTTCAGGAGTCAGTCAGCCCATGTTTGCACTAAGGTCTTAACTCCGGAGCTACTGAGAACCCAGAAGAGAATCAAACACAGCAGAGGGGATGATGTTGAGCCAGAGGTGGTGGGGGTGGGGCGTGATCCTAGAGTGGGCTTTGGCTTGAGGACCTCTCTAGGCTGGCCAGATGAGAGCTGTCCTGCAACCTGCTGCTCCTTAGTCCTTCCCACTTGATCCTTTTCTTTGCATTCAGGCTTGCATTTTGTCCTGGTATTCTCCTTGCATCTTCCTGTTCCCACCTCTTTGTTCTTCACAGGATTTCCTCCCTCACATTCAATTCCATTTTGGCACTTGTTTCTCTAAGGAGGAAAACTTACTTATGCACATTGACAGTGGTTACCATGACAGCCAAGAATCCTGTTCCTATGGAGAGATGGACCACAGAGGAGGCACAAATGCTTAAAGAGGTGAGTCTCTGAAGTCATTAGGACTCACCCCAAAGGAAGCCAAACAGGGCTATAATGATGGAAAACTGGGAGAGGGAGTGCTTGGTTATGGAAATGGTGGCTTCACTCATTAATCTGACACCCAAATGTCAGGTGCACACTAGACAGAACAGGATCAGTGGGCTGCCAAGAGCCACAAGGGTCCTAGAGAGAAATTCAGACCCAGTGCTTAAAATGATGGTGAAATGAAAAGTGTGAGTTTACTTTCAGGACCTTACCAACCTCTTGAAATTTATCCATAGGATGGATACACAATATGTGCATGTATGCATGAGTGCGCGCGCGCACACACACACACACACACACACACACACACACACACACACAAGGGAGAAAGAAATAGAATGACTGTTTTGCCTAATTTTCCATAAATACTATCTGTTACATCTTTTATAAATGTTTACTGCATTTGAAAACATGCTATATCATTACCGGAAAGAACACTGCTAACTTTACAGAAAAACACAAAGAAAGCCAAGCACACCACACTCTCACTACCTATAGATGCTCATTAAAATTATTTGAATGGATATCTTTCCAGTCATGTTTATATGTTTTGTACTGGCACAAATATTTGTGAGAATATATTTTTAACCTACTGGATTAAAGTCCTCAACACACATGCTATTCTAAAACTTGCTTTTGATCGCTCCTTAATACCTTCTGGATATTATATATTTCTTTGACTTTAATGTTTTGTTTGTTTTCTTTCTAAGCATTTCACATTCTTGGCATTGAATAGTATCTCAGAATCCACGGGGTAAAGTGTGGATAAGCAGTGTCCACTGAAGGCCACACACAAGAATCAACACAGACAGAGGGGTGTTAATGGCATAGGAAAATCCATTAGTAAGAGGAAAGTTTTCTTTTGACAGTTAGGGATAATATTATTGGGAAAAGGTCCTGAGGAGAACACACTAGAGTTAAGCCAAAGGTAGCTCATCTGTATTCTAAAAACAGGAGTTCAGAATCAGCCAGTTCTAAGCAACTGCAAAGCCAGATGGGAGGTGGGGGCCTTTCTATTTCATGTAGTCTTATAAAAGTCAATGCCCACTGTCACAGAGGACAACACTGCATAAAAAATGGCCTTGCATGACATTTAGGAGCTCTACACAGCAAAGGAAACAGATCAGAAGACTCAGCCTACAGAATGAGGGAAAAACCCTTACCAGCTACTCATCTGACCGCAGAGTAACACAGAAGAATGAGCACAAAACAGAAATACACACACACAACTAATCTAGTTAGGAAATGGACAAATAAACCGAACAGATACATCTCAAAAAGAAGGAGGATAAGTGGATGATAAGTACATGAAAAAAATGTTTAATTTCCTCAGCCCCCAAGGAACTACAAGTCAAAATGACGCTGAGATTCCATCCCACCCCAGTCAGAACGGCCACCGTCAGAAAAGAAACAGCAAATGCTGCGAAGAGGCAGAGGGTAACTGGCATCCTCAGGCACTGCTGGTGGGAGTCCAAGTTACTGGAGCCTCTGTGGACAGTCTTCAGAAAACTAAAATTAGACTTACCACACCGTCCCACTGTACCACTCCTAGGTTTATACCTGAAGAAAGTGAAGTCAGCATTCAACAGTTACCTGTATTACCACGGTTATTGTGATGGGCACACTGTTCACCGCAGCCAAGCTATGAAATCAGCCCACTTGCCTACCAGTGGAGGGATGGATAAAGAAAATGGGGGGGGGGGGCACATATACACAATGGAATGTTTTCCAGACATTAAGAAGAAGAACAACAGTAACAAAACATGTACATCAGTTTTGGGAACGTGAAAGGAATCTTGTTAAGCAAAACAAGCCAGATTGACAAGTACCGAACCCTTCCTGTAGGCAAACTCTAGGTGGAGGAAGAACATACAGGTACAAGGGGCCCAATAGGGAGAGACAAGAAGGAAGGGAAAGGGGGCGAGGGGAGAGAGCTGAGTCACTATCATCACGGTGCGTAGTATATGGGCATGACAGTGTGCATTAACGTTCATGATTTGTATGAGCAGTTATCCCAGGAATGGACACCCTCAGGCACGGAAGTTCTTGCTATGCACAGTACTGTAGCAAGTGGTCTGGGGTGTACATTTTTTTTTCAAGTGTGTGTGGGCTTCTCTTTCAGATAATGAATCAAAATTTAGTGTCAAGTTACAGGGGCTTGAAAAGGTACACCTTGACATATGATAAAGCAGATAGAGAACGGTTTTACCTGGATGCCAATCACTCCTTAAGAGTAGAGAAACAGAAAGATAGGAGCAGGGAAAGATTGACCAACAACCTGTTTGGTAATTTATCCATCCATCCATCCATCATCTCTCTATCTTTTTACCTATTCATCCACTCACCCCTTTACCCACCCATCTATCCATTCATGTAGTCCCACAGTTTAATATTCTATTACCCAAAAGTTCAACATCTCTTTAAAATAGCCCAGTAGTCTCATAACTGTGAGTCCTATGAAATAAAAACTTAAATATTTTTCTTATTCTAAGAGAGAAGAACCAGAGCAAAGTTATAATCAGACCAAAGGAAACTTTGGGACTCACTCATGATTCTCACTCCAAAAGACTTTGGTAGTTCCACTTTCCCTATTCTGCCATCCTCAACACACACTGCTTGCCTCTTGGGCACAAACTGGCTCCATCCCACACTGCTATCCTCAGTGGACATCTCACAGTACTATGAGCATCTTGAAGATGCTCAAGTCTCCACTGCAACTGAGGCAGCATCTTCCCCTATGGCCTCCCCAGGCTTCTTCCTGTACTCCAACCCTGCTCCAGTGGGCTATGCCTCAGCTGTTTCTCCATGGCCTCTCCATGCCACCCAAGCCTGTATCACATGAGAGACTCTTGCATATGACCAAGTTCAGCTGACAGCTTAAGTTATAGCCTTGATCCCTGCACATCACAGCTGCTGCTCGCTGACCTGAGGAAATACTTTCAGAATATTTCACCTCGGTTATACTGGTCTCGTACTAATTACATATAAAATTTCAGCTCTAACTCTACAGCATCCGTTATCCCACTAAAGCAAAGATTTCACTTCCACAGAATCTTCTTATTGGAAATGTATCACGTAAACTGTCCTGGTAGTTCTTTTTTTTTTTTTTTTTTCTTCCCCTCTGAAACTCCACCAGCCAGACCTCCACCATCTATATTTCCCTCACTGTGTTCATCTTCTAAGAACACAGACAGCCCAGTAAGCCCTGAGCAACCAATGGCGTTTCCAGCCCAAGATCCAAACACTTCATTGACCTTCTTAAAATCAATATGGCCAAGTTCATCGCAGCAGCACCATGCTTGCAATACCCATTTCCGTCCCTATTTTCCTCTCACTTCTGTGATAAACACCATGACCCAAAACAACTTGAGGTCAAAAGTTGCTTATTAAGCCTTATGACTCCTAGGTCACAATCTGTCTGAAGGAAGTCAGGGCAAGAACTGAAGTAGAGATCAGGAGGGATGCTCCTCACTGGCTTTCTCAGCGTTTTTCCTTTTCTTGTAGATCCCAGGCCCACTGGGCTGGGCTTTCCCACATTAGCCATCAGTCAAGACAGTGCCACCAGCCAGTCTTGTACAGAACTTCTTCAGTTGGGGTTTCTTCCTCACCGGTGTGTCAAGCTGACAAATGAAGCTAACTATGGTGTCTCCCAGCTACTGAGCTCTCTCTTCACTATTTGAATGAGAACTGTTCTCTATAGGCTCATGTGTTTGAATATTTGATCATCGGTTGTTGACACTGTTTGGGCATGTTATGGAACCTTCAGGACCTTTAGAAGGTTGTGCCTTAGTGGAGGAGGAATGTCATTAGGTGCAGGGCTTCTCATTCTTTGCAGGGGTGGGGAGGTAAAAGTTTTGAGGGTTTATGGCTTGGCCCCACTTCCTGCTCTATTTCCTGTGAATAGACGAAAAATACATTTCGCCAGCTCCCTGTGCTGGCTGCTAGCTGGCTTGTCTTCTACTCCATTACAGACTCTTCCAATAGAACTATAGGCCAAAATAAACTATTCTTTAAGTTGCTTTGGGTCTCGGAATTGACATAGCCCTCCAAAGTAGCAGACACACCATCCATCTCTTCCTTCACCCACCTATCCATTTTCCATCCGACTCTTCACTTATCTATCCATCCACCCCTTTGGGTATTCAATCCATCCATCCATCAATCTCTTTATCTTCAAATCTGTGTCTTTATCTATGACACACACACATCCCTCCATAACATCACTTTACTCTGTGTATGCCGAGTGTGCTCAGTGACAATGTAGAATTAGCCGCCGCCGCCTTCTGGGAGATTACTGTACCTCCTGAGTCATGTAAGAGTTATAACGTCATCTCAAACATTATAGTTTGTTCTGCTTTCAAATCTCTTAAGTACCACACTAAAAGCTTAGAGAGAGAGAGGTATCACAATCAGCTTCATTGTTGCCTGAATCAAAATGTTTGACATTTGATCCAGTTGGACAGGTGGCGGGAATGGGAGCCGACATTTGGAGCCATCTGTCTGAAGATGGGGGATCGTCTCAGGGAATCACGTTTACTCAGAGCTTTTGAATCAAGTGCTCCAGACGAGCAGATGTCACTGGGGCTACTAAGAGGCAGCTGGAGGCCCATGAGCCTTGAGCACAGCTGACCTGGGTTTGTACAAGCAGGAGGCTGCATGTCATAGGAGGCCAGCATCAGGCGCCTCCAAGCTTCCTTATATTCACTCCTTGCCTCCCTTGGCCTTACAGCCGCTTGGCCATGGCCTATAACATGGAACCCCTTTCCCTGGGTGAGTCTTCCCTTTTCTTGGCTAACTAGGCTGCCTTATGATCAGTTTTCAGCTGGACTCATTTCCTTTGAGAAACCACTTCATAGGCTGGGCCAGGTGCTGCTGTTATGTGTTCCCATAGATACTCCTTGTCCTATCATTACTTACCATAGTTAAGGGGAAAAAAAAACATGTCAAGAGGCAACGCTGCATGGCTGTGCAGGCCATGAGGCACCATTCATACCATAGTGTGAATACTGCAGTGCCCAGCCTGTGCTACAGTGTGTATCCACCCTGATACTTTACCTCACTGTGTGCCTTTCTCATTAGCTGTGTAGTCCATAAGGACAGAACCCCCCCCCCCCTTTCTCCCTATATCTCAAGAAGCAAAAGGATGAGAGAGGGAGGGAAGGGAAGGAGGCAGAGGGGGAGTATGAATATGTGTGTGAGAGACAGAGTCTTGCTACACAGCCCAGGCTAACCTGCCTCCATGTGCCAGACTACTAGGATTACAAGCCCGGGCTCCCAAATTCAGAAAGAACCATTCCTCTTTTGCTTAAGATAATCCCAACCCTAGCATTATTTCTGGTGATTATGAAGCACTACCATTCCTTTATTAAAATATCAACTCTATCTTTGTTAATGCTGATAATGGTGGAATGCACTCTTCCCATGTAGCTACGTTCTTTGAAGGAGGTGTGTGTGTGTGTAGCTAGATTTAATTCTTTCATCCTTTTATTTATTTATTTATTTATTTATTTTATACTGTTGTGTCAACAAGAAAAATGTTTGCAGTTGCTTTTGCAGGGACATGAACTAGGCCTGGTTTGAAGGACTCAGCCACCCATGGACAGAGAATAAACGGGGAAACTTTCCCTTGAGAAAAGTCAGAAGCTCCACCCCAAGACGCAGGCTGATAACTGACAACCTTTTGTCCTTCTCATCTGCAGTAGTGTCTGGGAAATTAAATCCTTGATACATGCCTTATAATAAAGGTGAATGGCCACAACGTAGGCCAGGAACATTCCCAGCATGGGCTCTGAGAGTGCTGCAGGGAAGGTCACGGCCATTGCCAACCCATCTCAGCAGAGCTGCCTGCAGAGGAGTGAGGGGGACGTTCCGTTTCCTGAGCTTGAAGAAACTCCAGCTCCCTTGCACAGCCACTCTCCTGAAGGCTCTGCAGCACATATGTTTAAAGTAATTTTCCACTAGGTGCTTACAACTAACTAAATGACGACCCCAAGAGAGAAACTGCTGGGCTCCCCCGCAGTCCTAGGCTGGGCGCCAGGGTTCTGTTCCCAAGATAAGCGAAGACAAATGACATATGGAAGCAGGAGAGATAACATGTCCCTTCACAAGGACAGGGCAAGAATTCAGAACAGTCACGTCCTGCTTCCTGCCACAACGCAGGCATGGCGTTTTCACAAGTTAAAGAAGAAGCAAACAAGGCAAGCAAGGGTGGTAACAAAACCAACTGTTGTGCGGTCTGTAGAAGACACGGAGGAGACCGCCTGCTGAAGAGGCTGCAGAGCCAGCTGGCCATGGCCTCGCTCACCTGTGGGCCCAGTGGATTGCAAAGTCAAGATCAGGCTGGGCTACACAGTGAAAGTCTAGTCAAGAGACTGCAGGCTGGCCTCAGTGGGGTTTGGAGGAGGCAGGAAGGCAGAAATATCATGCTTAGTCGGCAGCTGGAAATGTGGGACTGTGGACTGCCTCAGGGGCCCCAAAGAACAAGCTCGCAAGCTAGGAGGGAGGGGAACAAAAGTAAGCAGCAAACTCTTAGAGGGTTTCATCCGGGAAGTTCATATGCTTCACTGTAAACAAACATACAAAACCAGAACAGTCCTTCCTGTTTAACCCGTGTCTTTCAGGATTCAACTAGCAAACAATGAAAGATGTCCATCTGTTTAAAAACAAGAGGAACAAACAGTTTGGCTCAGAAGCACACGGAGAACCATCCTCAGAGAAAATCCTCAGCGATGTAGCGTCATGCAAAAGCTATGCGTCTAAATGTCATTATTTTACAGGACAACACAATTGAGGAATGGCTTTGTCTGCCTGAAACTACATCCTGCGCTTCATAGAACTCACTCTATGAACCAGTAAGAATGCCACCACACCCGTCATCTGAACTCAGGCCTTCTCCAGAAGGGTGCCCCACTCTGTCTTTTCCTTCTGTGGTTTTTAACCGGAAGCCGACAACTCCTCTGGAGCTGGAAACACACTAATTCTCTCAGGTGTTTCTTAGCGGAGTGGCAGGTGCCACAGTCACCTGGTGTGCATGATGCTGTTGGCTGCCAGCACTATGGAAGCCATTGTGGTGAAAAGTGCCTGGCTGACCTGTGCTGGGATGCTGAGGGGATTCAAGGAAAATGCCTTTGAGACCAGCTTAGCTAACTGGATGGTCCTGACTGGCAAAGACTACCATAACAATGGCAAATTCAAGTCCAGAATTTCAAATAACCCTACAAAATGACAACCTTTAACAGTATGAAATGACTAAAGCTTTCTCTTTTAGAAATGCCAATATGCATCCGACATTTTGAATCACACGCTGAAGACACACACACACACACACACACACACACACACAGAGAGAGAGAGAGAGAGAGAGAGAGAGAGAGAGAGAATTAATTAATTAATTAATTAAAAAAACCGTTGCCATCAAAGGAATTCTTCCCACACATCAGCACGTTCTGCTTTTACTAAGACATGCATCTTTTAGTGGTTTTCCTCTCCTCCCACTGCCGAGGCCTTTGACCTTCCATGACAGGCATCACTAATCCATCTCAGCACAATCTCGCCCTTAGCACAGAGCAGCTTTCTCAAGACAACACTTCAGTACTCTGCTGGCAGTGCTAAGGTAAATCCCATTGCCACTGTGCTCCCAGAAAGGCGCCCTTCACCCCTGCCTGTTTCCTCCTCCATCCCGAACCTAGGTGTCATCTGTTTCCTGTGATGTAAGAGAGGCCTCAGGAAGCACCCACACTGGCCACACGGGACAGGTTTGGGAGGCGGCCTCGCCATTCTTTCCTTGCTTTCTTCTCCTCGGGAGTCCCAAGAGGCAGCGTCTAGACGTGGGGGACGTGGGGGACGTGGGGGTGCAGTAACTTCGGAAAAGAGCTCATGAATAACAGAATGCCTAAAGACGCACGAAGCAGTCCAGGATTCAAGCCAACTCTGGAGAGCCAAGCTCTGGTTCCTTCTGCTCTGGCAGGAGGAGCGAATCCCCAGCATCCTGGCCCCAGCACGCCCCAACGGCAGCTATCAGCCTTGGGAAAAGAAAGAGAAGGGGTGAGCCTACCAGTTCACAGCAGTGTGATTTGAGGGGATGGAGAATGCTTTCCTTTTCTCCCACACGTGTACGGGACACATGTATGGGGGACACATGTGTCCATATGTATGTGGATGTCAGAGGTGTCGCTGGGTATGTTCTCTGAATCTTATTTTTTGAGACAGGGTTTCTCACCAAACCTGGCACTCTCTGATTCAGCTAGGCCAGTTGGCCAGGGAACTCCAGGAATCCACATGCCTGTCCTGTACCATACCGTGCTTACAGACCTGTGCTGCCCCGGCCACCTTTTTTAAAAAATATATATTTTATTAATTTATTCATATTACATCTCAATTGTTATCCCATCCCTTGTATCCTCCCATTCTTCCCTCCCTCCCAATTTCCCCTTACTCCTGTCCCCTATGACTGTGACTGAGGGGGACCTCCTTCCCCTGTATATGCTCATAGGGTATCAAGTCTCTTCTTGGTAGCCTGCCATCCTTCCTCTGAGTGCCACCAGGCCTCCCGGCCACCTTTTTATATTGGCCCTGAGACATAGTCAGGGCCTTGTGCCTGTGTAGGCTATACTGATGGCATCCTAGTCCACTCTTTGTTATCTTTAACATGTGGTGACAATTCTCACCATACCTGCCTCCTAGCCCTAAGAGAAAAGGAAGCCATCTCGTGCACGTGCTAGTGCCAGTCAGTTATGGAGGAGAGGAACTCGAGGGAAGAGTGCTGGCAGGGATGGTGACTGAGCCACCAGTCTGGTCATCTTGTCTACCCTGACCTTCAAAACACTTTCACTGGACTCAGGTGGCATGCCTGAAAGATGCGAATAAAATCTTGGCAATTTTACCTTTCAGTTCACATCCAACTACAACTTTTTTTGGTGGTGGGGGGGCCTGGTTTAGGATTTAATTCCAATGGTAATTTTAGGGTTGGTGGTTTTGGTTTTTTTTTTTTTTTTTTTTCAGTTGTTCAAACTTTATCTCAGGTTTGAGGGGCTTGGTTTGTAGGCTTTAAACTCAACAGGTACTCTGGTGCCTAGTGAGGCTGGGGATCTCGGGCAGAGTAAAGTAGGAAGCCGTGCCATCTCTTTTCTCCTTCAGACCTCAGATGCCTTGTCCCCTGCACCAGTCAAGGTCAAGGGGCGAAGCTCTGTAAGACTCCATTGGCACCGCCTTTTCTTCTTTAAGTCACTAGGAGAAGTAGATGCTCTCCGAAAGCAACACACTCTATCTCCTCTCTCTCTGACCATGATGATGCTGAGCCACCTGAAGTGAGGAGTCAGCTGCAGCTCTCAGCATCTCATATCTGACACAGTCACACTGTATAGTGTAATGATGAAATGCGGAGCAAACTGTATCATACTAAAAAATACAAGCATGTGCTTACATACGTGCCCAGGGCTTCATTTTGCCAAATTCTAATTTTAAAGTCAGTATTGAATTTGTGCTTTCTTTCTGTTCCAGGTAATGGCTGCATTAGCAAGGCATAGACACTTTGATATAAATTCATTTCTCTTGGGTGAAAATACCTTATTATTCTTAACTGTTTTTTTCAAACTCACCTAAGTCATTAGCATACATAATCTTAGCAGAATATATCAGATAGGCCCGATTCCACAGAGAGAGAGAGATCTTTTCAGCTTTGTAAACCACCACCCCCGTACCCCTACAACCACCGCTCATTTTAAATTAAATGAATGTTTGTACACACGCGCTATTAAAATACTGTCAGGTTGGTCCTGGTAGGAACATGGAAGCAATGCTGACATCTAGAACGCTGCTCCTTTGGTTTCCCCTCGGATTTCTAGGACATCCATATGGTAATACCCTCCAGCTGGTAAGAAGCCGAGCTCCTGGCAGAGGAAAAAGCAAGAAACCCAGCCCTGCTCCACAGGAAATGAACAATCATTTAGCCCTGACAAGTACATCCAGAAACGCACTGTCTTCCTTTCAACCTCCCCAAAAGTCTGCCTCTGCAGAGGCTATACCTTTAAAGCATACCTCCTTGTTTTTTGTTTTTTGTTTTTTTTTTTTTTTGATGTTGTTGTTGTTGTTTTGTTTTTATTTGTCTGTTTGTTTTTCCAAGATTATGAGGCTATCTTTAGAAAAGCTTTTGAAAGACACACTCTGGGGAAAATGTGGAGGACAGGCTTAGAAACCTGAGAGAAAACAAACAAACAAATACCCAAAATGCCTTCTGCTTCTGAAGATAGGAACTTAGTGATCTTCTGTGGCTGGGGAAGGTCAGACTTAGTCTTGGCAGACATTGGGGTGTGACTCAATGGCCTTTTTAGTGGGCAAAGTTGTCAGCGTGTGTTACTGTTTCAGGGGCCTCTAGAAGTAAAGGTCACACATGGTAGGGAGGACTTTTATCATGATAATTATTCCCTTTAGGCTAGCGAATTGTCCATGGACTGAAAGTATTTCCATTTTCTGTTTGTTTGTTTTTATTTTTGTTTTTCGAGACAGGGTTTCTCTGTGTAGTCTGTCCTGGACTCGCTTTGTAGACCAGGCTGGCCTCAAACTCACAGCGATAGCCACCTGCCTCTGCCTCCCGAGTGCTGGGATTAAAGGCGTGTGCCACCACGCCCGGCTAGTATTTCCATTTTCTAAAGTAGAACTTTACTCAATACGAAATGATCCTCCTCTTGTATTTGTTGTGTCATTAAGCTGGGGACATGGCTCCATGCCTCCTCACCATCCAGCAGCCCTCTGTGTAACAGGACAACATAGCACAGGGCCCGGGGAGGCTGTGTGCCTCTGGAGTGCCTCATCCTCAGTGGGCTGCCTGGGTGACATTGACCCTCGTTAGGTTCCTTCCATTTGTGTATGTTGCTCTTCGCCATTGAACCCAAATCAAACGCTGCTCTTCCACTGCCTCCTCCTGTCTCAGAAGAACGGAGCACACATGCTTCTCATAGGCCCGGGGATGAGAACCGAAGCCCGCCTTTCTCCTGAAGTTTCAGCAGGGCTCGGGCACCCGGCTCTGGCTCGTAAGCCACCTGAGGCACCTAGTTCAGTGCCACCAATCCATCTTCCTGTTTCCACCATTTTCCTGGCTTTCCCTATCAGTTTGTGAGGCATTTGCTTTTCTTTCACCCTGCAGTGTGCGGTTAGTGCTTCCTAGACACCTTGGTGAAGAAACCTGGCATCGTCCAGTGTCTGGCTGGGCTGCATTGGGCAGCATGAGTCATGGTGACGTCACGCATTCCTGGGCAGCATTTCTAGGTAACCAGTGGCTCAGCCGTTTGCAGGTGCCCCACATCTGAATGTTCTCACTCAGACGCACCTTCACGTTGTACTGGTGTCTTTTGAAATTCACCTTCACAGGGCGAACAGGAAGGACTATATAGTGGTTGGTTGGTTTTTTTTTTTTATTTTTATTTTTTTTAAATGGCTGGCTTCCTTTGCTGAACTGGCATTTATATTTTCCCAGTAGAAATCCCCAAATTGAAAATAGAGAGGTGCCAGCTAGCACCTCTTTAGTTACAATTGTGTCAACATTTCCTACAAACCTTGTTTTTCTAGGGTTTATAACTAGACCATAAAATTTTGCTCAGCTCTGAAACTTGGCATAGAGTAAACCTGGGAGTGACTTTTGCAGAATTTGAGGAGGAAAAAAAAAATAAGTTCAGCTGTTGTTAACACGTGCTTGTACCCATGGCATGAGCTTAAGACACAATATATATATATAGATAGATAGATAGAGAGAGAGAGAGAGAGAAATGCACCTCTCAAGAGGTGCTCATTAGTATGAGCTAATTGCTCTAGGCAATTTTTAGAGAAGATGTTAATGACTAAGGCCTTTAACTTGAAGCCACTAGCTGCATCTATAGGTACCAGTTTGTGCAGAGGCGTTAGCTATGCACAGTAATGAATTTGGCAAATTGCACACATCTTAGGGCCCCAAACCAATAATGCTTCAAAGGAATCTTGATAAGAAGCTAACGGGCTACTTCAAGACAGACACCCTGGTTCATCTTTTCTTTGCCTGTAGCTTGATTTGCTCTGATGACCCCTAAAGTAGTAAAGTTATGTTTATATGGAGGGTCGCTTTATGTCCTGCTAGACATTCTTTTTCAAGAAGGGGCTTGTTCTCTGCATCCCCAGCTGCACATGTTCCCCTTCAGTGGCCGGATATTAGATGGTGGGATACCGGAAGTTGTGCCTGCATTTGTTGACTTTTTTTGGGATGATGCATTGGCTTGCACTAGGCCATAATCTCTGGGATGACTGCAGCCAAGGGTGAGAGAAGCATCATGGAGCAAAATAAACATTCTCCAGAATTTGAATCCAAATTCCTCTATATCCAAAGACTGAAAATGGAGTTCAGTCAACCACTGGGCAGTCAGCGACCTGTCTCGGGGTGACAGTGACACTCAGTAACCTTTCAGGGTTACTGACAGGATGGACCCACGTTAATACCCTCAGGAAAGCACTCTCAAAACTCTAAAATACCATCTAACCAGGAAGCATCTGCATCAGCACACGGTATCCATGGACACCTACCAAACATCGACAATAAAGCAACCACATGCCCCCAATGCTGACTCATGGGGAAAGGCCCTGGGCCTCTGAGCATAACAGCCACAACCACAGGACTCAACCTCAGCCTGTCCTCTGCAGTTTCTGGAAACTTCCTCTGCTTTCTCGTTGTGTCCTGCTGATCACTGACCATTGTTACCAAATGGAGATAACAACAGGACTGGGCTGCCCATTGCGTAGACTCTGACCCAGACTGACTTCACATGCCACCTTCAGTCCCTTGATGTCACATGCGTTTGACCACATCCATGCTGCAATGCGCCATCCTTGCCAGAGATGAGAACATAGCTCGGGTGATTTGACGTTTCAGTTTTTGTTTGAGATGAGGTGTTGTAGGCTTAGATTTTTCAAAGCCTACTTTATTTTGGATTCTTAAATGCTTCAACCTCCCTTCTAGCCCACTGACCAGAGGTAGGGGAGAAAGAAGGCCAACAGGAAGATGGGGTTATGGACCTGTTTAGAAGTAGTTCCTCGGGGTGATTCCATTCTTTGTTGTCAGGACACCAGGAGTCCAGTCCAATAGCAAACACAAAACAGAAACACGATACAGCCTCTGCACGATCCAGCAGAAACAAGCAAGGCTCCAGCAGATCAACAGGAGTCCACGAAAGTGGCCAGAATCACCTGGAGAACTGAGAGAAATTCTCAGAAGTGAAGACCCAAGAAGACCAGCGAAGCATTGCACATCGTAGCAATGCGAAAGTGTCGTCTCGCTGTCTGTGAGGTTCTATTTATATTCTTTCTAAATATCACATGCCCAATCACATATCTGTTTTCAGTAAAAATCACATGCCCTCTCATAGGACAGTTTCCAGCAAAGCATCACAAGATACAACTGAGTTTTGAAAGAAACAAGAAACTTCCACGTCAGGGTGTCCTGTAGCCTAGGCTAGACTTGAACTCTTGTTTCTCCACCACAACATCTGCGAGCCGGAGTTACTGGTGTGTGGCATTGCACCCAGCAGCCTTTGTGTCCCTCACAGGCTCATTTCCCCCTCTACCTGAGGGCTTCTTCCTCAGAAGAAACCTGCCACCCACCTGGAACAGAAGTGATCTGTGTCTGCTCCAGGTGACTTCCTGGCAGGTTCATTTGTGAAATGCCACCACCATGGCCGGTTCTGACCATGGCTGGCTTCAGGAGTGAGCGGCCTGTGCTGTCACACAGGCCCTGCCCTGGCTTTTCAGGCTTTGCTCTTGCCATTTTGAACCAATGACTTGTGAACAAGGGGTCTCATGTTTTCCCTTTGCTTAGTCTGGTTTGACCTGGCTAAGCCATGAAGACTCAGCCTGCAAGGATTTCTCAAGTTGCTAGAGCCAATCTGATGAGAGCTGCTGAGGTGAGAAATCCCCTGTCCTGAGTAGCAGGGGGATTTAGTACAGCCCTCACTGCCCCACAGTTTCTGGTGACTGCCTGCCCTAGAGCCTCTGTCTTAGCAGCTTCAAGGTGGCAGGCAGCCATAGGTGTGGTTTCTGCCTCAGGCTTGCTAAGGAAGAACCCTCTCAGCTGTGTGCCTGGAGCCAGATTCCCTGTCTGCACAGCTCTCCCCTCTTCCAGAAGCCTGAACGCTGAACATGAAAGGTATTAAATATGAAAAATAAGATGCCAGGCAACAGATATGATCTGGAGAAGTTTATTATAAAAGCATGAGAGTGCAGGGAAGGGGGAGCGGCTCCCCCAAAGAGAAGGAGACAGAGACAGCAAGAGAGAGGAAGAGGAAGAGAAGAGCAAGAGAGAAACAAGGAGGGGGTGGGCAGAGAGAGAGAGAGAGAGATGACGTGAGTTTGCCCTTTTTATATCCTGGGCAGCTGGCATACCTAGTGATGGGCAGGCAATGATGTCATAGGTTGCTAGGCAGACTGGGGGCATGTAAGGTAAGCTGAAGTGTCTAAATGTAGGTTCACTGGAAGCAGCTCTTGACTGTCAAGTAAGGAGGAAGAGGAGAGAGGGGGGGGGGAACAGAGAGAGAGAGAGAGAGAGAGAGAGAGAGAGAGAGAGAGAGAGAGAGAGAGAGAAGAGCAACAAATTGTCCGGATTATATGGTGAAGGGAAGGAAAAGCCATTTCTCTGGAAAGTTCAGGGTAGAAGGCAGGGTGTAGGCTCAATTTATTTAACAATTATACTTTGTTATGAACTCACTAACAGAGTGTACCTCACTCATAACCTGACTAACAGAAACAACAGGAAAAGGAGATTAAAGAACACACTAATGAAACCTTAAGGATATCAGATCTGAGGAACGATTCTCCTGGCATAGTCAGCAAGCCCTCAGCAAACCCACAATTCAACCGTGGTTGCTGCTGGAACCTGGAACAGCAGCTGAGACCCAGAGCCTCAGCCGGAACCCAAAGCCTTGAAGCCTTCCCTGGAGCAGTTCTTTCTAGGAGCCTCTCTCGAAGTGTTGATAAACAGCCAAAACAGTTCCAAGTCCTCTCTGAAGCCTCTTGTTTTGAGATATATATATATCCTCTCAGAGTCTCTGCTAGGATGTTTTCAGCTGGCAACATTCAGGCTCCCCCACGAAGTGGTTCGACTTCTAACTGGAAAAACATCCTGCTCTCTCACAAGTCTGTTCCCCATCCCACACTTGGGATCAACACAAAAACATGTTTATTTCTCCTACAGGAGGGTATGTCGCCATGCCCTGCAGCAGATAGGGACAACGGCATGCTGGAAGAACCTGGGGCTATTTGTCCCAGGTCTGAAGCACACTATCTCAACCTTTTGTTGCTAATAAATTGATAAGGGATGAAGAAATCGACATCTTTTGACTGCTTCCTGCCATCAGTGGGGCAGCGAGAGGGGGTTAAAAAGCTGAAATGTTGGCCAGGTCCAGGAAGAGCAGACTGTTGTGTTTGCTGCTCAGGCTCTGAGAACATCTGCAGCTAGGGGGGCAATACAGGTCCAGCTGACGTGATCTGTGAGGTTGGACTGGAGCATTGTGGGTAGCTGCTTTGGTGCTGTCCTGGATGTAGGAAATCTGGCAGGATCCTGGAACATAGATGTGGGCAGAAGACAAAGTTAGTAGGTTAGGGAGAAAATTTCCTTTTGGGGGACATTTGAAACTTTTGGGAGAGCAAAGAAGAGAAAAGGCTTGACAATAAGGAGCCTCCTTCCATTTTACCTGATTGCTGGTGGTAATTAAGGTTTTGTGTTGGATCTTTGGATCTGCACAAGTTTGGTTGAAGAGGTGTGTTAGCGTAGCAGCCCTGAATGTGGACATAGGGATTTGAAATTCTCCAAAGGCATCCCAGAGGCACCTGGAGAGGTGGTGAATGGACTATTTCCATGGGGAGGTGAAGTCAGTGACCCTCTGGGGCACCCTAGGTTGCTAGGCAGACTTGGGGCAATATACTAAGAGACTGGACACCTCAAAGCAGGCACACTCAGGAACTGGGGCCATTCTTCCGTGCCAGCCTACCGACACAAATCTCCCCGCCCCCCCGAATCCCCATTTTCCCAGGCAGTATAAACTGGTCCTGGACCATGTGCCGGGTGCCCCAAGTACACATCAGAGAGCAAGACAGGGATGTGCTCTGTCCCCAAAGGGAAGGCGACAATGAACGTAGTCAGCAAGTAAATACATGTATGGGCTATGTTAAGAAGGGCGATCTGATTCAAGATCTCAAAGAGCTCAGGACCCACAGTTTTCCTGAAGAAGAGGATTCTCAGTGAGCATCAAACTTTGTGGGCAGAGCACAGGCTGGCTAGTGGAGGGGCAGCCAAGGGGATGTGCAACTGGAAAAAAAGAGTTCAAGTCCCCAGAGCTCCTGTGAAAGGAAACACAGTAGCAGGGGTGTCCATAATGCTACAGCTACATGGAGCTGGAAGTTAGAAGTCCCAGAAGCTTGCTGGCCACATGGTATGCACAACAGAAAACAACAGAGACTCTATAGGAGACAAGAACTGACACACAACCAAGGTTGTCCTCTGACCTCCACATATGCACTGTCACACACACACACACACACACACATACACACATGTACACACCACAAACACATGCACACACACACACACACCACACATACACACCACACACACATGCATACACACACATGCATACACACACATGCACACACACACGCACACACACACCATACATACACACCACACACACATGCACACACACACACACCACACATACACACCACACACACATGCACACATACCACACACACACATATGCACGCACACACATCACACACATGCACACACACACATGCACACACATATGCACACACATACATATACACATATGCACACACACATACACACGCACGCACACACATCACACACATGCACACATGTACACACCACACACACATGCACACACATATGCACACACATACATATACACACATGCACACACACATACACACATCCACACGCACACACACACACCACACACATGCACACATGTACACACCACACACACATGCACACACACACCACACATACACACCACACACATGCACACACACACACACACACACACAATGTGTAGGGGATAGATTTCCCTCTGGTCACAGGGAGTGCTTGCTTGCAGGGGTGGAGTTTGGAGGACTGACACACTGTGGGATCTTGAAACAGCTTTCTCATCAGGAACTCTTATCAAAAACCCACTCCCAAAGCATCACAAAAGCAGCGAGAGATCATTGCTCGCGTGGATACTAGGAGCCTTACTGAGGGCAGGAGTTGGGAGGCCAAGAGGGAGGCAATCTTGTAGGGCCTTGGAAGACTTGGCTTGCGTTGGGTGACATGGGAGCCTTCAGAGTCGTTTGGAGACAAAGCACGGCTGGGTCTGTTTCCCTGGGATCTCTAGGAGTAGAAGCTGCCGAGCACAAGGGTGGGAGGTTGGGGACTGAAGTAGGCAATTCAGAACATCACTCAAAAGCCCAGAGGCAAAGTGTTAATTCCTGCCGTGGAGGTGGCCTCTGACTTCCTGTGCTCCTATGGACAGTTATCCCACAGCCCGTTCTTCCCAGCTGTTTCCGGGGCCCCAGTAGAATCAGTAGCCAAATGCGCCCAAGAATAAGCAGGTCTCCAGGCCTGGCAGAGCACTGCCTGAACAGTCCACTAGATGTTCACCTGGGAAAGTGGGAGGGGGCAGAGGGGGGGGGGGAGGCTGAAGCTCACAGCTGGAGGCAGGGCCAGCTCACCACTCCTAAACTCCCATCCAGGCTTGGAGTGATGCTTTCTCCAGACCACTCGCTCAGCAACTGCATCTGCTGTTGGCGCACAGCGAGCGTGTGTTCCAACTGGTCCCCAGAGACACGAACTCAAGTTAGTAAAACACCTTGGCAGGCAGTAAAAGTTGGATCCCTGAGCTCAGAAACCTCGGACTTTGCCCAGAGAGCAAAGAGATCCTGAGTGTGGGGCAGAATCCCAGGGCAAGGGGTACGACAGGCCCGGTGGGGGGGGGGGGCAGGTGAGCAGAGAAGAAAGTAGTTAGTAAAAGAAAACCTGTCTGTGGTCTTCTCCAATCTCCCCTATTTCTACCCACCCCAATTCTTCCCTCCTTTCTGCCAGGAACTCACTACATAGTCCAGGCTAGCCTAAATTCATGGCCCTCTTTCTGGCCTTTTCCTCTTAGATTCTGGGACTACAGGCATGCACCACACCAACCATCTTACGGCCCTTGTGGATGAAAACACAACCTGTCATTCCAGTCCCAATTTGTCCAGGACTAAGTAAGAAAACTGGAAAAGTGCTTTCCCAAATTGAGGCAGCATCATTAGCGGGGTGATGTCTCCGGCACTCTCCTTCCTCCCGTGGTGACAGCCCACGGAGCACTACCACCCAAATCTCATCACGTTGTTCCATTGGCTGTCTGGTGGTTCTCCCACACTCTTGTAACAGCTCCCCCAGGGCTGCCCTTTCCTCTCTCTGCAGGGACATAGCAGGGTGGGGTCTAGGTAGAAAGTCAGAAAACACACTGGGCTCTATCAGCGCAGGCAAAGTCACTTAATCACCCAGAAGTTTCCTTATCTGAAAAGCGCCTCCTACTTCACAGGGCTTTGGTAAAAATCACATGGTTAGGAAATTTCTGAGTCAACCGTTCAGGGCATGCAATATCACCCAACTGCTCCGAAAGCTGACCCAGCTGTGTGTGCAATAGGAACACTGAATTCCTCAGTATTTTCCTCCAAAATTCCAAAAGCCAAGAGCGGATTAAGTATTATAGACATTTTAGGGACCTCCCAGCCCATCCTCATGCTTTCATTTTGTTTGTTGAAAAACACAAGAAAGCAAGGTTCCTGGGCCACACTGCTCATCAATGTATTTCGTAACTTAAGTGAGAAGTCTTGAGTCACAGGTCAGACAGCAGTGAACAGGAGGCAATGAATTCCACAGGTCAGAATCAAGTAACGAAGGAAAGGAAAAACTCTTTAAACCTGAGTAAACAGTACTATAAAGTGACTTCTCTGTGGGGCTCCGGTGGGAGAGTGGCTGGCTCACTAACTAAGTACATTTTATGAGAGGACCTGCGAAGGTACCCCAATATGGAAAGGGCTTGACCTGTAAGTATGAAGACCCAAATTCAAACCCCCAGAGCTCCTGTAAAAGGAGACACAGTAGCATGGTGATCATAGTCCCAGAGCTATGTGGAGCTGGAAGTTAGACACAGAATCTGCAGGCGCTTGTTGTCCACGTGGTATGCACAATGGAAAACAAGAAAAGATACCCTGACGGGACAGCCAGGGTGTCCTCTGACCACCACATATGCACTGTCTCTCACACACACACCACACACATGCACACACCACACACACACACACACACACACACACCACACACACCACAAACCACACACACATGCACACACCACACACACACACCACACACAAACCACACACACACACCACACACATGCACACCACACACACACACCACACACATGCACACCACACACACAAACCACACACAAACCACACACACCACACACATGCACACCACACACACACCACACACAAACCACACACACACCATACACACCACACACACATGCACACCACACACACACACACCACACACCACACACATACACCACACAACACACACACAACACACACACATATGCATGCACGCATGAGCATGCACGCTCACACCACACCACACACACACACACACACACACACACACACACACACACACACACACACACACAGACACACACACACACTATGTAGGGGATGGATTTCCCTCTGGTCACAGGGAGTGTTTGCAGGGGTGGGAATTTGGAGGACTGATACACTGTGGGATCTTGAAACAGCTCTTTCTCATCAGGAACTCTTAATCAAAAAATGCTCCCTAAGCATAGAGAGAGCATTGCTCAGGTGGATACTAGGAGCCTTCCTGAGGGCACGAGTCCTGACACACTGTAAGATGGACAAGTCTTATACACTGAGGCCCGTGCTCTCAAAATGCCAGGATGTGAGAAGCAGAGTGGGTTGCTGTGGGGAACTTGGGGGCCTGCTGTTCCGTAGCCAGGGCCCAGTCTGGCCTCTAGCGTAGTGTGATGGCTCCAGTTGAATTGCTCCTGATTATTCACCTGTGAAAGTGTGCCTGGTGATGAGTCAGACGGAGCACGAGACAGGACACTGTGTGCAAAAGCTTCCCGAACATGCGTGGCTGACACATCTTGAATTCTTCTTAACTTAGGCCAAGAGCTGTGCAAGTCACTTTTATGTGAGTCATTTTATTAAATTTTCCAGTGACTCGGAACCCCGGCACTAATCATAACTTCGAGCATCAGGGCAGGCCGAATCCAAAACATACTAAAGAATGTGATGCTCTGCGCCCCTAGCCCACCCAAGTCCTGTGTGTCTTGCTGCAGCAGCAGTGCTGGGCATTGAGCCTCTGAGCTCTCCACAAGCCAGGCAAGAGCTCTCCCACAGGCCACACCCCCAGCCTCCCGTTCTTGTTTCTTTTCATTACAAATGCCCAAGTATGAGAATATTTCCCCAGCAGCCACAGAGCCTTAAAAGGATGTTTTACACCAGGAATGTAGCAGGGACTCTTTTCTTAGGTGTTTAATAATATGTGTTTGCTCTGCAGATGGGGGAGGTTCCCTTAGCTAACATTTAGCTTATTACAAGATAAGGTCTTTGCAGCTCTGCGCCCATCCCCAGAACCACTCAGTGGAAGAGGGGACCATGGCATAGATCCAGGTGACATGCCTAAGTCACACACTGATAAGTGAATGACCTAGGAGTCAGCTCTTTGCTGCCATGACTTTGCCGCCTTAATGATCACTCCAAACAAACAAAAAGAGGGGATTATGCTTCTTCTGCCCCAGTAAGCAGTCCAGGCTTCAGGCTGGCCTCAAAACATGTGCTGTATGCACACATCAGAACTGTGAGTCACATCCAAGTGGTATTTGGTCTGCTTTCTGGGGAAGCATGAGAAGAAAATTGAACAGTTCATAGTCTCGCCACAACTTTTATCCCACAAGCAAAAACCCAAGCCATTTTATTCCCACAATCCTTCGCTAGAAATAGCCCCATTTAGAAAGGGATACCCTTTAACCTTTAATTTTGGATTATAATAATAATATCTTAAAAAGCCTTGATGATGAGTTTGATCTTGGGATGCCATTTGCTAAAGGTCTGTTCAGGTACCCAGATGCCAGAGTGTAGCTTCTGGTGGAGAAGTGGCTGCTCAGCTTTCCCTACTAACCTAGTGCTAACCTTTGAGCATCCTCTGAGGAGCCTGTCAGTGGTTAGTAAGATCATCGCTGTGAGGGCAGACTGCACACGACAGCAACCACGGTTGCTTTATTAAGAGGCATTGCATGTAATGGAGGGAGTTGGAGGACACGCATCACTTAAGATGGAGAAGATCCTTATTTTGTCCCACAGCAGACACACTCTGCTCATTCAGCTTTAGATGGTGTATGTGTTGGACCAGCAGCTGAGACAGAGAGTGTCTCAGCATCTCCTGGTGGCTGGACCCCTCTGACGTTAGTTAGGGTCCTACCTTTCAAGAGGCAGCCATGGCACTTCAGTTAATGGCATCAATTCTCTTGGCCTTTAGTGTGCACTGCTGGAACCTCTGCTGAACGCTAAAACTGCAACTCTCTAGCTCCTCAGGGTAAGAAAGCTTGTGAAATTATTTCCTCATCTCCATACACAGTTTTTCCAAAACCTCAGTAGCAAAGAAGTTTGTCCCAACACTCACCTGCAGGTCACAGCGTTCTAAGATTCAACAGATCCTGAGGTACAGTATCCAAGGAGACCTTGGTGGGCAAGGGGCTCTTTCTGAGGAGATCCGTCTTGACTGTGAGAAGTTAGGGTAGATCAGGACTGGGAGAAACAGGGAAATGGAGGTCACCTAGGATGGACACGTAAGCCTGGGGGAAACAGCAGGAAACTCTGGCTCATTTTCTCCTTCCTAGGTGCCTGGGCCATGCAGCAATTTTCCTTAACACTTATCAGGATAGAGGCATCAGGAGCCCTTCTCATGGACCAGCAGCCTTAGAAGGGTTTGGGCAATAGGTTGAGATCTCTCACTCCTCATTGTCTGTGCATGGGAACTAAAAGTCTAGACATCTGCTTCCTGGGCCATTGTGGCAACAGTTCAAGCTGCCCGCTCTTAACTTGAGTTCACTCTTTGCTTCCAGCACATGGGAGTTTCCATTCCCTCCTTCTGAGCTCAGCTTTGTATTCAAACAGCAGTAGGCACAACCACGGGCCCTTTTTTTCCCCCATTTACTTTGTCTAAGTGCTTTTCTTTCTGTGATGGTAGCAACAGGTCACCGAGTTTCCAGATGCCAAACCCACACTCTCCCACTGGTGGCTGAATTTGACCCATGCCTTTGTGCACTCCTAGCGTGCTGAGCTCAGCCCAGGAGCTACGCCTGTGCGTCTGTGTCAGACAAGTCATGAGTGCTTTTGTTCTTCTCTTGGTGGCTATTGGAGACGGACTGACTGCCATCTAGAGAGCAACCTCAAAAACCCCTGTGAGGAAGGGACCTCATCCCTTGGAATCTCTTCCTTTTCCCTTGTCAGGCAGCCTGGATGGACGTGAGATATCTCACAGTCAATAAAGAACACAGTAGGCTTTGGGGATCACAAATCTCTTTGGGGGATATTACGAACTATGTGTTCTGTCCTGAGGAGAAATGGACGCAGCACTCTGCACAAGCTTCATAAAGCTTTTCTCTCCAGAGTCCCATGCTAAGAGCCTGAGCTGGAGGCTCTCAGTTCTTTGGTGAATTCAGAACCCTTCTTTGTTTGCTTCATCTGAGTGGAGTTTACGAGCCCGATGGAATAACCTCAAGGTTTGCTGCTTTGAAGCCTCACAGTGGTTGAGAGGGTAAACAAATAGTAATAATTTTTATATAAAATTTCTTCTTCAAAATACTTTGTGTGAAGGAGTTGGATGACGCACAAGCATAATTTGGTCACATCTCTTTCTTCCTATCTCATTCTCTGACTCCTTTATGCCACCGGCAGGGCAAAGGACTCATTACAAAACGAAATGGACCCGCTGTGGCACGGTGGGAAGAAGGCTGGAGTTTAGTCCTCATTCTGGCCAGTGAGCCATTTGGGAGATTCCAGTCTCCCCCGGCTTCCTTTTCCTTATCTGTAAAATGAAGGCGTTGGATGAGATCAAAGGCAGCTGGCCATCTGAAGGTGGGTGAGCCAAGTCCACCCTACAGCCTGACTCTTTACAGAAAGCTTGATTGGTGGACAGCACCCTTGTTCATCTCTGCAGTATCTACAGAGGCTTATGGGTCAAGTAGTCAGGTTGAATAACTTGACAGAGACCGTAGAGCCATCAAAAGTGGCTGAAGTTGTCACTTTTGACCCTTTATAGCAGAGCTTCCCAAGCTGCTTTGGCTGAGAGGACCTGAGAACCTGGGTACTTACTACTTTCTTCTGCTGGCCTGCAATGCTCAGAGGCAAAGGGAATGCTACCCAGCTTGCGGTAGAGGGCTCGTGTGGAACAGAAATGAATGGATGGAACCTTACAGAGTCCACTGTGGAGACTCAAA
This sequence comes from Acomys russatus, assembly GCF_903995435.1. NCBI lineage: Eukaryota > Metazoa > Chordata > Mammalia > Rodentia > Muridae > Acomys > Acomys russatus. The sequence goes on from NC_067145.1 coordinate 39,862,906, forward strand.
TGGAGTGGAAGTAATTAGGGAAACATTGCTTAGCCAACTTCATGGGCTGATTTGGAATGGAAGTTGATGGGTAGTAGCCCAAGATAGATTAGTTACACTGTATTGAAGTCATCCTGTTAATGGAGTCTAAACTCAATGCTAGTAAAGAGTCCAGGGAAACTTCTTATTTGTTTGATTGCTTGTTGGTCCTCATATACTATGACTACAATTTCTCCTCTCCACTCCCCCCTTCCACTACCTTTCACCCCTAGATCCACTCCTCTTCCATTTCCCCCCCTTTAAAAAAAAAAAAGCAGTAGGCCTTCCAAGGATACCTACCAAACATGGCATAAAGAGTTAGAAAGAAACTAGGCTTAACCCTTAAACCATGGCCGGAGGCTCAACCCAATAGGAGAGAAAGGGTTCCAGGTGCAGGCAAAGGAGTCAGAGACACCCCCACTTTGGAGAGTCAAGGGAAATTTCTTAACCCATTCAAACTTGATCACACCCCAATCAGTGTTGGAATCCAGTCATGCAGTGGCCTAGAATGGTCTTCTTCTGCTGAGGCTTTATTAAAAAATCACTCGGGTGCTATACATTAATAAAGACAGTGAAAGATAGCATGCACATTGCTTTCACCTAACTCAGCTCTCATTTTGAAATGAGCCAAGGTGTTAAATAACAAGAAAGACAATCAGGTCTGGGGTGGAGGAAGGCCAGGCAGTGCCCAGCTGAGCACAGATTTTCTGGCCCGAGCATTGCACAGACCGATACATTTTCATGATCCCTACAGTTCAAACCACACTTTGCAACCATCAGGAACTGGGAAGTCACTGTGCCACAAGGGCTCAGCCGCAGTGGCAGGCGTCTCAGGGAGTAGGGTTTCCAAGCAAGTCCAGTGCTCAACAGTCTCATCGCACTGGAATGTATCTTATTTTAAATTTGCCTTTCCTGCTCTTCTGCACTCATTCCATGCAAGAAGAGGTGATTTGAAATAATCACCATAAAGCTCTTCCTTCTGAAAGGAACATATTTGGGATGGGGAGGGGCGGGGGCGGGGTGGGGGCGGGGCAGGGGAGGGGGTGGGGTAGAGCCTCTCTGTGGAACATTCAACAGTGAGATGGGGCGTGAACAGAATCCCAGGCCCAGGACAGTGACTCTTCCAGTCTTTCCCAACCACCAAGCTGCTGTCTCTCCTTTGTCTTCCAGAAGTGCCACTGTGTCCTGTCCCTTTTACATTCGGGAGCAGGGGAAATACCTTATGACATGGTACTTTTTCCTAACTGACACTTAAAAAGGCTTCTATGAAGCTTAGAAAACCCTTTCCCTTCTCCCTTCTGCCATTTTGTTTGGTAGTGACAAGTGGGATGCATTTCCCCAAGAAGGTGTGATGATGAAGATAGAATATTTGAATTCATCTTCATTTTTAATTGATGGAAACTGAGAAGCTCTAGTCTGGCAGTAAGATTCCTCAAGAACAGGCCTGGAGCTGGCCGAATCTAAACCCCAGATCTCTAACGGTTCCCACACTGAAAGGTGAGGAGAATGGAAAAATCAAGTGATTCCAGTAAAGGTGTGGTGGCGATCTCCTGGGCCTAGGGTGTCAGAGCAGTGGGACACAGGTTTTGGCTGTTGGGAGAGAGCCCTTGATCAGGCCCACAGTTACTCTTCCTGCTTGGAAACCCACAGTCTCTTTCCTAGAAACCACTAGAGACTTGACTTTCTTGTATACATGTTCACTTTCTGCTTTGTTTGTTTCTGAAAGAATCCAAGCACCTTCTCAGGCACCTTCCCTGGCACAGCTCTGCCTTCCTCATGGCCCGCTGAGTTAATGCCTTTTGCCAAGAATTAAAGCTTATACTTTCCCTCTTTGCCTGAAGGGTTCCTGATCTAAAACTCCTTAAACATTCTGCCCTTTCTCATGCTCAGGGCCCCATCCTCAGCTCCTCCTATGTTATTTTACATCAACCTTCCTTTTGGCTGAACAGTTTCTCTCTTTATTGCTATTGGGGGCAAAATGAACTGGAGGGGCTGCTGATGGAGAAGAGCTATTGCTGCCCACAGGTTGCTTTGGGTGAGGGACCAGTGAGGAGAGAGAGGAAAACAGAAGGGGGAAGAGAGAGAAAAAGAAAGGAGAGAGGGGAAGGGGAGGGAAGAAAGGGGAGGAGAGAGGGGAGAGGAGGGGAGGGGAGAGAGAGTTGGGGGTTGTTTAGTAGCTAGGATGTGGCCCATACAGGCTTGCTAGAGCTGGTGTCACAATGCCCTTGCCTACAGTTGAATTTCTTTACTTTTTCCATTCAAGATACATTTTTACCACCTTGTCTGGGGCTAGAAAGGCTGCTCTTACAAACAGCCCTGCTATGAAGTACTTAATCCCAGGGTCTATCTCTGTATAAATCTGCTGCGGTCTAATTTTGCTTTACTGTTTATGTTGTCTTAGTCAACTTCCTGGTCTAAACTCCATAGAGTTCACCTTTAGCCTGTCATACTTTCTAAATTAAGTGCTGGCAGTTCCCAAAGTACAAACACTAGATTTAAGAATGTCCTTTACAGAGAGAAAGCAGGTCCTTTATGCTTCTGGGTGGCACTGTCAGAACCCTCAAGGGAATCTCTTTTTGCCACTGAGCTTTAGCAACTGGTCAAGTCTTCCCATCAGGAAAAAGTGTGACTGTTTTCTTGGAAACAATTGCACAGGGTGGCCCAGCGCTGACCAGCCCACGGAGGTGCATAAAGTCCATACTGTGTGCACCGAGCAGTGGAGAAGTCCACTCAGTGAGAACGTCTTTGCCCATGTAGAGTTTATCTATTGGGTTAAAGTTGCACAGCTGCACCACAGTGTTTCTATGGGAAAATGTTTGCTTTAGCTTCTAAAATCTGATTTACAAACAAATTCTCTCTTGGAAGGAAAAGCCAGTCTAAATTTAGAGCTTCCTAGATTAGCTCTAGTTTTCAGTACAGATTTCATCTTTCACTCACACAGGTCATCTGGGGACAGGGTTACTGGAGCATCCAGGTGAAACCAGAGGCTGGCTGGCACCTGTCTGGTGTGGATCATGCAGGTGTACCAGGGTCGGGAAAGAGACTTGTGATAGCCAGAGAAATGGTTTCGGTCTCAACCGGGCTGAATTTTCTCAGGTGTTATTAAATGCTACCAACACTGTGCAGGTGCAGAGAGAACCTCAGCTAGATGTGTAAGTAAATCCCCATGCTGTGCCTTCACAGCATCCAAGTTGTTGCCTTTCTTGGAAGAAAAATAATACACAAGCCCAGATGTCCAAGTTGGTATATCAGAGAGCAAGCCTATAGCAGTGGTTCTCAACTTTCCTAGTGCTGCTACCCTTTAGTGCAGTTGCTTGTCTTGTGATAACCCCCAACCATAAAATTGTTTCATTGCTTCTTCACAACTCTAATCTTTCTACTGCTGTGGACTGTAATGTAAATATCTGGTATGTGACCCAAAGAGGTTGCCACCCACAGAGTGAGAACTGTTGCTCTACAGTAAGATAGGATTAACCAGTACTAGGTTTACCTGGAACTATTTTCCCCTATTTTTTTTTGTATTAATGTATCTATTCATTCACTTTACATCCTGGTAGCAGCCACTTCTATCCACTCCTCCCGGTACCACCATCCCTCACCTTTCCCCCTCCCCAACTCCCAAGAAAAGGGCTGCTTCCCTACCCACCCACCCCAGCTCATCAAGTCACATGAGGACTGAGTTTATCTTCCTCCCCTGTGACCTGACAAGGAAGTCCAGTCAGGGGGAAGTGATTGAAAAGAAGGCAACAGAGTCCATTCCAGAGACAGCCCCTACTCCTCTCACAAGTGGACCCACATGAAGCCTGAGCTGTCCATTGGCCACATCTATGTAGAGGACCTAGGTCCAGTTCATGCATGGTCCTTGGTTGGTGCCCCCCAACTCCACAGGCCCCTCTGGGCCTAGTTAGTTAGCTCCATTGGTCCTCTTGTGGAGCTCTAGTCACCTCTAGTTCATCTTATCCCTCCCTCACACTTTTCCACTAGACTTCCTATGCTTTGCCCCATATTTGGTTGTGAGTCCCAGCATCTGTTTTGAACCTGCTGCTGGGTGGAGCATCTCAGAGGATAACTCTGATAGGCTTCTGTCTGCAAGCATGGCAGAGTATCCTTAATAGTGTCAGGGGTTGACTCTCTTCTGTGGGGTGGGTCTTGGATTGGGCCAGGCATTGGTTGGACATTCTCTCAATCTCTGCTCTATCTTTAGGCCTGTAGGTCTTGTAGGCAGGGTAAGTTTTGGACCAAAGGTTTTGTGTGTGGGTTGGTGTTCTCCTTCCCTCACTAGGCGTCTTGTCTGGTTAGAGGGTGTCCTCTTCAGTCTCCATGGTCCCTGCTACTACGAGTCTCAACTATAGTCTCCTTCATATCCTCCCAGAGGCTAATTCTGACTTAGGTCTCCAGCTTGTCATGGAGATGTACCCACCCACAGTTTCTCTTTTCTCTGCAGACCTTCTGTCCCTCCCCCAACCCCCTCTCTCCCCAGGTCTGATCTCCATCTTTATTTCTCTCTGAAATCCCTCTCCTACTTCATTCCCTCTCTTCAACCACTAACTCTATCTACTCTATTTCCCCTTCTGAGTGAGATTCTAACATCCTCTTACACTGTCAATAGAAAGAAATGGCAGTCTACAGATTGGGAAAAGGTCTTCACCAATCTTACACCCGACATGGGCTAATATCCAAACTAATAAAGAACTCAAAAACTTAAACAGTGACAAACAAAATAAGCCAATTTAAAAAGGCGGCACAGAGCAAAACAGAGAATTCTCAACAGAAGTATATGGTATGGTCAAGAAACACTTAAAGAAATGTTCAACATGCCTAGTCATCAGGGAAATGCAAACCAAACAACTCTGAGATTCCATCTTATACCTATCAGAATAACTAAGATCAAAAACTCAAGTGACAGCACATGCTGACAAGGATGTGGAGAAAGAGGAACATTCTTCCACTGCTGGTGGGAGTGCAGACTTGTACAACCACTTTGGAAATCAATCTGGCACTTTCTCAGAAAACAGGGAATAGCTCTACTTCAAGACCCAGCTATATACCACTCCTGGGCATACACCCAAAAAGATGTTCCCCCATACAACAAGGATATTCACTCAACTATGTTCACAGAAGCTTTATTTGTAGTAGCCGGAAACTGGAAACAACTTACATTTCCCTCGAACGAAGAATGGATAAAGAAAATGTGGTACATTTACACAATAGAATACTACTCAGCATTTAAAACAAGGAAATCATGAAATCTGCAGGCACCTGGATGGAACTAGGCAACATCATCCTGATGGGGTAACCCAGACCCAGAAAGACACACATGGCATATACTCATTTATAAGCATATTTTACCTACATAGCACAGGATAAATGTACTGCAATGCACAGACCCAAAGAAGATAAATGACAAGGAGGGCTCAAGGGAGGATGCTTAAATACCTAGAACTCCCGCTCCTGTAAAACTCCTACAGAAGCTGGAGTGCTCTTATGGGGACATGGTTTTAGGTCTTTTATTCTGGTCTGATCTCCTGAAGGAAAGAGCTATTTCTTGAGTCTAATTAACCATTAGTGAAAGGGCTTCCTGGCGAACATGGCTCTCAGGACACATGCCTGGCTTCTGGGCCAGGTGCTCCAGGGTCCTTGCTGTCTACACCAAGACCCTACATAGCTAAGGTATGCTGTCCTGCCTCCTACTGACACTGAACCTCTTTTGTTCATAGGGCTTGTAAGTTGCATTTTATTAGTAATAATGACTGGTAGAGAGGGCATTTTCTGAGTCTTAATGACCAACTGCTGGAACTATGGGCCTGAGGCAATGCATATACTAGGCTATTAAACTCTGAAATTTGAAAATGTAAAGAAAAGTAATTACCTTCTTATGCATGTTACCATGGATACCGAGTTTTGTTTATCATTTCAGCCTTTTCTTAGAGGTTAAAGTCCAGTTTAGTAACCAATAGGGAAGGGGCCCTTCAACCTCAATTTCCACTCACCGTATAATGCTTGACGTTATGTGGTGAGCGTGTTTCTTTAAAAAGCTACCCATCGCCCCTGAAATAGCATGTGGATTGCCACAGCAAGTATTCATTTTTCATTGAACAGTTCAGCAATCAGTCTTTAAAATCAGCTAAGCCCATAGATGCTCATACTCCATCCTTCCGAAGTGGCAGGAACTTGCACATCATTCTTTCGCCCTAAAGAATGATCTATTTTTCAGCCTTCAGACTGCATGCACATATTTTATGCATTATGCATTAGTGCCAGAAATACTTTTTCAATCGGATCTATTATTACAGCACATAGCTCAGAGATTAACTTTTAAGGGCGAGGAGGAATATGCCCAGAGAATTACCTAATACTCCATAATTCACACAGTAACTATTTGCTCCACATGTTTCTGAGCTTGGGATACCACTTCTTTTCAAACAGGATGGGAAAGCAGGAATCCATCAGTTTCACATTACTGCAAAAGTGCTGGCCCATACTTATATGACTAACCTTTTTTTTTTTTTTTTTTTTAATCATCTATCCTAGAGATAAAAGACTTCGAAGGAAAAAAAAAAATTGGAAAACATCATCCAGAATTTTAAACTTTCTTCTTTAAGTATTTTAAAAATCTATTGGTCTTTATGTTTCTTTATCATAAAAAATGGGCAATATAACAGATTTTTATCAGATACTTAATACAGAAAAACCATTCATGTGTCTGAATATCTTTGAAGTGAGTTGAGCTCTCTGATGAGGCAGATCTCAGAAGCATGCAAACAAAGAAGCCTCCTCACGAGTCAAAGATGTAAGTTGGGCCGCAATCTCCCCATGACATGCGCTGTTCTAGAGGTGTAAGGCAGTGCACTGAGCCCAAGGCAAGGCCATAGCAACTCTGAGGATTCAGGAAGGTCTCTCAAAAGAAGTGGCATTTGTTTTTTATGTGAACTCTGCAGCATAAGACACAAGTACACGATTATTATTATCTTGCGTACTTAACTATTCTTTTCTTCAGTGTGTGTCTGTGTGTGTGTGTGTGTGTGTGTGTGTGTGTGTGTATGAGAGAGAGAGAGAGAGAGCTGTGCATGTATGTGTGTGTGTGTGTGTGCATGCATTAGAAGCTAGAAAAGGACAATGTCTTCCTCTCTCTCTCTCTCTCTCCACTTCATTCCCCTGAGACAGAGTCTCTCACTGACTCTGAACCATGCTGCTTTTGCTAGGCTGGTTGGCCAGGCAGTTCCTGGGATCCTCCCCTCTCCACCCTTCAACACTAGAGTTACAGACATTTCTGGGTTTTATATGGGTGCCAGAGACTTGAACTCAGGTCTTTGTGTTTGCAGAACAAGTGCTGTTACTCTCTGATCCATCTCCCCAGCTCCCCTTAATCATCCTTCCACAAAAAAATGGGTACATTCTCACAGTACTAAACTAGGGAAATCTCACCACAGGTTTTAAGCGGTCTATTCTACTCCCACCCAGGCACCAGGCATCGCTCTAAGCAGCATATAAAGAACCAAGTCTTGACACAGTTGTGACAAGCCACACAGACACAGCGTCAGTGGAAGACAGTAATGGTGCTGGCTAAGGCAGGTGGACACCTCTGGGCTGTGAGCACACCATTTCCTGTCTTTAGGGAAGCGCAAGGGGCTTGCTTTCCCTTGTCCTATTTTTACCTATAGACAGCCAAACCATACACTATGCCAGTGAGATTTATGTAGGCTGTTAGCATCACACTCTGGAAGCTTATGCTACAAGTAGGAGGAAATAAAGGGACCAGAGGAGAATTTATTAGGGAAGCTGACTGGATCCCGTGGGTCTACGTAAGAGCTTTGAAGATCCAGTGATCCTATATATACAGTCACAAACATGAGCTGCCATGGACTCAGGCGGTCTAGATAATATCCAATAGGCCCTTGGCATTACAGAAAGCAGAGGAGCCTCCTGGGATAGGCAAGGCCACGGAGTTCAGAGAACTTAGGTGAAAATGATATGAGCAGGAAGGAGAACAGATGTCAATCAGCCTTGCTGTTAGCTTGAACTGTAGCTGTGTTGATCTGTCTGTACTGTCTTCAAAACCGCACAGCCACTGTCTCCTGGTTACTTTTCCTGACGCTGACACCCACCTCAGATGATCCTCACTCAACAGCATGCACCCCATACTCCTCAAATGACACGGTTAGACAACAATCCCATGTTTGTCCAGCATTCTTGACCTTGGGCTTCTTCTGCAAGGCGAGCACATTAGCCTAGCGCAATGTTTAGAGTCCAGCGTGGAGCCTGAGGCAGCCATCAATGACTGCCGACAGAAACAGAGGGTCAGGCCTCAGGCCACTGCTGTCCTGCAGGCCAAAAAGAGTAGTAAAAAGAATATGGTTCTGTCTACACAGGTCTTGATCTAGAAGAATGTAAGATTTTAGTCTAGATCTTTTTGGGTTTTGGTTTTTGTTGTTGTTGTGTTTTGGGTTTTATTTGGTTTTGTTGTTGTTGTTGTTGTTTTATTTGTTTGTTTGTTTGTTTGTTTGTTTTTGAGACAGTGTTTCTTTGCGTACTCTCGGCTGTCCTGGAACTCACTCTGCAGACTAGACTGGCCTCGAACTTCCAGTGGTCTGCCTCCGTGAGTGTAGGCATTAAAGGCGTGCACCACCACACCAGCTTCCTTCTAGATCTTAAGGAGACCACATATGAGGGACTGAAGAAGATTCTTGCACCCGAAGAAAGAGGACAAACCTCAAATTCGAGCCAGAGCTTTCAGCTTGGGGGCCCCTTGTTATCGTACCTAGACACACGAGTAGGTAAATTTGGTATGAGGAGAGAGGGAAGCCCAAGAAGTCAGCAACTGGCCACCAAGCAGCCAATCAGAGCCGAAAACAACCAGTGGCTGCTGTGGTTTGGATGCTCCCCACCCCACCCCCCAGTGCCTCATGGGAAATGTTAGAAGCAGGACCTTGAATGGCTTACGGCTCATCTCAGGACTGACCGAATAAAATCAGCAGCTCAGCTCAGCTTTCCTTCCTGCCTTGCATGCTGTCCTCTATGTTACAATGACAAGAAGGAAGGTCCTCCCCACAGTCCAGCGCCAGTCTCCTAGACTCCTCAGCCACCAGGCAGTGGTGGGCAGTAACTCTCTGTGCCTTGTGACTTACTCGGCAGGGGGCATTCTGTTACAGCCACAGAAAACTGGACTAAGACAGTTGCCCAAGACTGGAGCTGTTGTCTTAAAATTGTTTGAACGGTAGCTTTTTCAATAGAAAAATCCAGGAGAAATCTAAATGTTTTGAAAGGGAAGATGAAAAAAAAAAACAAAAAACTTTTGCAAGTACTCTGACACCCAACCGAGTGTTGATAAGACAAACAGAAAGGCTGAGCAATAGCTTCATAGACCAACCTCCCTGGCATGGGCTAAATCAATTGTGAAGGCAGCCTGCAGGAGACAGCCTAAACTAATTGAGAAAGCGCATAGCTCAGAAAGCATGTGTTCTGACTCAGGCTCTCACAGGGCCTAGGCTGAAGCACTCCCCACCCCCCATGCTGCCTGGTTTTCCACATCTCTAGCCCATAGGCCCATGCTCCTGCCTCTGTGGCCCTCCGTGAGGCAGGAGTAAGCATGGCAGGGAAGCAGGGAGGTTGGCTGGCTAGTCTTTGAACTCAGAGACTAATAAAACTGACAAGACCATCCAACTGGGCAGAATGACGCTTGGAAGTGAAAGGAACAAGGGAGACGCAACTGCCTGGATTTGAGGTATATGACCTTCGGGGGGGGGTGTGGTGCTGGTGGGGGGGGTGTCACATGCAATGACAGCTTTGCAGAATCAGTTAGCTGAGATGCTCTTCTGGTAAAACAGCTGAGCTACAGCGCAAAAAAGCTAGGCCACTTGTCCTAGACGGATCATATGTAAACAAGGGTCCTTCATTCTTCACGCAAGTCAAAAGGCAAGATGCTCCTGCCCCTTCCACTGCCCTGTGTCCCTGGGGGGATTGTACAAACCCATTGCAGAGGCCTCCTGAAGGACCTTCTCACATCAGTAACTTTGGTCATGAAACAATTATCTTAAAATTTTGTGTGTGTGTGTGTGTGTGTGTGTGTGTGTGTGTGTGTGTGTGTAAGGGAAGAACCTATAGGAATCATGTCACTTCTTTCACCAGATGAGTCTAGAAATAAAACCCAGGCCATCAGGCTTGGCAGCAAATACTTTGATCTGCTGAGCCTGCCCACCAAAAAAACAAAAAACAAAACAAAAACAAAAAAAACAAAAAACCTTTTCCCAGCAGCTCAGGATGTAGCCTCCTCATACCTGGGGGGAGAAGCAGACTCCATGTCCATGTCCAGTTTGTTCAGGGACCCCTGCTCAGTTAAGCGGACACGTGACCAAGCAGATGGTGACAGAGTATATGCAGTCATTCCTTTTGCTTTTCAAAAAGTACGTTTTTATTCATTATCTGACGTTTTCATACATTTATGCAATGTTTTTTTTAATCATATCTACCGGCTAGTAGCTCCTCCCAACTCTCCCTAGTGCCCCACCTGGCTCCCTCTTTACTCTGTGTCCTTTTTTGTTTGTTAGGTTTACTTTATTTTCATTGACTCGTATGCATCCGTATGTGTGTTTGCATGCACGTGTGTATGTGGTATGCCTTCCCGGGCCTGACCGCAGAGGTCGGGTCCCCTAGGGCTGAAGTCACAGACAGTTGCGAGCTGCCTGATGTGGGTGCTGGAAACAGAACTTGGATCATCTGCAAAAACAGCAAGTGCTCTTAGCCACTGAGACATCACTCGACTCTTAGTAAGTCTGAGTACAGTTAGTACCACGCATACATGTGTGGGTGTGGGGCTGCCCGCTAGGGACCATATCCCGAAAGAAGAGTGAGTCTCCCTTCTTCTGCAGCCACCAGCTGTCAACAGGTCCCCCCAGATGAGCTGGAACTTTGACTGGCTTGGTCTTATGTAGCTCTTATGCAGGTAAACATATTTGCAGTGGGTTGACACATTGTGGCCAGAAGGCAGCATTTCACAGCTCTCCTCCACACTACCAGCTCTTATATGCTTTCTGCCCACTCCTTGGCAATGCTCCTGAGCCTTGGATGGTGGGCACTTGCTACAAATGGTTCATCCACAGCTGGCTGTTCACAGCTTGATACTTAGCCCTTGGACCAGTTGTGAGGAGTCTCTGCATTAAGAACTGCCCACTGTGAGAAGTGTGGACAAAGCTGAGACAAACACAAATCCATGGACATAAGTATCTGATAATACTTATCGGGATAAGTATTTGGAAGGCATTTGGCAGCATGACCATTTATCAAACCAACAGTATGGTTCCTCCTCTCTGGCCCCAGGGCCTGTGATGCCCGAAGTCATAGGCCTCTGATTTGGTTTATAGTAATAGGTATGAAATCCCTCCCATGCAGCAGGCCTCATACCCAGTCAGACAGAGCTTAGTAAATACTATAATGTCATGTCACTATTGTACCAGTGGGCAAATCTTGCCAGGCAGGCTGGTATTGTAGCAAAGTCTGCCATGTAAGACAGCTGATGCCTTTTCTCCCCCAGAACCCGACATAGCATTTCCACATAAGCTAACTAGGAGGAAGAGAATTTCCTGGGTAGTTGAGGTTGATTTTCCTATGTCCTGCATCTGAAGTGAATGCTGTTCAGCGGTCTCTTATCACTAGTAACCATGAATGAACAAGCGCCACGGCAGTAGCCTGTGTTGTTGGGTGCCTCTGGGGCTTCGCTGACTCATTATTTGTGGTGCAGAGTCTCATGCCTACACTGAGATTTTCATTCACTAGCCCCTGTCTCCTGGGAGTAGCATTGTCCACCTCTGCAGGGTACTTCTGTTCAAACTATCCCCCCCTTTTTTTTACATATTAGAATTTTAATTAGCTATCAAACTAGTGGTTTCCATAACATTTCCTCATAGATGGCTTTCTGACTTTAGGGAGCTGCTATTGGACAAACGTGAAATCTCAATTTAGGAGAGACCCATCAAGTTGGGTAAATTCAAATTACAACCACAAGTTTTTATAGTTGCCCGTGGAATGTGGACCTCAGCAGATATCTCAATTATTAAATACTTGCTGTTTCAGTGCAGTTCAGTTTCAAATTGACTTGGCCAAAAAAGCAAGCCAGGCATACGAAGGAAACATACAACGTTAAGATTCTGGAAATGAAGCTCTACATCCACAAATTCTCATAAAAATTCTGACCATGAGTCAAAATGCCGCAAACTGTCACATCTCCCGGGTCTGTGATGGTGCCTTCTGTTGGTTCGCAACCAGGCTTGGACATCTGGGATCTGACAAGAGATGTGCCCAGGGTGTTTATGCAGGAGCTCTCATGAAGAATTGATTTTGCTTACATGTATATGTACTTGATTTTAAAAAATCAGTTCACAGCTACCAAAACCCTCATTAAGCATATAGTTTGGCATTAATTAAAATGAATTAATTTTTTATAACCAACACTTTTTCTTGGGGTTATCAGCCTGGAAACATAAACTATCTCATTTGTTATTGACCCACATTTTATAGGCTATTGTGGGTCATGTTCCCAGGAAGTGCTCTCGGGGGACCAGGGAGCTAGTTCAGTGTGTAAAGAAGCCAGCCACCGAGGCTGACAACCTGGATGTGATCCTGAGAAGCCACATGGTGGAAGTGGAAACAGACTCCTGCAAGATGCCCTCTGACCTCCGTACGTGCACCATGGCATTCGTGTTTCTACCCCCACACACATTCAACAAATAAAAATACCACTAAAATGAAAAACCGCGCTCTTGGGCTCAATATCTGATGAAGGGAAAGTGGTAAGCAGAGTGAAAAAGAGGAGGCAGGGGGTGGGGTGGGGTGTGAGGCATTAACAGACAATGTGGTCCCAGTGAAAAGGTCCCACCAATCTACAGGGAGCCTGTGAGAGTTGCTCCAGATCAGTTCTAGCGGGTCATGGCTTCCGGCTTTAATATCAGCCATTTGAGGCAGGTTCTTCCTGGCAGATGTGACCTCCACAACAGATGTTGTACTTCAGACGAGGCAAGGCCCATAGGCTCTCAGCATGTGGGGGAAAGGCTTTCATTCTTAGGCAGTGGTCCTCCTGAGTAGGAATCCGGGCAGCGCATCAAAGCACAGCTACAGGCCACCCCTGGCAGCTCTGGACTTGACTCTCCCTATGGGCGTTTATCAAAGCTTCTCAAGCAGTGGGCCTGTGTTCTCACAGGGGATGGAGAGAACGGCCAGAGTGATGGCACAGATGCCAAGGTGCCAACAGACACGCACCCTCACGTGCTCCTATCTGCTGTAGACTTTCCCTAGTGTTAATAAATATGACTTCTCACCTTGGTTTTCTGAGGGACAAGAGTGGCTAATTCCCGGAGGGGGGAGGGACGGTGTGTGAGCCACTTGCCTTCTGTCCTTCTCAAGCTAGAGTTTCTTTTCTTCCCCAAAGCGAGGGATGTACCATAGGTCCTAGCAGATCGCTCGGGTTTTACACCCGCTCTTTCTCCCCATCTATAATGACGTCTGCCTTCTCCTTGCTGATCAGATTCAGTGAGCCCTTCCAATATGGCGGCTCCTCTACTTTGCCAATTGGTCCCCTGAAACAAGACGCACCCAAGCAAGGCGTGATCGAAACAAGGTGTAGTTCACTGGGCTGCCGCTTGGTCTCCTACCAGAAGCATTTCTGTCCTAGGAATGGAAGCCTCTGATGCCACCGGGCTCAGTGTTGAAGATTGTCAACCGCTATCATTGGGAGAGTTTGGGAGGACCCCTCCTGGTCCCACCATTTTGTTCCCAGACTCTTGAGCTCTAGGCCTCATCTGGAAATTTTGATTTAAGGTGACATCTAACCGCACAGAAAATCACCTATGAGCTGCACTATCAGCTACAGCCTTCACTGAGAGTGTCTGTGCCTTGGTCCCCACCTGAAAGCTGATCAAGGGCCTAGAGTGTGGCCAAAGCAGTGGAGTCCATTGGCGTGTGCCACTCCAACGGCTCCTTTGTTGAAAAAAATGGGTTCTGAACGTCTGTTTAACATTGTAGAAGTCCTCAGATAGGGGTCCTCATGAAAATGCTAAGGTCAGTGTCTTAGCCACTCACTTTTTTGTTGCTGGGAAGAGACACCAAGAGCTACAGCTCTTAATAAAGGAAGCGTTTAATTGGGACTGGCTTACAGTTTCAGATGATCAGTCAATTATCATCATGGCTACAAGAATGGCTCTGCAGCAGTAGATGAGAGCTACATCCTGATCCTCAGGCGGGGTGGGGGGGGAGGGGGCGGGGAGAATGGACTTTTGAAACTTCAAAGCTGGCTCCCAGTGTCATACCTCCACCAACAAGACCACCCCTACTCCAACAAGGCCACATCTTCTCAAATAGTGCCACTCCCTGGCAACTGAGCATTTAAATATATGAACCTGCGGGAGCCATTCTTATTCAAACCACCGCAGTTGGAAAATATAAATCCACACCTAAGGTATTTTTCATTCAGATTAAAATTAACTGGAAGACTTCCAGAGTACACGTTCTGTGTCCTTGAGGGATGGTGCTATACAGGGGCCAGTATTACTCTGCTGTTGAAATATTAAACACCCGCTGCAGCAGTAGCTAGAAAGGCCTTGGGAAGTGGAAGGCTATGCCAGTGGTGTCATGCAGGGCCTCTATGCCTCCCACAATGGTGATGGGCTGGTGTAAACATTGGAGAGTGTAATGGAGACTGACCACCATTCATTGCCAGTCATCATGTCTCCTGCATGGCCAGTGCCTCTCTCCCAATTAGCAACAGGTAAGGCAAAGATGTTTATACTCCGTGCTCACTTTCACATGTGGCAAGCCTCACCATAGAGGTTTTTCATCCAGTCAAAATACTACAAATTACTAGGCCTTGGCTTGCATATGCTGCAACCCCAACCCCATGACTCTTGTATTTGTTACAAAGTAGATGACCAGGGCCCACCTTAACCTTTCTCCATTGACTGTCTTTCAAGGCCACCCCTTGAAAGTGTCATAAATGTCCACTTTGAATCCACATCCAGAAATGGCCTATCCTTGAAGCAAGCTTGAACTGTTTCCATCAATCACCTGATCATGAAATAACTTCCATGTGGTCATAGAGAAGTACTGATGGAGAAACTGGGCAAAGGGAGCTTCTGTGCAGTCAGGTTGCCCCTGCAATCCCAGCTACTCCACGCTCATCTCACAATGGACTGTTTCAAGATCTATTGATGCATCTCTGCAAGAGCCCAGCTCGTGAGGGGCTTCCTCAGCACCTGGCCATTTGTCCTCCTATACTTTGTCTCTGCTTGGACCTGTAGTGTGTCCAAGGCATTGTTCAAAGCTGTGGAACTTTCTGCTTTATATAGCATATCTAGCCATCTACATTTTCATAATCCCACTTGGGCTCATAAAAATTCCACATGGCATCACTGGGCACTGTTGATACTACCAGCACTAGAAGGTCTGTGGGTCACATGGTCCAGGTGGCAGGGATGCTTGCACTTGACGCAGAGTCCTTTCTTTCTCTGGTTCGCCTTCAAAGCCTTTGAATGATGCTGTTGTAGTTTTGTGTGTGAATGTCCCCCATGTGCTCACTTGCTTGAACACTTGGCCACCAGATGGTGGTGCTGTTGGGGAAGCACTGAGGTCTTTGGAAGGTGGAGCCAGGCTGGCACAGGTGAGCACTGGAAGTCATACATCGGAAGTCATAAGCATTGCAGGTCATACAGGATATGAACAACCATCGCTGCAAACTCTGGCCTCTACAGATAAAGCTACTCCAGCTGTCATGTCTTCCCCATCACAGAGGACTGTAACACATGAAACCGTGAGCCAAGGCACACTTCTCTCTTAAGCTGTTTCTGACAGGTATTGACAGGTCATAGCAGCAGTCCAACTATGCACACTGGAGCAGGATTCCTGAGTATCACACAGACACACACACACACACACACACACACACACACACACACACACACACACACACACACACACACACACACACACTATCCCGAGGCCCCATCTCCGTGTGTAGTGTAAGATGCCACCATTTGTCTTTTCCTTTGTGTGTGTTGTCCTGACATGGCCCTGACCACTGTGCCCATATGAACAGTACTGGTGTGGCTTGCTACAGTAAGAAAATTTCCCTCAGTCAAGGCATTACGTTAAGAGGATCAATACCTGAGGGAGATTTTCCAGAAGCTTTCTCTCCTGGTGGGTCTGGAAGGCCTAGCATGATGACCTTGAGTCCAGCTGTTCACTGTGCCTCTCTCCTCTGAAAAATCTTTCTTCCCTCTGTCAGTTTCTAGGCACTCCAGTGAGGGACATGGCTGAGTTCCTGGCTCTTTTTCTCAGTTATGCCCTGCACCCCCATCCTAGTGTCCTATGTCTGTTATACCACCCTACAAGGATTAGTGCTACTCTGATGGTGTTGCTCAGTTCTGAGTAAGCCTCACATAAACCCTGTAGGATCCCTGATTCCTGACCTTGTGGCTTCCACAGACCCTGAGGGTGCCCCTCCCTCCGGGCCCAGAGAGGAGTTCATTGGGAGCAGCCAGTTAACAATCATGATGATCCCCCACAGACAAGTCCACTGATCAGTCTGCTCTAGATAATTCCCCAACCAAGGCTTTTCTTCCCAGATGACTCTAGGCTATATCAAGTTCGCCATTTACGCTGACTAGGACAGCTGCCAACCATCAGGCAAGCCTCAGAAGCTGATTTGAGAAGAGCCCTCTAATAGCAGAGGAAGAGGAAAGAGTCAACCATCCAAGTGTACCTGAAGCTAGCTGCTTCTCAGGGCACTAAAGGAGACGAGAAAGCATTTAAGAGGCAGGACCTACTACTATCATTGAGACATGTTCTCAAAAAGGACTGTGGGGCCTAGCTTCATCCTTTCCTCTTTTAATTATCTCTGACACTGTGTTACACAGCAAAATGAAGGGTAAACCTTTCTTATTTTATTGTTTGTTTGTTTGTTTGTTTGTTTTGGCATTTATTAACTGATTTAGAGGAGGAGATGTAAAGACAGACACTATGACTTCTTTTGGTTAAAAATAAGTAAATAAAAATTAACGTGAGCTTCTCCTGGCCTCCTCGTAGATGGCAGGCCCTGAGCCAAAAGCCCTAGTACAGATATTTGTTGGGAAGTATGGTCCAAAGAGTAGGAGTGGGGCACAAGACAATGAAGTGCAGAGCCTGGAAAACCAATATGAGAAATAGTTATGAAGCTGGATAAACCTCCTGGCCAAAGGTCCCTGGCTGGCTCCTTAGGAGCAGGCCAGGGACTGTCTGCCTGGGGGAAGAAAGGGAAGCATTTATCCGGGAGCCCTCGTGCAACATCTGCCCAAGGTTTGCCTCCAAAATGTTTGCTCTGAGATGGACAATACACTGGCTTGTGATGCTCAGGGTACTATAGAGAAGACTCTGGAAGCCTCCAACATAGGGTGAAGTTCCAGAGGGCCTTGTGTGCCGGGAAGCTGATGAGAGGGGATAGAAGATATTCAAACACATCAAAGTGGTACCCAAGAGGTTCTTGTTATGTGTACGCCCTGTTCTGAAAGCATCTTTAGAACATTAGCAAATACTTCTCTTTGGAAACAATCCTCCTGAAAGAGGTAAGCAATGCCACAACACTTTGGGCAAGCACTGCACTCAACACTGAATTTACTTAGGAACACAGCCAGCATTTGACCAGTACGTTCTTTGGTTCGTATGTTAAAGTTTGAATCAGAGAGTATGTTTGAAAAGAGGTTAACTCCAAGCATGTAGTCCAATAAATTTGCCCAAGTTAACCCCTTCACAAGAAACAAAGAGTACAAGAAATGGAACCCTTTGTTCTAGGCCCGTGGGCAAGAAGACATTTTCACGCTCATTTTCAAGGTGCAGTTGGATTCCTAGAAGTAGCCCCACTATAGGAAGTCATTTATTTACAAATTTAAACAATGTGAATTTTCATACTGTGGTTTGACTGGGAACTCCTGAAAAAAAAAAAAAAAAAAAAAAAAGGTTTTCCTTTAAGAATTTAGTACTGATTCTTTAGTGATCAAACTAAGCTGCATTAACCAGGCAGAATCCTATTTACTCTTTCACCAAAGGCTGGTCTCTACTGTTGAACAGACCGTGGTCCCAGATCATAAAGCTGCTGCTAGCGGGGATGGCCACTGGCTACTCAGCAGTCCTGGGAAAATGCTGGGAGGCTGCACCCCAAAACCAATCTATAGCTGTTCCCTCCTCTCTTCGAGAGGAGATTATAATGAAACACAGTTGGAGGAAGACCTCAACTGTGTTCTGTGAAAGAGGTAGGACTCCTTTAGCTTGGAAAACCCCTGGAGGATGGTTCAAGTACTTCACTGGAGCTCAGAGGCAATCAGTAGAGGAAAACCAGTCTTCAGAAGGAGAGCCCTTTTGTGTGTTCCTCGCCATCATCACCAGGTGTAATGAGATAAATGTGCCTGGCAGAAGTTGAACGTTTAACTGTGATCAATATTAGCATTTAAATAGACTTCATAATTATCAGGAGAATGCTAAATAGATACTAGAGCTTTAAAATAATCTTAATTTTTAGACCGCATTATCTTTCATCACTTTTTTTTTTATATCTTGGGGATGGGCCCCATGTTAGGCATGCTCCCTAGCACTGTGCCCTGCTACTGTTAATTATGTTCACAAACAGAATACCTGAGGCCCAGGGACATGAAGGAAGCTCCAAATTCATATAGCTAAGACATGACGAAGCTGATTCCAACTCAAGCCAAACCACACCACAGTCGCCCTTACTTCAGATTCTTTTTCTGACATTTTGGTCACCCAAAGTTCACAGTGATGGGCTCAATCTACTATTAAGTAGAAGATTCTAGAAGCAAACAGTCCATGAGTCCTTTTATGTGTGTAGATGTACACATATGTGTAAAGTCCAGAAGTCAGCCTTGGGTGCTGTTTCTCAGGGACCTCCGCTTGGCTTTTTGAGACAGGCTATCTCACTGGAGCCTGGGGATCATAGATTTGAACCTTAAGATCATCCTGCCTCTGCCTTCCAGCACTGGGATTGTAAGTGTGGCCATTTTGAAACATGGGTTTTAAGGGTCAAAGTCAGGGTCTCATGTTTGTCTTCAAGTCTGGACTGAGCTATCACCGTATTCCATTTTATGTGTTTCTAAAAATGTTTTAATAACAGTATAGCATTATCCTTAACTATATTATATTGTAACGTATTGGTACTCTCTTACTCGTCCCAGTTGATGAATTGTCACACATAAGGGCATTTGTTTGGTTGATTGCTGTTGTTCTGTGACAGCTGATCTTGGCTGTCTACTTGGTACCTCTGTTGAGGAAATCCCTTCACCAGATCGGCCTGCGGACATGTCTGTGGAACACCATCTTGATCGACGATGGCTTGTCGGAGGGCATTCTGTCATTGGTCTGGCGTTGTTTAGTAAAGCTGAATGTGCACAAGCCAGGGAAGCGGGCCAGGCATCGCCATGCCTTCATGGCCTCTGCTTCAGTCCCCACCTCCAGGCTTCTGCTGTGGCCTCCTTGATGCTGGACTATAAGGTGGAAACTAAAACACACCCTTTCCTCCCCAGGCAGCTTTCAGTCATGGTGCTTCTCATAGCAACAGAAAACAATGTTCAACATTATGATAAACACCATGACCAAAAACAAGCTAGGGGAAGGAAGCCTATGTGGCTTACGCTTCCTGATCACAGCCCATCATTTCATGAAGTCAGGGCAGGAGCTCAAGTGGGACCAGTAGCAAGAACCATGAAGGAAAGTTGCTTACAAGCTGGCTCAGGTACCTTTCTTACACGGCCCAGGGCCACTTACCCAGGGACAGTACCACTTACAGTCAACTGGGCCCTCTTTCTTACATGAACTAGCAACTAAGAAAGTGCCTCACAGACATGGTACCAGGCCAATAGAATCTGGGCAAATCTTCAGCTGAGGTTTTATTTTCTCAGGGGTGTGTCAAGTAGACAGCTGGGGCTAACTATGACACAATAGAAGAGAAAAATCCTGGCACATCCAGGATTTGGTGCTATCTACACGTCTGAGCATGCACTGGGTGGTGTGTTTGTGTGTGTGTTTGTGTGTGTGTGCGTGTGTGTGTGAGATGTGTTCCATGTGGATCTAAGGGGACTATGAAGCCGACCATACTTCTTTAATACATATCCTCAATTTTCTCCTTACTCTTGAAAACACAGAAACAAAACCAAGGAAACGGAACTAATCCTTCTGCTGGCAAGTTGATCTTGCTCAGCTCTCCTTTAGTGGCTTTCCTGCCTTCCAGGGACTGGAGGAGTGAGAGAGGGCAGCGCTATTCTCATCTTCAGCTGCAGAGCTTACCACACCCCTTGTATACAAACTATCTGTGCGTGACGCTGCATAGCCTGAGCACATTGCAGGCTAGGTGACACGTGCAGCTGAGAAACTTATTTGCCAGGGTGTCCCTTTTACAGGGAATGCCTGGCTAGTGTCCACTCTGCAGAAGACAGCTCTCCAAACTGCAGGGCACTGTGAAATAAGAATGTTCCAACTGTGCCCATCTCCTTTCACTGGTACTTGGAGTAGAGCAAGCAATCGGCCAGTCAAGTCTGGCCTCACAGCAAAAACACGATTCTTATTAGCAAGAGAAGCCTGATTACTCATCAATTCAACAAACAGTAGGAAATGTGAGTAAGGTCATGTGCTGAGGTGTGGCGACTCTTTCTATAAACAGAATAGCTTGTTGCAGCCTTAAAATGTCTGCGAAGAAATGAGGAAGATGAACTGGATGTCTGGCTAATGTTACATTGGAGGAGCACAGAGGGGCTACGTGGCCAATTAATAGAAGAACCTTCTCTAGGCAAAGCAGCAAGGACGGGTGCCATACTTGAGGCCTGGAAAATGGAGCGGGGGGGGGGGGTGGGGGAATATACAGGGGCCAGTAAGACACAGCGGGTGGGGTGGGGCGTAGGCAGAAGGACCTGTGTACAGAGCTTTGCCTCACCCTGCCACCCCCACCCCCCCTCCCCGCTTAGCACTCTTCCTCCTCGCATCTGTAGTGTGTGTGAGCATGGCCCTGAGTCCCAGCCAGCTGTCTCCATGTGCACAGCAGCTCTCACAAGAACGGGGGTAAAGGCGAGAGCCCCTGCCTGATATCTGGCACACAGGCACACAGGGGCCCAAAGTAATGTCTGGAAAGAACGTAGGGAGGGAAGGAAAGCATGAGGAAAAGTGGGGCCACTGTGACTAGTAACTGTGGGCACAGTCTCCCCAGCGTCCTGTCATCCACAGAAAAGAAGACCAGACCGTGGCCCTCAGTAGTCGAAGGCCAGTCTTTAGTCTCAGATCTGTGCCTTAGGTGCTGCAGACATGGGGGTGACTAGGGTGCCAGTCTGTTTTCAGTGATCTTACAGTCTAAAGTGGATACTTGACAGAGCAGAACTTCCGACCTTTTGCTCATTATATGAAATAGGATGGATTGGTGGATTTTGCTTTTTCAGTGCTGGAGACAAAACTAGGAGGGGCCCTTGCTCATGCTAAACATTATTCCACTGAGTCACATATCCATCACTACCTAAATTTCATTTTTACCTCCACTCCCCTCCCCCCACCCCACCTCCCATTGCACATGCACATGCCAGTGTACACTCATCAGAGGCAGAGGACAACCCTGGGAGATGGTCCTCATTTTCCACCTTGTTTGAAACAGGGTCTGTCTGTATTGCCCCTCTGTGTTCTCCAGGCTAGCCGGCCCTCGGGTTGCCCAGGGTCCTCCTGCATCTGCCTCCCACCTCATCATAGGAGCACGTGGATTACGGATGCAGCTGCCACATCCAGATCTTACTTGGCTTGCGGGGACCCAGACGCAGACCCTCACACTGATGTGTTACATGTCTTTCACACAGAGCTGCCCCTGCTCCCGAGCCCCAGAACACTGCTATATAAAGTGTGCTTCGAGCTGGAGAGAGGGCTCAGCGGTTAAGAGCACTGACTGTTCTTCTGGAGGTCCTGAGTTCAATTCCCAGTAACCACATGGTGGCTCACAACCATCTATAATGAGATCTGGTGCCCTCTTCTGGAGTGCAGATGTACTTGCAGGCAGAGCACTGTATACATAATAATAAATAAATAAGTCTTAAAAAAAAAAACAACAAAAAGAAAAACAAAAAAAAGTGTGCTTCAACCTAACGGTTTTTTGTGCTTTTTTTTTTTTTTTTTTTTTTTTTGGCATGTGCATCATATTCTTTGATCCCATTCACCTTGCTGGCTGTCCTTTCTGCTCCCATCCACTTATCAGATAGTTCCCTCTGTTTTTAAGCATTTTTAAAGATTAAAAAAAAAAAAAACTTTGTATGTTTATGGTCCTGCTTGTTGGTGTGTATACACATGCCTGCAGAGGCAACATCAGAAACCCTGGAACTGGCCTTACTGTCAGTTGTGAGCCCCATCCACTGACAGAGTGTCACATGTTCTTAACCCCTGAGCCATCCCTCTAGGCCGTGCCTCCTCCCACTCCTTCTTTCTCCGTTTTCTTTTTAAAATCCTAGAGCAAGCATGTTACAGTTGTCCAAGTGTGGCTTGTTGAGTTTCTCTCCATTTTCCTTAAAACCTGGGTGTTCAAGGTGGCGCACACCTTTAATCCCTACACTTGGAAGGCAGAGGCAGAGGCAGAGGCAGAGGCAGAGGCAGGCGATTCTCTGTGAGTTCTTGGCCAGACTGGTCTACAGAGTGTGTTCCAGGGCACCCCAAGGCTATACCAAAAAAAAAAAAAAAAAAAAAAAAATCCCTGTTTCAAAACACGAAATAATAAGAAAACATAAAACCCAATCGCATATATACACCACACTTTATCCGCCCCTCAGCTGGGGGCATCTGGGCTGATCCCATGTTTTTGGTGTTGTGACTAGTGCTTCAGTGAGCAGGGTACGCATTAAAGCCTGTGGTACTGGCCTGTATCCTAACTAGCATCTGTTGTTATTTGGTATCTTGACCACAGCCCTTTTAAACTGCACTTCCCAGCTCCCGACTCTGATGCCAGTTGTCCAGACAAAAGTTTAGCTTTGACCATCAATGCTCTCCTTACAACGATCAGCCCAAGGACCTGCCCTTGAGAAGGCAGAATGGGCTCTCTCTCTGGGCTCTGCTTTTCAGCTCAGTCGTTTGTTCTTTTCCTCAAAGGTAGAAAGCCCGCAAGCCATCTCCTGGAGCACAGAGGACTGTCCCCACAGCTAGTCCAGCCCCCATAACAGAAGAGGACTTTTTCCATCCAACGTGCTTCTGAGGCTGCACGGTTGCGCAGAGGTCTGGCTCGCCCACTCTGCCCCCGCCCCCCACTATGTCAGTCATCCTGCTCAAGTGAGTGACCTGGCTCCTCCTTCTCAGCTGCTCTCCCTCAACTAGAGTGCCAGGGGTGGGCAGCCTTCTGCTGTGGGTGGGGGCAAGCTCATGGAACCCAGGACAGCATTCAGCAAGGGGCTCTGGTGAAATGAGAACCGGTGCTCTAAATTAAGGGGAGCAGATGTCCCTGCTTTGCTCACTAGGCCTGGGTGGCCTGCTGTTCAGAGCAAAGTGGTGGAGGCACTGACCTCAGGGGCTGCTGTCAATCTCTGTGTGCAGATGGCCAGCCAGGAGCCAGAGCCCCTCTGCATTGGAAATGCGTGGCGGCGGCTGGGAGATCCCGGGTTGCTGGAGCAGGGAGGCCAGCAGGCCGGGGGAGCCGGAGGGCAGGAGAGAAAGGCGGCTGCCTGTACAATGGAGCCCTGCCGCGGCCCCTTGGAGGACAAAGGGGGTCCTCGGGGACCTGCGGTAGGCTGTGCCGGCCAGCCCGAGCTCCAGCTGCCTCTTCAGAACAAGGCAGTGCAAATAAGCACACTCGATTCTAAATCCTCTTAGGCACTCTGTGTGAAGGAGAAGAGGGTAGCCTTACAATCCCGAATAATCTCAAACCGAGAGACTCCAGTGGCAAGGATAGTGTCTGCAGCATGCATGCAAATGCAGTCTCTAGACCACCAGAAAGGCAGTCTCAGTGGCCGCTGCCGGAAACCCAGTGCCTGAAGTAAACATTGCTATCTGGCCCTCAGTGCCCCGCACGGTGTCCCCAAACATTTAAGGATGTTTCTCCTGCAAGAGACTTCCTATTAAGTGCTCAGAAAGGCCAGCTGAGCTGTGCAACCATTAGTCACCCAGGTATTTATGCTGTTTTTCCTATTTCCTTTTGGTCTTGGCCTCCGTGGTCAGTGGTATAAAATTCCTGGGAACTCCCACCTAAATATCAGCTTCCTGTTTATGTGCTGAGCGGCTTTAACATTAGACTGTCAAAAGCAGTTGACCCAAAATGAGGTGGGGGAGGGAGGAGGGAAAGGAGGGAAGAGGAGGAGGAGGAGGAAGAGGAAGAAAAAGTAGTGAGCAGATCAGAGATCCAAGTTCCTTTTAAATTGCTTATGTCAAACTCAGAGGAGGAAGAAAGTACAACTGAAACATAGCCTAATGCCTAAGATCTTGGCTCGAATTCATGGCCCCCACGTCCGCAGGCACCCATAAAACACGTTCAGTAAAGTATGAGCGCTCTCATTTGTAGTTCCCCGTCCTCCCCAGTCCCTCCACCCCCCCCCCAGATGTGGCATGAAGTCCAGTTGTTATCAGAGGTTAAAATTACTGCATTAGCAGGAGCTGTGTGCGCCTATGTGTTGGCCTTGCACCTCTTCATGACTGTTTTCCTGCCAGCAAAACATTTCATTTCCAAGTCACCTGAAATGCAGCCTTCTTGACCTGAAGGGGTGGGGGTGGGGGGCGGAGGAACCCAGAGGCTGCTTCTTGTAACCTCCTCCTTCTGCCACAGACTTTCCTGTATTGTTTTTTAGGGAGGAGACAGCTGTTGTTTGATAGAATCCTTAGAGATGAGAGCCCCACCACCACCACACACACACACTCCCTACCTTGGAAAATAATATTATCCCATGGCTGCCTTACATTTTGATAGGTGGTTTGTTTTTTTGTTTTTCTTTTTTATTTGTTTTTTGTTTTTGTTTTTGTCTGTAAAAGTGGAATCTGTCTCCACTCATAGAATCACGCAGAAAAGAAAACACACACACACACACACACACACAAAAACTACTTTCTCTTTCACATGACATTGCCCTTCAACTACCTGGAGACACCCATTGTCCCCCAGTGTCCTCCCCAGCTGAACATCTGCAGACCCCTCAGCTGCTTCCCTTGTGATTGCCTCCCCACCCTCCCCTGAGTCTTCTAGAGACCACCATGCAGGAGCCCCTCTGAGACAGAAGGCAGCAATCACTCGGTGCAAGCCAGCACTCAGCTTCCCATCCATACAAAGGGAGCGTGGCTGAAAATCAAAGGAGAAATGGGTCGGATTGTGGCGCTGTTACCCAGACAGGACTCAGTTTGGGTTTTCTCCTGCGTTAGGAAGAACAGACCCAGCCACGAACCATTGAACACAAGCAGAAAATCTGCTAGGTGCTCGAGCCGTTCATGGCCTTCTCTCACCCTCACCAACCTCTGCCCAGTAGGTGCAATTATGACTCCCTTTTCTAGCCTCTCAGGTCAGCTAGCCCATGCCAGGGCACACCGCCTCAAGCAGCCGGAGTGGTCTCTAATGTGCTTCAGGTTTCTGTGTAATAAAAGCCACCGCCACGGAGCTCAGTGGCCAAGTTCGAGGTCCCGAATTTGCTTTTCAGCACATTCTACAACGTACAGCTTTTATTTAAAGCCAGATTGTATATATATCATGTTTATGCAGCTACAAGGACTTTTGAAATACAACTTAAGAACTTTAGGGAGGGAGGAAAAAAGTCCTTTTTGGATGGAAATGAAACAGAAATTCCCAGTTGAAGCCAAAAGTCAATCCCGAACATGCTTTTCTTCCAGTGCCATTACTTAACAGCAAAGTGTTCTATTACCCTTGAATTTCCTGTCGAGGCTGAGGGAAGGCCAGGCCCTGCTGCTATTTCAGTTTTTCCATGTACTTCGGCTCTATCACAACGGTGTTACCACCCTGCTTCAGTCTATTCCCTGGCGTGTCAGTCAGTCAGGGGGAGAAATGTCTCCCATGCATAGATCACAACTCTTTCCCAGTGCTTCTCAGCCCACAGGAACAAAATTAAACCACAGCAAGATCTCCATCAGCTCCTTGCTCACACTGCCGCTCTCACATCAAACACTCCCAGCTGACATCTGTACCCTCCTCCTCAGGGTAAAGGAGGAAGCCTGTGCCCTGCTAGAATGTTTTCTACCCCCATAAGGTTAGGGAGTCTTTTTCTCTAGGAAAATGTTCCACAAAGGGCCCAGCAAACTGATGGAGCTGCTCCTCAGAAGAGCCTTTCCTCTGCAGGCCATTGCCACACAATGGCTGTCTACCCAGGGGACTCTCTGCCTTAGCAGGGTGTTTAGATGTGGTTCTAATTTGCAAATGGTACCTGGGAGGCCTTTCTCTTCCTATTCATTCTACAGAGGTCCTGAAGTCACCCTCATACCGAGCCACTCATTTTCTGTTTAAGCACTGGCTGTGTATGTAAGGACCCCGGTTCCAACCTCCAGAATCCAGAAGTTCAAAGTGAACATCTGTGACCCCAGAGCCCTGCAGTGAGATGAGGCCTGAGGGGACTCCTGCAAGTTTTGGAGCCGTCTCAGCTTTCATACTCAGCAGCAGACAACAAAAAAGAGACCCCATTTCAAACAATGTGGAAGATAAACACTGACACAGGATGTTGTCTGCTGACCTCCACTTGCAAGCTGTGGAACACACACACACACACACACACACACACACCATAACCACCACATACACACACATACATATACCACATACACATACACACCACACACACCCCACCACCACTACCACACACACACACACACACACATACGTACACACACCACATGCACACATATACACCACACACACATACACACACACCATATGCACACCATAACACCACACACACACACACACACACACATACACACACACACCCTACCACTACCACATACACAGACATACATACACCACACACACACACATATTACATGCACACATACAAACCTCACACACACACACCACACATACGTACACGATACACATATCACATCACACACAAAATCA
Organism: Acomys russatus; assembly: GCF_903995435.1. Lineage (NCBI taxonomy): Eukaryota > Metazoa > Chordata > Mammalia > Rodentia > Muridae > Acomys > Acomys russatus. The sequence continues at coordinate 39,889,991 of NC_067145.1, forward strand.
CACACATACACACACCACACACACCAGACACATACACACCACACATACCCATGTACTACATGAGCACACACCATACACACTACACACACACACACATACACATACCAACACATACCATACATACACACCACGTACAGAAAACACCGTACACACCACAAACCACACACCATGCACACCACACACACCATGCACACCACACACACCATGCACACCACACACACCATACACACACATACACACACACACCCCACATGCACATATCACCTAGCACAACTTATCTCTACCTCATGTCTTACTGTCTTCATGTTTCTTTAAGGTGTAATCTCCTTGTTATGTGTGTATCAGTGACCTTGTGTCTCTTGTTTATGGCATGGTACGTAGTAGGACCCCAGGAAAGTTGTTTGAGTGAATGAATATTTCTTTTGTGCACACATATTTTACTCTTGTACTCATATCTCTTAAAACTAAATATTTTGAATAGTTAACTTCATAGAGGCAGAAAATAGAATAGCGCTTGGCAGGGGTTAGTGAAAGGGTGGAGTCCAGGGAGTTGGTGTTTAATGGGGACTGAAATTCAGCTGAGGGAGATGATAAAAATCCTGGAGATGGGTGGTGGTGATGACACTAAAAAGCAGTGAGCATTTTGAGTGTGTAAAGTGAAACTGCTAACTGATTAAGAACAGATTTTTGGGGTATATGCATGCACACACGTAGAAACTAAAATAAGGTTATATACACCTACCTGTTAAAAGAGTCAACTTTAGTGAAAAGTTTTACAATCCTAAAAGTACACAATTAAATTCTGAGTTAGATGTGCGGGGCAAAGGGCATGTGTGTGTGTCTTCACCGTACTTTCTGTTTTCAAGCTCTGTGGTTTACATCCAACCACCAGCTCGCAAAGACTCGCTTTCCAAAACAGCCAGAGCATTTCTTTACTCTCCACATGGACTCAATACAGAAACATGCACTTGGTTCTTTTATCTGCATATTTATTATTGAGAGTTAATAGCTTTTAATATGTTCATTATTATTTTGTAAATAGCCTGGTTTAAAAAATATTCTCTATCTCTATGGAGCTGTTTCTTTGTATTGACTTTTATATGTATTAAAATATCAACTTCTGGCTCACCGCACTGTTTGGAAATGACATTGGAGGGGCTGGGGGAAGGGGAGGCCAGCAGACAGCTCTGGGTGGGGTGGCTTGCTGTGATTGTAGGCTGAGGCACATGGCAGTCCTGTGGACGCTTTTTCTGCAGGATGCTGCTTGTAACCAATCATCTGGCATCCCCTCGTCACAGCAGAGAGCAGCTACTGAGCATGGACCCGCTTGCTGGGACTCAGAAGTGGCAAGACAGACACTGCTGTTAGCTTGGAGACCTTCTAGTCCAGTAGGGGAGGTGGGCAAGCACCTTCAGCTAAAGTGGATAGTGACTCGTGTGACAGGAGGGGGCTGAGGTCTGGGTGAGTGCGAAGGTCCACAGCTGCTGTCACGATCAGTCTGGACCCCTTAATCCGGCTTCTAACAGGAAACCCTGCTCCCCACTCGGTCAATATTTGGAAATGTTTCTGCCCCTTCTTCCTACATTGGTGAGTTTTCCTCGCGAGCACAGAAAAGAGCACATCACAGGGCAGTGAGTTATAGACGCTTAAAACACGCATTGTCATTCCTCCCAGCCATGTTTCCCTCCTCTTCTGCCCTTTGACACCTTTTACTTGATTGCTTTTAGACCTGGATTAATTCTGTCTGGCCGTAGGCCCATGCTCATTTGCATGGCTGTTCTATATACAAATCTGAGTCTCGAAGACAGCAGGCCAGCCTGAATTCAGAAACCAATTCACATCCATCAAGTGCCCCCAGCCCAGGGTGTGCACTGCACAGGAAGGGAAGGTAATGAAAACTCCATGAGCTGGAATCGTGGCGCACCAGGGTTGCCCCGTGGTCACGCCCATGGGTGAGCCATTCCATCATCCTTATGTCCCACATGTCAAACACTTGCGGGATTCCATTTTGGGCTTTGGACATGTAATTATGGTTCACATTGTTTCCAAAGCCACAGTTAAGCCTCAGATTATATAATTAATTGTGAGTTACGTGGAGTGCTTGGCTCGGTTGGCACTCTCGTCCGCAGTGTTTATCACAAATCCTTGTTTCTCTCAGTAACACCAAATAGCACCCACCACACTAGTTGATAAAATATGCATTGGTCTAGTCATATCCTGCTGCTGTTCTCCACAAGTAACTGGAAGTGACTGGACTTAAAATTCCTTAGAGAAAAGTCAGTGTTTCCTTCTGCATTCTCTACATGGCCCCCAGTTCTCTCAGTCTTGAACAATCATATTTTTTATCCACCAACTGATTAATTAAGCCAAGCTTAATTAGTTCAGTAATTAAATACACAGAAAGCCTGTTCATTCATTCAGTAGACAATATTGATTATTAATATTTTATGTTATATATTTTAAATGTTTAATATATTATCTATTTATACATGTTACAGATATATAAGTTATATATTAAATATACATATATAAATATATAATATATTAACATATAAATGTAAACATACATTTATGTTTATTTATATTCTACATGATGAATAATGCTAACTGTGAAGTAGAAAATTTTTCTCACTCCAGAATCATACATACAAGCTAGTTGGTACCCACTCTGAGGCAGATACTATCAGGTAGTTATATCTGAATCAGGTGGGCAGCATCCAAAGGTCACATGTGCCTGCTTACTCCATACCCAGATTCTCAGATCCAGACAAAGGTAGGACATATGCCAGTCAGCAGGAGAAATATCGTTACGGTCCACCATTCCGAGGTCTTCCTAGAACTCAGCTCCTCTGTGTCAGCCATCACAGCTCCAGGCCTCTCTTCAGTGAAGCCTTGGCCAATAGCAGTTCTGAGCTCATGCACGAGACCAGCTGTTCATGTCTAAAGGACTGCTTCCCACTCCAGGGCCAGGCCTTCCTGGCCACCTCCTTCCATGTCAGCGTGGGCAGCTACATGCTTATTGCACTGCCCTCAGCCCCTTGCACTCTAAACGTGGCTTGTTCTTCATTGGCTTCTAAAATGAGAGTGTTGTAGCCACAGTTTCGCCTCTCGCCCGTCTTATTTCCCATATATGAAGATACTCCAAATGGAGACTTGAGGTGCAGAGGGTAGGGACCCCTGAGTACCTTGGATGAGCTTGCCAGTCTCCTGTGGCCTGCAGTGTGTGTGGTTGACAAAGCAATCAGAGAATTGTACTTAGGGAGTGTTGAATCATTCAACGGGAGATGGGTAAGAAGCTAGATAGAGGGGGCAAATGCACCCCAAAAAAGAAGCAACCTTCATTCCCTCTTGCAGGAGACGATTTCAGGTGCTGTGTGGTATGTGGGTGAGGAGGAGGGTGGTTATCAACTATCCTCAGATATGAGAGAGGCATAACAGAAGTTAGGTGTCTAGCCCTGCCTGGGCCTGCCTCTCCATCCTGACCACCGGGTAACCCACTGCTGTCCTCCAGTTCTGGGTCCAGACCCATCCTGCTTGGCTCTGCCTATGGGGAGACCTGAGCTCTGGTGAGCCATGCCGGCACCCGTAGAAGCATCACCAGAAAAGCATTTGAGTGACAGGGAGTGCCTTGTCTCACATGGTGCCTGTTGCCAGAGTGTGAATTCTGGTTCTTTTACATTTTAAACGTTAAGTTTTAATCAGACTTCAGATGTGATTATTTTGCTTGAGTATGGTTGATATAGACGACAAGACAGAGAAGATATTTTCAATATTTGACAACAATGCTTTAACTTTACGTGGCTAACACTTGGTTCCATCAGCTCAGACTTATTACAGCATCTCCCTTGAACTGATATTCAGTTCAGGAAGTCTTCCAAAATTAACAGGTTTTATAAGTAGCTATAAAGCAGGAACATGGAGAGCTAGATTTATAGTTGTAGTTTTTCCCACTTAGTGTTGCTTCCTGTCTCTTCACTTAGATTATCACAGCTTTTTGTCACCTGCCGTTTGTTTGTTGTTGATTCTGCTTCTACTTGCCACTCAAGCTGGTGCAGCCTCACTAGCCCCTGCCGCTCCTCAGGCCTCCCTCACACACATCCTCTGCAGCAGACCTGCAGAAGAGTCGGATGACTAAGATGTGGTTCCTGTTGCTCAGCTTCTTCCAGTCTGATAAGGGTGACAGCCAGATATTAACCATATTGCAGTGGTAAGGACTATGGTGGCATTAGACCTACATCTTGAGGGACACAGAGCAAGCAGGCAAGGAGAATCCCACAGAAGCGACTAGTGCACAACTCTGGAGTCCAGGGAGCAGGGTGGCCAGGCAGGTATGACCTTCTGGATGGGCATCCATGGTGGGAATACACACCCAACAGGTAGCTTGCCCACCAGGCCTGGCCCAAGTACTCTGGTTGACTGGAGAAGGATCCCATGTTCTTAGACCACAGGCTCTCAGCTACCCTGCAGGGCTCGCTGCCAAGCTGGAAGGGGGAATCTGGGCCTACACTCTTGTTCTTGCAGGGTGGACAGGTTGTCACATTCTGTTTTCTTCTCTTCCTCTTGACTTGGAAGCAAAGCTGCATTTGACCGCTCCCTGTGCCTGCTCAGGGAGACACACAGCAGTCACAGCTCATACATGGTTGAGACCACCCTCACTGGAGACTTCCATCCGAGCCCCCAGAGAGGTCTGGAGCACCAGTCTAAAAATAGACAAACAGAGAAATACAGACTCAGGGATAACTGCTCCTACCAGGACCCATGAAAGCGGCTATATCAAATTCAGGCTTCCTCCCAGCCAAGCCACAGGGTCGTGAGAGACTTCCCATCTCCCCTTCTTGAGCTGGGAAAGGGGAGGAGGAAGTAGGGAGGCAGGATGTGGTGAATGGGGTGTGTGCTGCTAGGAGGGCTGAGGCCCAGAGCAAATGTCCTAATGATTTTGTTATGGTTATGCTTAGCAGCTGAACACACACACAGAGAGACACGCAGACACACAGACAGACACACTCTCACACAGACATGCACACTGACACACAGACACACATACACACACAGGCACAGATACAGATACAGACATACATACATAGGAGAGATAGATAGATAGATAGATAGATAGATAGATAGATAGATAGATAGATAAACAGACAGACAGACGATAGATGGTAGATGGATAAACAGACAGACAGACAGACAGACAGACAGAGCTCTAGTCAGCCCTAAGTTTCTGGTGGAGTCTTGGAGTTGGTATGGCCCTTTCGTGGGGTAGCATCTGCCCTGGAGGCAGGGTATTCTGAGATGTACAACGTGTGCAAGGCCACAGGAAACACGGTACTTACAAAGCCACACAAGTTTATGATCAGGCAGACAAAATCCAGACTTATCCTGTTTATAGCTCCATGACCTGAGCAAATGGCTATGTGACTGTCATCCCAGTGCCAATGTCCCTTTTGCCCGCCCTCCCAGCAGAACTGACAAGTGTGAATTGGATTGGTTCTGTCTCGGGGGCCCAAGGCACTACTGGAATTCCAGCAGGAGTCCATCTTGGTTCAGTAAGACACTTCCTCCTTGCTTCTGATTGTTTCCAGGTGTGTGTCCAGGGAAGAGATGACTCCATAGTCACTTCTCGGTCCCCAGGGAACAGCTCAGGGCCTTCCATTAGGCTGGCTAAGGAACTTACCTTGAATGTGAGAGTCTCTGAGTGCACTTCTGGTGAGTCACACTGTGTGTGTGGGGGGGGGGCACTACTGTTTTAGAGACTCAGAGAGCATTACCAATATAGCTCTTGCTGCTGTTCTTAACATCTGGGGATGCTGAAGAGATGCCCTGCCACTTCAGACCCTGTGTGATTGCCATCTCAGACATTTTGTTCCCATACTCTTCCCTGGAGAAGCACCTGTCTATGCAGCACATCCTCCTTTGTGGATGTGAGACAGGGCTGATGAACAGGGAGGAAGACAGGGTTGTTATTATTTGAGTGACTGTAGATGCCAGGCCAAGTATAGCAAGGGAAATGGTACTCTGGCCTGAAAAGGCTTCTCTGGACTATTAAAGAAACAGGATGATGTGCAGGTAGAACTCACCTACAGTCGCACTTCTGGGACCCACTTATTACAGCTGTTGCTTGTAAACCGTGCGACTTCAGGTACATTAACCCCTTTGCAACTCAGTTTCACCTCTACAGTGTGATGGGGGCGACATACTCAGGGGTCTGCGTGCGTCTAATGAACTAACACTGAGGCCCGTGGAATGGTGCTCAGTAAATGCCTGCTACTCCTGTGTAGATGAAAAAGTGTCTTATGTTGGTGAAACGCCTTGACTCATCTGGAGATGAATAGGCATCATCACCACGTGTGCATGCAATTGGACGTCTTAAGCAGGGCAGGGGAGGCACAAAGAGCTGCCCACAGAGCCAGTTTGCCTTTGGGGAGCGTATTTGGAGTGAGTGCGTGCTCTCCGGGGCATATTCACTCACAGCCATCGCCACCCCCCACCCCAAGTAGAAAAACAATCCCTACAAGGCAGTTAAGTCATGATTTAGATCGAGCCATTCCTTGACCCTTCTCCCTTTTATTTCACGAGGCTTTATGCAGTTACTTAATTTACTGTGGAAGACTTGAAGTGCCGCAGAATACATTTGCATATGGTGATGGATGGGCTTCTGACAGCCCAGAGCTTTGCTCTGCCAGTGTTTTATTACCCCTGGATATCACCACACAGGGAACCTGCACAGGTCACAGGGATGTGAGCATGCCTTTCTGGTCGCAGAGAGACAAGCTGGTCAGTAAAAAGCTGCCCAGCAAGGGTAGGAAAATGGTGGCTCCTGAGGACCAGAGGACTTTTCAGAAACCCACAACAGGTAGACATGGGGGTCCTCAGAGGGAGATGGCTAGAAAGACTAGAGATTATAATGAAACCCAGTTTATCTGGGTTTGCCTGAGACCCCGCCTTGTTGAACACAGTAGAAAAGCCACTAAAGATGATTCCTTGAACCTTGGGCTTACAGAACATATGCACCTACCCTCAAATACATGCACCTCTCCCAGGCACACACATACAAGAAAATGGAAACGGAAGAAGAAGAAGAAGAAGAAGAAGAAGAAGAAGAAGAAGAAGAAGAAGAAGAAGAAGAAGAAGAAGAAGACGACAACTCCAAAACAAAACAAAAAGGAAACCCAAACACTGCCCAGAGAAGGAGGGTCAGGCAAACTTTGTTGTCATTAAGCCGCCTTTCTTTTACAAAGAGGTAAAGTGAAGGAAAGGGCCATCTTCCGCCCATGTGGTTTTCATTAGAAACAGGGGCCATCAGGACTTTTGAAAAACAATGAAACTTTGCTAGCCCAATTAAAAATCCCTGTCACTCCAAGTCTGTTATTTGGCCTCTGGAGGACAAAGCATGCAATAAATATTTTGATTTAACTGTCCAGTGGCATGGCTACCAACAGACTAAGTCCCTGGGGACCTCAAATAGCCTGAGGAGAACAGGGCAGACCAGAGCTGTGGTCTTTATCCACTTTCCCCATAGCTTCAGACAGCTACTAACTTTTTGCACCATCCTTCTAGGGAAAAAAACTGTACCACTTGTCCTCCCCCCTTTCTGCCCCCCAAATGCTACCCAACCTCCAACTGAAGTCCAAGTGTCCTCGGTCAAATGAAAACATGCCTAGACCTCAGAAATGCTTACTCACCAAAGACCATTTTTCCTGACTTGTCATTTGGTCAGTTATCACTGGGTTTTGGTTCTGGGTGGTCCAAGATCCTCTGGGAACTTGGTAACTTCCATGGTTTCAGTTTCCCAAAGTTTTCTGCTTGCCTAGGAGTTCCAAGGAAGCTGAGCTCGCTGAGGAAGTGGGCTGGGCTGCAGCAAGCCAGCTGCAGAGGGTTCAACTTGGGGAAGAGAGAGCTTAACGTAGCAGTCTTCCTTTTCTGTTAAGCCAAGGGTTGGCAGGAGCTGGCCCAAGCTGAGGTGGGCACAACTAAAAAATACAGTCATCTGAAAACCTTCATATATTGGATACTAATTTATACAATTTTTATAGGTGCCATGAGCTCTCCTCCTCCCTTTTTGAGGAAGCAGCCCCCCTAAGGGCCCAAGCCTCCTGCCACTTGGGTGGGTGGAAGTCTGACTCTGCATGCTTTACTGCATTCCTCTAATCAGAAGTGTGCAAACTAGGTTTCTCCCTTCAAGCCAAGCCATCCTGTGCAATGTGGTTGAGGAGCTGGGCACATTTCACAGCAAGAGGATAAGAGGATAGGGACCTTCCAAAGGGGGTGGGGGTTGCTCAAATGGACCATTTGCATTTGTAGACCCCCCCCCAGGAGAAGAAACACAGAAGCCTCCGCTGGGAGCATTAAGGTGCAACCCTGATTCCTCAACTTTCCCAGGTCTTATTTTGGGAGGCAAAGTAAAAGAAACTAAAGCACTCACAGCCTAAGACACAGAGCTGAGGTGCCATTGTGGGGATGGCCCATAGGGAAGAAAGAATGCTTCTACACTGGCCAGTTGTCTTCTGGAACATGATAGGGAGAGTCCCTACAACGGATGACGCAACTAGTCCTTAGCAGTCTTCCCCAAGGCTGTCCCTGAACCTGGGGATCCATCAATTTGTGCTCTGCCAAATGAACAAACAAACAAATGAAATGACCAGGAATCTTTCCAACTTAAAAAAGAAAAGAAGGCCAGGCATGGTGGCGCACGTCTTTAATCCCAGCATTTGGGAAGCAGAGGTAGGTGGATCACTATGAGTTCAAGGCCAGCCTGGTTTACAAAGTTAAATCTAGGACAGCCAAGGCTACACAGAGAAACCCTGTCTTGAAAAACCAACCAATCAACAAACAAACCAACAACAACAACAACAACAACAAAAAAAAAAAAAAAAAAAAAGGAGAAAAGAAAACCAATAGTTTTCGTTTATTCTTTTGAGATTTTTAAAATACATATATACAGTATATTTTGGTCATGCCTACCCCTGTTCTCTTCTAATTTTTCTCCCCACACCAACTTCATGTCTTCTTTGTTTTGTGTTTTGTTCTGTTTTGTTTGTATAACTCACTGAGTCCACATTTTGCTGCCTGATGCACACGGGTGCGGAGGCCATGCACTGGACATGGGGAACCCATCAGTGACTATGCAGACAAAGAAAGGGGTTCTCCCTCACCATGTGGCACAGCTGCCAATGGTGCCTCAGCTGGGGAAGAGGCTGGTGACTCTCCCCCATTTTGCCTAGCTTGATATTACAACACGATTGCTCTGAGCTCGTGAGCATACCATCTGTGTCAGGTCCAGAAGACAGTTTCTCAGCATTCCATCCCACGCTTCCTGAGACTGGGCAGGGGTAGGGAGGGGTTAATATAAATGGCCCATTCAGGGCTATGAGTTATGAGTCCCTGCAATAACCTTTGACCTGCCCACTACACAAAGAAGGTTTACAGCAGCACTAATCTATGGGCGCAAACGTAAATGTTTATAAGGAAATCACAAAAACATGACCATTTAGGAAACAGAGGTAGGGTCTTCCTCCAGAGCGTATAGCCTTGCCAGCCAAGGGTTTTGACCAAATTGACAGTGCCTGACATGAATTCCCTCCTGTAGCAGGCCTCAGATCCAACCAGAAAGCATTTTGGTTACCTCTATAATAGTCATGCCACTATTGCACCAATGAGCACATTTTTGCCTGACAAGTCTGTATTGTAGCATTAGGATCCAGCCTTAGGCAAAGAGCCCTGGTGAAAAGACTCCTCCAGTGGGTTGCACAGCATCTTTTGGCAATATGAAAACTAGCCAGCTGGGAGGAAGTGTCTCTGTTAGTTTGAATACCCTATAACCAAAGTGTGCGATGACTTCAATAGGGTCTTGCCATCCAGTTAAAGGTAGTGGCCGTAGCCTGTATTACATGTCATGTCTCTGGGACTTCTCTGTTTTCACACACCTTTATACCCTGGCCAAACTCTTCTTCCAGGGATTGCAGGAGCACATGTTTGTTAAAACTGACCGGATAAACAACAGAGATGCTGATGGAAGAGCCAGCTGTCTGACCACCACATGCAGTCTTCACTGTCTATTTTGGGGAGCCCAGGCACATCCTTATGGCTGCTGGGGGACTGTAGGTCCCCAGCTCCACACCTGGCCAGGAGCAGCTCTTTATCATCCCCAGTACGGTGGGTCTTGGCTCTGTGTGAAGAATCATTTATTTAAGACTGGCCAGTGGGGAATAAAGCCTATGTGTGCAGCTACGCAGAGGGAAGCCACCTCTCGGGTCGCAGTGCAGGGCTCCTGTGGAAAGCCACGTTTTGTGGATGTACTGACCTTCTGGGGCAACAGATGAGACTGCTTCAAAGGCTTTCTGCAGTGAGCTTGGCTGGTTTCATCTTGTCTGATCAACCAGGTTGCTTTCCTGAGAGCAGACTGGTTCCACTGGGCAATGATCTCAAACTGGACTCAGGTTCACCACTCAGCCCCACACCCCGGGACGGGAGAATTCTGTGCTGACATCTTGTCTTTGCTGATCTTGGTGCATGCTGACATCTTGTTGGTATGGGCCCCCAGATGAGCCCCCACTGTGGCCAGATGGATGAATGTCACCAGGGGAAAACCTTCCATCACAGCATGCTGTTTCCATTCTCAGGACATAACCACCAGACTGAAGCAAGCAGGGCTGGAGAAAGGAGGCCTGTGCAGAACTGTTGGGAGAGTGGAATTGGAGCTAGTTTAGAAGAGTCTATGATCCCCTGATGTGTTGAAGGAGACTGGAATTATCTCCCCTCCCCTCCTGCTTTTGAAGGATGTATGCTGTGCTACAGAGCACAAAACATACCAAGCCCTGAGGAACCAGAGTTGCCCATAAAACACTCTTCTCTTGGGACTATGGTCTTCTTTATTTTTATTTTTTGTTTGTGTGTGTTGGTGCTGTATTTGCATGTATGTCTGTATACCACATGCGTGCAGTGTCCATAGAGGCCAGGAGAGGTTATACAATCCCTCTATGCTGGGAATTGAACCCAGATCCTCTGGAAGAGCATTCAGTGCTCTTAGCCTTTCCCTTGTGTGTTCTCGTCCATTAGTAAGTTGTTTCCTGAAGTCCTTAAACAGGGAACTGGACTTCAAACTCTATCACAGGCCATAAAGACTACGTCAGCAGGATGGGCAGGGGATTCATGAAAACTTCCCATGAAGGCATCAATGCATTGTGCCCTCTTACCTGAGATAAAGCTTTCTAGGCAGTTAGTGGTGGGACAAGGGATGGTGGTTGGGAATTGGAGGTTGTTGGTCTCTGATGTAGGTGAAGGCATCTGGAAGCACACGGAAAGACTCATGCACACACCACAACACCAGCCGTCCCACCACGTTCCTGACCTGTGGGTTGATGGTTCTAGTTACTGGCTGGGCAGGACTGTGATGGAGGCTGCTTGGGAGGAGAGTGGCTACCGCCTTTCCTCTTAGGCAGTGCTAACAGAAGCTTCTGGTACCGAGGCCAGCAATGCACAATGCTGGGCTCATGCTCAGCTCACTGAACACTGTACAGCTGTCCTTGGCAGTACCATGGTGGTCAACATAGGTGCGAGGTCCAGTTCCTGTTCTCCTGAGGCAGGTGCTCAGCCCTGCACAGCCACTCTGTCGAGCCCATGGCAAATGCATGACTCTGAATGGGAAGACCTGACATGAAGGCCATCTGCTCTTCACGCAGCCAAGCCTTCCTCGAGTCCTCCCAAGACCAAACTGACTTTAAAGAATGTCCAGGAAGTAAAAAGAGAATAAAATGTCTTCCTAGAAGGAAGGGACGCTGCATGAAGACCAGCTGTACTTGCTTCTCCCCCTTCATCCCTTGCTTTCTCAACCAGAAAGGAAACACAAGAGATTCCCACCTGGTTTTTGTCATCACACAGTGAGATCTCTCCCACAGACACAGGTAGAGCTCCTGTTTTGTGAAGATAATGGCAACGTGAAATGGCTGAGATGTTCTTTCTCTGGATTGTGTAGCTTCAGGCTGAGGACTGGATACCAGCCTTCTGTTTTGATCAAAGTAGAAGAATTGTCAAAATGGGTGTGGTAGTACATGCTTGAAATCTCAGCTCCTGAAAGGCAGAGTCCAGATCATGGCGAGTTCAAGGATAACTTGGGCCACATAGAAAGTTTAAGGCCATCCTGTGCTACATAGTGAGACTCTATCACTTCCACCATTTCAGAAAACCTACCTGTTCTAATTTCAGATCCACCTCCTCTAAGCTATGGAATCAGGGTTGTATTTTAACCGTTGTACATACTAATTCACACATGTTTTTAATTTCATTATTGACACTGATTTAAGCACAATTTAAGTTATTTAATTTTTTTAAAAAGTTGGCAGTGTAGGGGGATAGGTGTGGAGAGATGACACAACAGACAAGTGAGGTGTACTGTTCTGGCAGGGGACCAGCCAGTACCCACATGGCACTTCCCAACTGTCAATAATTTCAATTCCAAGTGATGCAACAGCTTCTCCTGACCTCCAAAGCATCAAGTGTGCACATAGTGTTCATACATACATGCAATTAAATAAATAAAAATTTTAAAACAGATCTTTAAAAATAAATAATAAAACCCAGTAGTGCTATTCCTATTTCACATTTCTGATCTGGATTTGGGTACCTATTATTGTTCTACTATTTAAAGTCATTACACCATCCAAAGAGAGTGAAAAGCTTGTCGCACGACTATCGTCATGTTCAAAACCACTCTGCCTGCATTTCCTAACATCTCCTGATCGACTGGCGGGCAGCATTACAATAGTGTGTCCGTATCAGGAGAATTTCCCTCATTGCCACACTTCTGAAGGAAGCACACAGACTATGGAAGCAGCACCCCCAGGGCACAACCAGTTAGTAAACATCCTCTTTGTGGAACGTAAATCTGACACATTCTGAGCTGGTTCCTCCTCAGGCTAATTGCCCGAGCATGCGCAGCAGCAGGGGCAAACAACTCTTGCTATAGGACTCAGGCAAAAAAAAAAAAGAAAAAGAAAAAAAAAGCCAACCTTTATATCATATTTCCAGGAGAGTGTTGTGTTAAGTTCCAGAGAGAGAGAGGGTGGACATTCACTAGGAAATGGTGTATTTTCTTTCAGATTCACCTGCTCCGTCTCAAAGTGTGCAGCCCTGTAGAACAGGTCCCTAATGTTCCAGGAATAACAGACTCCTCCCTCCCTCCATTCTGTGCTCCACTGACCCAGGCCAAGGGGATCTATGAGCTCGGAAACAAGAGTCTTTGGTCTGGGCTTGCTGGATCTCTGGTCTTCTCTAGTTGTCCTGGCTCCATATGCATGCTGTTGGAGAGACAGGCTTCTGTGCTGTCTGGAGAGCAGCATGATCAGAAAGCCATTTGGCCCTCACACTGCCTCTGTGGGTCTCACCGGGCTGCTTTTGCTCTGCTCTGGCTGTGTGCCGGGGTGTCTAGTGACTCACTGAAGTCCCATTGCCTCTGCCTGGGGCCCAGGCTGGGCCACACTCAGAGACTGTCAGGTGCTGTGGGCATGGAAGCCTGCGGGTCACACTGGAACCTAGGTCAGCCTTGAGTCCTGGAGCTGTGACACCCAGCGCAAAAGAGACGAAGGGGCGCTGCTGCGCGCTTTCTTTGACTTTGTTTGCTTTTAGTGTCTAGAGCGCAGCAACCCCGGGAGGGATACTCAATGTCCAGTCTCTGAGCTTGAGCCCTCCTCACTCCCAAGCCCCTGTTCCCGCACTGGGAGGCATCTTTAATCCAGCCTGTTGAGCCCTCTCTGCATTCCAAAAGTTGGCCTCTCTAGTGCTCTTCTGCTCTACCTCCAGCCCTTCCCCATGTTCCTGACTTGTAGTCTCCCTTCCTCTTCTCACATTCCCAGACCACCCAGCTATCACATTACTTTCATTACAAATAGCATTGGTAACACCATAATGTCATCTGTCTCACAGAGCTCCAGTGGCATTTTCATGGCCTAGAACTTCCCCAGCTAGTGCTCTGGCCACTGCTTGTTCCTTTAAATAAAGTTTTATTGAAACACAGCCATATCTGCTCATTTCTGGGTTCGTCATGGTTGTATTTGTGCCAGAATGAAGTCACAGAGCTCACATCTTTGCAAAGCCTGAACATTTTCCCATTTGGAGGCCAGTGAGATGACTCAGTGAGTAAAGGCACATGTCACCAAGCCTGGGGAGCAGAGTTGGACCCCCAGAAGCCGCATGGTAGGAGGAAAAAAACCTACTTCTTAAAGCTGTTCTCTGACTTCGGCACATATATGTATTCACACACACACACACACACACACACACACACTCACACATGCACCTACCACAGACAAACAAATAACATAATAAAGTCATTAAAAATACTTATATTTGGTCCTTTACAGAAGACATTTGCTGATGTCTATAATATGACTCCAGATTCCCTTAGCAGCCTGGGCTTTGACTGCACAGTGTTTTGCTTAACTAATCAACTCTGTGCTCTGCTGAGCACATCCAGACTCTGTTCAAAAATCCCCTCTTCAAGCAAGCCTTTGCTACTGGCTCCTGTTACAGTGTGGTTTTCTCTCCCTCTGAGCATGGTCACATGTTGCCAGCATGCTCTGACTCACTGCAGAGCCCCTCACCTTCTCACTTGACCAGCTCTGTAAGGTTCTTGGGGAGGGGGGGAGGAAGGAAGCAGCCACGTCTCCTCCATCTTTGGAACTCCCCAGAGCTGACTGTATGCACGTAGTCATTCATTAGCTTTTGGAGGCCTCCTTGACTCAGTTAGCTTCTAGAATAAACAATCAATCTTCCAGTCCTTCTTGGGAGCAGACAAGAGGAGCAAACGAATACGAACTATGTTCTTCTGGGAACATTCGGAGTTGTGAATCTTGGCTTAGTTCTGGAGAGTTATCAAGGAAATACCCAGCCCTGTGCAGGAAAGGATAGAGTTGTAAGCAGAGGAATGTGCAAAGACAGGGCCTTTGCGGCCCACCTTCCTGGGTCTCTGCGGCAGTGAGCCATTCCAAGGATAGGTGAGCACCATGCTGGCAAAGAGCACTGGTAGGGGCTGTTTTGATCAGATTATGACTGGTGCCCCACAGGCTCATGTGCTGACTGCTTCTCTTCAACCAGCAGCACTATTTTGGGCTGTGTTTAAAACTTTGGGGGTTGGAGCTTACCTGAGGGGAGTAGCCTGCCAGAGTTATTCCTACTCAGGCCCGAGTCTGACCCCTTCTGCTCTCCGCCTCCTGTTCCCCGCAGACCTCCTCCACCACCCTGCTGCCATCAGTGCCAAGCAGCCACAGGCTGAGATGAATCAAGTCCTTCCTCCTTCAAATTGTTCTCCATGGTATTTTTGCTACTGCTACACAGAGCCACTAGTGCAAGGAGTGTTGACAACCCTTTATTGGCACTTCAAATGCCTATCGCGGGGGCTGGAGAAATGGCTCAGTGGTTTAGAGCACTGCCTGCTCTTCCAGAGGTCCTGAGTTCAATTCCCAGCAACCACATGGTGGCTCACAGCCATCTATAATGTGATCTGATGCACTCTTCTGCAGATAAAGCACTCATATACAATAAATAATAAATAAATAAATCTTTAAAAAAAATTCCTATCGTGGAAAGAACATAGTGAAGGAGACCAGAAGAAGTCAGCAGAGAGCAGCACGGAAAGGGACAGTGGCCACAGCACCAGCACCAGAGCAGCTCAAGCCGGAGAGCCATGGCCTTCTGGTGAAGTGAACAAGTAAGAGATGGTAATTTCCTGTGCTGACTTTACACACATTTTTGTAGTAGATGTAAATATGCTTTTGTTTTGACCCCAAGTGTGGGATGTGAAACAGACTTGTGTGAGAGTGTGAGTGTCTGCTGGAAACAGACTTGTGAGAGGACATGTGGTGTTTGCTCATGGAACTGCCTCTTGTTGGGGCATGGTCCTGGCAAACTGATAAACACCCTAGTACAAGTGATGGGATAACAATTGAGTTGTAATCTGAATAAATTAATAAAAGAAAAAAAAAAAAGAAAAAATATCTTAGTACAGACTCTGAGAGGATACACACACGCATACACACACACACACACACACACACACACACACACACACGCACACACACACATACACACATATACATATGTGTATGTATGTATATATGTATATGAGCCAAAAACAAGAGGCCTGGCTTTTTTGGTCTTGGCATCATTTTCTATTGTTTGGCTGTTCATCGCTCCACTTTGAGGTGTTCCTAGAGAGAACTGCTCCAGAGAATGTTTCGAGGTTCCAGGTTCCGGCTGCTGTGGTTGCAGTCACCTTTGCTGAGTTGCTGGTTTGCTGTTTCACAGGTCTACTGGAATCCTGATGATGAAGAGTAGAATTGCTCCAAGGAACTGGGTATAAAAAGGTCTACTTCTGTTCCCATGAACCTCTTTTCTCTCCTATCTAGGGTAGGATGGAAGGGAGCTATGAGCATTAAAGAACCCCAAATAAAGTAGATTTGAAAAAGTTCAAAGCCTACACATTTTTCTCTAACAGTCCTAGGGGTAGAAAGTCCAAAACTACATTTCACCAGGAAGGTGTCTGTCTACAGGGCAGGCTGGGCCTGAGGACTCTGTGGTCATCCATGGCCCAGACTTTAGTGTCAGGCAGTTGTTGACATGTGTGCCTTGGCTCACTGTATCCAGTCTTTGTCTCCGTGGTCACACTGCCTTGTTTTCTGTCTGTGTCACTCCTTCCTGCTTCCTCTCTACTTTTAAACCCCGTTGGAGTAGTCCAGGGCAATCTCCCAGCCCTCAGGGAGAGAGAGGTAGGCAGATGTATGTGAGTTCGAGGCCAGCCTGGTCTATAAAGCAAGTCCAGGATAGCCAGGGCTACACAGAAAAACCCTGTCATGAAAAAAACAAAACAAAAGACCAAACAATAACAACAACAAAGTAAACATGAGGTAATGGATGCATTAATTAGTTTGACTTTTGTAATCATCTCATTGTACATAAGTATATAAAAACATTAAATCAGTTCTTGTAGAGCTATTATTTAAAGTTTGAAATATAAGTTTTAAACGAATGCAAATATTTAGCCCATTACATTTCTTTTGTTGTTGTTGGGGGATGGGTGGGTTTCTGATTACGTTTCTTTGTTGTTTTTGTATCTTTATGATATGGCTACAATAGGTTGTATATTTCTTCTCAGAATTTGTCTATTTCTTCTGTGCAAAAAGTTTCATATTGAAAACTCTTATTAGATTGCATTACATTTGGCTTACCCTGACTTCCACGTCTCTTTTAAGACTGTTTTAACAGTTTCTCCTGAAAAGTGCTGAGTGAGCCCCATTGAGACGTGAACACCCTGTGACCTCACATGTTTTCCCAATGACCTAACTCTTAGCCCTGTGGACTTCTCTGTTTTCCTGCTTGCCACCTGATTGATTGCTGTTCTACTTTTATTATTTCCTTCCAGTAACTTTGGGATCAATTCTTCTTTCTCTTTTCCTTTTTTTCTAATTACTTGAGGTGTTTCTTTGAGATACTTTTTAAATAAACTTTTTAAATAACCAGTTTGTTTGAGATACTGTTTTATGCATCCAAAACTTTTGTGTATTTTCGTTTTGTTCATCTGAAGATATTTTAAATTCCTTTTGATTTCTTCTTTGAAGTGATGGCTATCAAGGACTTGCCACTCTGTTCCGTGCAGTTATAAATTTTCTGTTTTCTTGCTGTCATTTATTGGTGCCTCCACCATGCTCTGCAAAGATGATCAGAAGGTCTTTGATCTTCAGCAGTGCAGTGAGACCTGCTTTCTGTGTGATCCGACCTGCGATCTGTCCTGGGGTCTGCTCTCCTGCCACCACGTCCCAGTGAGTTATGATCAAACACAGACCCAAGTCAGCTTGAGGGAGGACGGGTTTATTATTCAGCAGGTATGTTACAGCTCACAGGCAGGGGAAGCCACAGCAGGAGCTCAAGGCAAGGACTTGAAGGAGAAGCCACGGAGGGCACTGCTCACCGGCTCACTCGGCTTGCTTTCTTACATAATCCGGTACCACTTACTCAGGAATGACACCGCCCACAGTGGCCTTGGTGCCCCTACATCTATCAGTCATCAAGAAAACATCCCCCAGACATGTTCACAGGCCTATCAGATGGGAGCAATTTCTCAATTGAGATGACTTCTTTCCTGGTGATGCTAGTTTGTGTCAAGGTGACAAATACTAACTGGCACACATTGCATGCATCTTGGGATTTGATAGCAGGTCATCAAGCTGGGCTACAAGCACTGCCACCCACTGAAATATCATGTCAGCCCTGTACTATTTTTCAAACCAGCCATCTCTTTACCGATTTTCTTTCTGGATGCTCTATTATTAAAAGTAGTTATTGAACTTTCCAGCTCTACTGTATTGCTATTGGTCTCTCTTTTCAGGTCATTAGCCATGAAAGTACTCTGATGTTCGTTGCATGCGTATCTTCATATTACACTCATTCTCCTGGTTGTTATTTACATAGATCAGACATTGCACCCCTTAGGCCGTCTGGTCTTGACTCTAAAATTTATCTTGTGTAAAGAAAAGTCACTGGGGCTGTCAAGATGGCTCAGTAGGAAAGGTGCTTGTCAACAAGCCTTAACCAGGGACCCACATGATGGAAGGAGAGAACCAACCCTTGCAAATTGTCCTCTTACCCTCATGTGTGGCAGTAGCATGCAAATGCATGCACACACACACATGTTCGTGCAACACACATAATATAAATATATACATATATATACACATACATAACACATATATACTTATTATGTGTAATATGTAACAATATATTACAGATTAATTTATATTATATATTACATATTAATATATAATATACTAGGAAATCCACTGTATTTTCTTTTCTTAACCTATTCAGCCAATGTAAGTCTTTTAATTAGAGAGTCTATGCCATTTACATTTCATATAACTGTTGGATGATGATGCCTCCCTGAAGCCATCATGTTAGCACTGCACTTAAATGCTCTCTCGTGCGTTCTCGTTCTCTCTCTCTCTCTCTCTCTCTCTCTCTCTCTCTCTCTCTCCCTCTCTCTATCAAACAGAGTATCACTATGTAGCTCTGGCCTGGGCTTCTAAATCACAAACATTCTCCTGCCTTATGAGTCATGGGATACCTGACCATGTCTCTTGATTCTTTCTCTTTTGCCTCTTTTGGTTTCTGGGGTAATAGTTACTTCATTCTGTCCATTTCATACTGAGCATATTTTCAGTCTTTATCTATTGTTACTCTACGTTGTTACACAGTATCATGCAGCTATGGTCTGTCTTATGGGTGATTTCCAGGTTGTCTTTGCCTCTGGCTTTTGACAGCTCGTTTACAGTGTGTCTTCATGTGATATTTTGACATTCCTATTTGGGACTTCTTGAGTTTCACGGTTTTAGGTTGTATTTTCCCTCCCAAGATCTAAGATATCTCCAGACATTAATTCTTTGAATAAGTGTTAAACTACTTTCCTTCCCCCAGTTCTGAAAAGTTCCTGAGAAAAATGTACTGGCTCCCTTGAGGTAGCCCTTAAATTATATAAGCTGCATACCTTCTTTCTCTCACACTCTCTGCAAAATTCCAAAGCTCTGTGTTCGTGCCTGCCTGTCTCCTGCCTGTCTCTGCCTGTCTCCTGCCTGTCTGTCTCCTGCCTGTCTCCTGCTGTCTGTCTCCTGTCTGTCTCCTGCCTGTCTGGCCTGCTGCTGGCCTGAATACTCCACTCTCAGCACTCTTCATTTGGCTATTCTACACTTTGGCCCTAAAACTTCTGCTTAGTTTACACCTTAGGTTTCTTTGTTGAGGCATTTACTGTTTGCGGATTGCTTTCCCGAGTTGCGTGGGTTGTTTTTCAGTATTGTCCTGTAGTTTCCCAAGATTCTTTAAAAGTATTATTTCCAAATCTTGGTCTGGTGTCCATTTTTTTGTGTTGGTCACTGGGAAATTCAAATAAGAGTATGATACTACCTGGTGTTTCATGTTCCTAACTGCTTTGAGTCGATCATATATTTCGAAATGTGTCATTCCTTCTGTAGTCACAGTTGGACTCAGTTGTGGACATCAGGGCACTGGACTGAGAGAAGACATTGCCTCTCTATGGGTCTGTGGTAGTTGGTCCAGGAAGGATTAACTCAGAGGTCCGGGCCTCTGCAAAAGTGGGCTATATCTTCCAGAAAGTACCAAGATACAAAGGGATCTGAGAGGAGACAACACTGCCCGCCTTCTCTGCCTGCTGGAAAGAACCTCTGTTTTGCCACTGTTGCCACCATCTTTCAAAACTCAGCTTCTCTGGGTTCCAGCATGGATTGAGGACCAGCAACTCTCCAGGAATTTAGCAGGCCTTTGTCATCATATTAGGGCTACTGAGGCTTCCAGCCTTGTGGACTGAGCCCACACTTCTTCCGCAAGCAGATGGCCATTGTTGAACTACCAGTCTAGAAGCACATTCTTATGTAAGCCAGTCACACATATATACAGGCAGGTAGGTAGATAGGTAGACAGACAGACAGACAGACAGACAGACAGACAGATGTATAGATAGAAAGACAGATGACAGATAGCAGGGAAGACCTTGTGTTTGTTCTGTAGAGAAGCCTAACAGTCCCAAGAGAAGTGGGCTTTGTCTCAGAGGCTCCAGGCTCCAGGAGTGCAGACTGAGGTCGGGTCTGCTAGACACGTGGGTACCAGATCTTTTAAAATTACATTTGTTTATGTGTATGTGTGTGTGGGTATAGCTGTGCGTGTGGCACAGCACATGTGCAGAGCATGTGTGGCCCTCAGAGGATGCCTCAAGGGAGTCAGCTCTCCCCTTCCACAGTGTATGACCTGGGGATCAAACTCAGGTCACGAGGCTTGGTGGCAAGTGTGTAAACCAGTTGAAACATGTCACATCCCCCACCCCCACCCCCACCCCACCCCCACCCCGACCCAGAGTTTACGAGGACTATTGCTTAGTCAGTTCTGAGGCTTTGAGAAAAACTGCTCAGATTTAAATGTGCAAGATTTGGTGTGAATTACTTTTTGTGAAGAATGAAAGTAGAAGTAAAACACAAATGACAAATTGCAAAAAAAAAGCTGACAAATACCAAAAATATCACATGATCCAGAGACTGCCATGATTTGGACAACAGCTCTGCCACAGCCCCAATGGTCCAGGTTCTTAGGATGTGGCATCGGAGGCACTGTAGACGTTAAGAGGTGGGGCTGAGTGGATTTTCACTAGGTTGTTGGAAGCGTGCTTTTAAGATATGGGAGACCACACTTCCCTTCTTTCTTTGTTGTGCACACACGTACATGTGTGAGTATGGGTGCGTACTGTACGCACATGAGTGCACATGCATAGGAGGGTCAGAAGTCAGTCTCTTGTGCCTTCCCATTTGGAATCATAGCATCTCACTGGCCTAAGTGTTGAGGTAGGACAGTTGGCCAGTGCATTCCAGGATCCACCTATATCTTCCTCCATCTCACCACCACTCTGACGTGTGCTGCTGCTACACCTGGTCTTTGTGAGTGCTGGGAATCAAACTCAGGTCTTCCTCACATTCGTGAGGCAAACATGCTAGCAACTCAGGTATCTCCTCAGCCCCTTTCTCCTGTCTCTATTCCTGACTCAGGATGCGGCCACTGGCTTCTGCTGTGATGTGTGACCCTCTCTGGAAGCCCTCACGCCCAATGGTGTTTCTGAGTCCTGCTCCTGACATCCTCAAGTGTGTGCCTCCTTGCTTTAGAAGCAGCCACACCAGGCAATTGATTACTTACTGAGGTGGATCAAGCAACTGTTTGACATCCCTGGCGAAGCCTCTATGAGTGTGTTGTCTATGTCCTTTCTGAGCACTCCTCCTTGAATCAGTTATTTTGCTATATTTTCTTCAGAAAAAAGAAGCATAATTCAATTATTTGCCTTAGCACAAATTATCAAAATGTGACCTCTCCAGTGGATAGAAATTCATCTGAGCTTTTCCCATCATAATTGGCATAGCATTTCAAATTTTAAGGTTGCTGTCATTTTTTTAGAGACTTCTGTCAAATATTTTCTATATGTGACAGTAGCATGTAGTGGAGTGAGTCGGGGCCAGTGGGCACTCAGCAGCAGATGCTCGGGTAGGAGAGATGCTGTGGAGCATGAATACATGCTTGCCTTTCTCCGAGAAAGAAAACATACTTGGTCTGGACCCCTTTCCTCAGGATCCTGGGGCTCCTGTGATGGCCAATCAACATATTTCAATGTCAGTCACCTTAGATGTTGACAGTGGTTGCAAAGAGAGAAGTCCCAACCACCACAGACACATTGATGAGGGAAGGCCTTGGCGTGGGACTGCATATGCCACCTGGACACGAGAATCACCTGTCTAAGTGTGTTGGCCATTCTGCCACCCTCTCTCTCTAGAGCTCTAGATACCATCTCAGTGGCTTTATCAACGATTTATCTGGAGCCTAAAATGGATAGGCTAAGCAATACTCAATACTGTCTGTCTCAAGAGTGGTTTCCCACAATGAAAATTTCACTTTTAATTTATTTTTTAAAAAATCTAATGTTGTGGTTCCTGCCAGGCAGGGCATTTCCTGAGCACTCGCTCTGTGATCTGGGCATTTATTACTATTAGTGTGTGTGTGTGTGTGTGTGTGTGTGTGTGATCTCCATCCACCATGTGAATCCAGGAATTGAACTCAGGTCCTCAGACTTAGCTTCAAGGGCCTTTCCTTACCTTCTAAGCCATCTTGCCATCTTCAGGCTCTGTCATCTTGCATCATTGGTACCACCATCACCTAGTGCCTTGTGGTTATTAACTGGATTCTATGTATAGGATCTGTAGGCAGAAGAGAGGGATGGTAAGGGATGGTAAGATGGTTGGAGATTGCTTTGGGCAGAAAAAGAGAGCAGTTATATGTGCCTCTATGCCAATGGCTAGAACGTGGCCATATAGGCTTAACTACTTGCAAAGGATTCTGGGAAAGAGGCTTTGGTAAGTAGACAACTGTGTTTCTGCCATTAAGATGTTAAAAGTCACTTGAACAATGGCACTGTCCCACTTCCTGGTAGCCAGTTTTAAGGAAAGAAGTACCTCAGCCTCTGACATCTGGACCCAGGCAAGCTCACAGAGGCTTCCCTGGGCCCCCAAAGGACCAATAAGTGAAGGCCATTGGATGCTTAATTCATGTGCTGCCCAATGACTGGACCCATGCTCTCTTTACTCCACTCTGACAAGGCAGGGGTGGCTAAGAGGAGGAAATCACAGAAACTGTGACTGCAGGACTCAAGCCTTAGCTTCTTGGCTCTTCCCAGGAGCTGGTGCCTCCCTTTCCTGGCCAGATGCATGGGCTGCCTTCTCTCCTGATGTGCTCTGTGCTCCAGGGCAGGCCAGAGGGACAGCCAGAAACATCTGGGGCCCATATGCTGCTGCCTTCCCTAATGGCTCGGAGAGCAATGGAAGGGAGGGGTTGGTCTTAATCCCCAGAATCCTGCAGGTCTGCTTTTGCAAAGTCTGTTCACCCTTTTTTCTCTTTGAGGGTAGGATTCAAAGGACACAATGGCCTTGGATGTCAGATAGAGACTTCTCAGTGGACGATGTTAGGTTTGGGAGAGTTCCGGCTGTCTGTCTTGCAAGGCTCCAGCTTCCTGTCTGTTGGGGTGTGATGGCAGCCCCATCTGCTTTCTCGCAGGCCAGCCCTCCAAGATGTCTGATGTTAAGCCCAGATGCTGCACAAAGAACATTGTATTGGTTTGGCCCTTCGTGCGGCTCTCTGCCTTCCCCTGTGACTGCTCCAGGACCAAGCAGGGCAGCTTCCTAGGCTGTGACATGCTTGACAGAGAACGCCACCGTCAGCTTCCTCTGTATGCTCACCCATCCAGGCCCTTACCCTAGCTTGCGGCTTCCCAGGGGAGCAATCTGGGGAGGAGGGGTGCCTATGCTGTGGGGCCACTTACTGCACAATGTGAGGAGGGCAGCAAGAGCTGGATAGATGTGTAAGTGGTCAATCCACATGTAGTTTTAAGGGAGAGTCAAGTTTGTCTGCAACTTCACCTTGCTAAAGCTAAGATCAAGAGGAGCCACATTTCTGAACTTGTATCTCAAGTGTGTGTGTGTGTGTGTGTGTGTGTGTGTGTGTGTGTGTGTGTGTGTGTGTAGGCACCCATGGGATGTGTGTGCATGCGATCTTGTGTGTGTAGAGGCTAAAGGACAACCTGGCTATCTTCTCTCTCTAGCGTGGTCCACCTTGGCTGCATCTCCTCTTTCCCCTCCTCCTCCTCCCTTTGGAGATGACCAAGAGAAGGCAGGGCCAGAGCCTCTCACTGTCCTGGGACTGACCAAGTGTAGACTAAACTAACTGGCTGGCTAAGGAGACCTGGGGAATCTGCTGGTCTTTGTGTCACCCGCACTGGGGTTGCAATCACAGTGCCACCATCATCCAGGTTTTATGTGGATACTTGGCGTGGACCTCAGCTCTTCCTACATTTGCAGTGGAAGTGGTCACTGCCTGAGCTGTTTCCCCAGCTCCAGAGACTCTCCAGTCACTGAGAGTCTTGACTTGGATAGATTATATACGGAGCCCTGGCAGGGTTCATGTTATATGTAGATCTATTATTAAATAACGCCTTGCCAATGACCATGAGAAAATATATTCATTGTTTTAAAAGAAATAGAAAGCAGGGAAAGTCAAAATGCTCTTGCTTCAGGATTGGGGCACAGCTGAGCGGTCAGGTGAGCAGAGCAAGACACCTGCTTTCACTTTCTTGTTCAGTTCCTGGGCATTTATCCAGTCAGATTCCCTCATCTGCAGCTTGGTGGATAGGCTAAGCAATACTCAATACTGTCTGTCTCAAGAGTGGTTTCCCACAATGAAAATTTACTCTCAGGTACAATGAACAAACAGCTCATCTTAGTCAAGGCGGGGAATGACTTAGTCATGCTAGAGGCAAAGTGACACCGTGGTTGGTTAATTCTACTGTATGAAAATATGGTCGTTTTGCTCTGCACCATCAGGTCTGCTCCCTCGCAGCTGCAATATGGCCACTGAAGCCCCAGAGGTCCAAACAGCTACAGGCAAAAGCCTGCTGTCCCAGTGTGCCGCACTCTGCTCAGACAGGGCATAGACAATGTGTATCTCTAGGAAGTTACGATTCTTAGCTGTCACCTTGACATAATCTGGAGTGGCCTGGGAAGAGTGTCAGAGAAGAATTGTCTGGATCAGGCTGGCCCAAGGTGTGGCTATGAGGATGGCCCGTGGTGTGGCTGTGAGGATGGCCCGTGGTGTGCCTCTGAGGGTGGCCCATCGTGTGCCTGTGAGGATGACCTGCAGTGTGGCTGTGAGGATGGCCCATGATGTGCCTGAGAGGGTGACCCGTGGTGTGCCTGAGAGGGTGGCCCTTGGTGTGCCTGTGAGGGTAGCCTATGGTGTGCCTGTGAGGGTGGCCCGCGGTGTGCCTGTGAGGGTGGCCCATGGTGTGGCTGTGTGCTAGCTGAACACCAAGCATGTTCACATTTCTTTCTCTCTGCTCCTGAGTGTGGGTGGTGTCATTCTCTGCCTCAGTTCGAGCTGCTATGACTTCCTGACTCTGATGGACTGCAACCGAAAGAGTGCGTTCACAAAAACCTTTTCACCTTCAAGGTGCTTTGTGTCAGAATATTTTGTCACAGCAACAGATTTAAAACCAGGGTAGTTGCCAAGTGTTTCTGCCATGGTCATCCTTGGGAGCCAGACTTTGAAACTACTGGTTTAGGTGGAGCCCAACTCATTTTTCTGGAGCCAGAAAAGCCATCATTTTGGGCGTAAAGCTGAGCATGGAAGCTGGGGAAAACATCACCACTCAGCCCGTGGGATAAAGGGCACTCCACTTCAGGCTCACGATGTTTCCGTGTGTCCTTTCTCTATTGTCTGAGAACATAACCAGGCTCTTCTTGCAGCTTTCTTTCAGAAAATCGTTGCAAATTGCGTGACTTTACTGAAATATTTTCATTAGTTTCATTTCTACGGCAGATCTTTTTCCTTCGAGACTGATATCAACCCCCAACCCATCATTGTGCCTTCCTTAGATGGTGAAGAGCTCGAGTGAGCTCTCCGCCCTGGCTAGCTATCCTGCTTGTAAAGTGTGATCAGCCCCCGTGTTTGTGCGGCCAGGCAGCTCTTTCCGCTCAGCTTTAAGCTCCTCACAGCCCTCCTCTTCTCTCCCCACCCTTAAACTTCTGCACCATCAGCAAATCTTCACTGCCAGGCACTTTGAACTGAATCCTTTGAATTGCTGACCTGCACTTGAGGCAGTGGCACCTGAAGCAAATCACACCAAGGCTGCCAGCAGCCTCAGATCAGTGAGGCCATTTTTGGGGGGTGGTTGGTGGGAAATAATCTATATTCAGTTTCATTCTTTCTTGTGCAGGAATTGTAAGAGGAACACGATTTATTATTTTCGCTTCTGTGGCTCCATAGAGGTTATTTTTATCTTATGAGGGGTGTATGTAAAAAATCCACCTAAACCAAGTTCACAAAGATTTTCTCCTTTAAGTTTGTCTGCAATTTGTAAAGTTCTTTTTGGTGTGTGTTTATGCGTTGTGTACATGTGTGTGTACATATGTTTGCTGGCGTGTGGGCATGTGTATATACAGATGCACATGTGTGTAAAGGCCAGAAAGTGTCTACATGTGTCTTCCTCAATTGCTCTCCACTTCATGAGCTTGAGACAGGGTCTTTCATTTGAACCCAGAACTCACATATTCAGTTAGTCCAGGTAGCTATCTTTCTCTGTGGATGCCCTGTCTCCACCTCCCAAGCACTGGGATCAAAGCGGGACTGCCACGCCTACCACCCCAGAGGCTTCCCCACCCACAATGGCCGTGGCTCTTCCCCATTGATGACTAACTAAAAATATCCCCTGCCAGAAGCTTGCCTACAGCCTGTTGTGGAGAAATTTTCTTAATTGAGGACCCCTTCTCTCGGTGACTTTAGCTTGTGTTGAGTTGACGTAAAACTATCCAGCACATGAGAGGACGGAGTTAGAGTTCCCTCTTCTGTATGTGGGTGTTGTGTGACTCACCTTTCTACTGCTGTGAGAATGCATGAGATAAATGACCTCAAAGGAGGAATGGTTTCTTGTGGTCTGTGGTTGCAAAGGCCTTAGGCCACGCATCCTGATGGAGAGTCCACAAAGGAGCAGAGACACTCGGTTCACGGAATCTGGGAAGCAGACACCAGAGGGCAAGGCAGGGCAATTGTGTTCCACTACCCCTCTCGAGGATGTGCCCCAATGTCCTTGCACTAGGCTCTGCCTCCTGAAGGCTCCACCACCTGCCATGGTGCTATGGTCTGGCATTCAAGCCTATAGCTCAAGAACCTTTGGGGACCACTCAAAACCCAACTTGCAGTCTAATTACTCCACCCATGTCAATTAAAACCATCGTTCTTTCCTCGAATTATCTTTACATTTATTCTAAAACCAACAGAGCATATTT
This sequence comes from Acomys russatus, assembly GCF_903995435.1. NCBI lineage: Eukaryota > Metazoa > Chordata > Mammalia > Rodentia > Muridae > Acomys > Acomys russatus. Next base: position 39,917,407 of record NC_067145.1, read on the forward strand.
GTATGGGTCTACTTCTGAACTCATTGTGTAGAACTTGCTGTCCATCTTGACACGGATATCATACCTACCTAGTCTGTTCTTAATTACTCTTCTGTTCCTTTAACCTTTTTAACCTATCATAATACAATGCCGTAGAATCTTAATTACATTAGCTTTATAATATTGAAGTAAAGAAACGCAGAATCTGTTTTAATCTTTCAGTGTTTTGTTTCTTACTTTCTTTACGTTTTATGTGAGTTTTAGAATCAGCTGGTTAATTCTGATCAAAACTTTTCTACAACATGGATTTTTAAAAAAATGTGTATGTGCGTCCATGCATACAAACCGGTGTGTTCACCCGCGTTTGCGTGTGATGGCCAAACAGTGACATCTGTGCCTCCTTCCTTACTTGCTCTCCACTCGCACCTACTCTGAGACAAGAGTCTCTCATTGAAAACGGAGCTCTTACCTGCTCCTGGGGCCCTGTCTTCCCCTCAGCTTTAGGGTTGCACGCATGTGCACTGTAGCTCCTGGGTTTTCCGAGTGCCTGCAGCACGTTGAACTCTGGGCTTTGTGCCTGTGCAGCGAACATTTTACTGACTGAGAGACTCCTGTCTTGCCTCCTCCAGCATGGATAATTGACTAAGAGTGTGGCAGGAAACTTGGCACAGCTGTACCGAGTCATCTGATGCTTTCTTTCAGCTGTTCTCTCCTCCGTTTGTTTGCCTCCCAGTTCCCTCAAAGGTGCTCCATGCTTAGTCCGGATTTATCTCCAACATTCTCACATTCTTAGGCACCATAAATGGAATTTTAAGACATTCCGGCAGCCAAGTTATTCGCTGGTCATTTATATAAATAACTAGCTTTATATTTTCATTCTGGATCCCACAATCCTTCTAGAACTATTATTAGTGCTAGTAGCTCTTTGATAGGATTCCTTACAGTTTTTACATAGATCTTGTCATCGGCGAGGGAGGATAGCTTTATTTCTTTTCTGATATGAATGACTTTTCTCCTCCGCCTCCGCCCTTCCTCACTCCCTCCCCCTCTTCTTTGTCTGGGTGCCTAGTTAGACACCCCCCACCTCCCTCCACCCAGTGCAGTACAGAGCTGAGTCATAAGAGGCAGCGCCTTGGTGTCACTTCTAAGCCTCAGAAACGTCCGTCCACTACACCCCTTCCTCCGCTCTTCGGCCCTTCGCCACAGCGGTAGGACGGACGTTCGCTAAGCGTTTCTTCTTGTAATCTTTTGAACTGAGAGGACTGCCTCTGGGTTTGGGTTTTCAGGGTCTAGAGATTCCATCCACTCTACAGCAGGCCAGTTGGAGATGTCCCCGGCTCCCAGATGCTCTTAATTTTTCATTGCTTTTCTGTGTTTCATTTGTTTCTATTGCTAGGCTTTCAAGCTGACCAGTCTTTCCCTTTATTGTGACTAATTTGTTTCAAAAGCACTGGTGCGCTGTTGGTTTTGCATACTGTCATTCTCATAGAATTTCCCATGTCCCTACTGTCACCCAGTTTCTTAAACATGCGGATTATGGGTGTAAGCGCTGTCTGAGCGCCTTTGCCTACCAGTGTGTCATGCATGCCAATCATGCATTGGCGTGACTAGCTGACTTCCCCCAGTATTTTGGATCACTCAGTGTTGCTATAGCAAAGTATCTGAGACTTGGAACTTCGTGAGAAGATGACGCTTAGCTTTATTCATAGTTGGAGAGATTACTACATTCTGGATCAAGGGTTGATCATGGGCCACAACACGGCAGATGGTCTCACACGGTGGGAGTGCACACAGGTGAGGTGAGCAATGTGTGAGGAAGGCGCCGCCACGCACATGGCGTGGCTGGGCTTTATCACCCGCCTTCTTGTGGTAACTATTTCAGTATCTATCCAGTCCTGACCAGAGAGCCATCCAGTTCATCCAGTGTGAGAGCCCACTGGCTCCTCCCCTTAAAAGGACCTCGAGTCCCCTACATAGTTAGCAGTGAACGAGGCAAACACAGAGTGTGACCTATGCACAAAGCCCAACTATTAGGATGACCAGTTCTTTTTATCTCTGGTGTTTTTGACATCTAAACCTTCCAGAAAAAAAAAAAAAAAAAAAAAAAAAAAACACCTCCAGACTCAGTGCCTGGTCGTGACTATCCATGCTAAGCCTTCTCGGGTGCTGAGTATGTTTGTATCATTGGAAACACTTTCATACTCTATCCTGGGTCACAACTAACTTATTTGGAAACAGTTTCCGTACAAGTTTGATTTAAGGCTAACTAGAGGGACACAGGCTGCTGCTAATTTTGTCACATTGCTGAGGCAGAATATTTGCACATGTCCTGCCCAGGAGTCTTCAGTCTGTTCTACCTGATCTCTGGAGTTAACTCTCCTTATTTCTATTGGGTGACTCTCACTCTGCCTTCAGGAGTTAGCTGCTGTCTTAGGTAGAGCCTCTGTACATTTCTGGAAAATTCTCTCTACATAGCACCCTTCTCTGGATCAGCCTCTAACTACCGTGACAGGCTCACTCTCATCTCTGTGTTCCCCATTGACACAAGGATCTGCCTGGGCTGCCCTGTCTGGTGGAGCTGGATAGTCGTCACTGGGCATCGCTCTGGGATCAACCCCTTTACTGTTGCACATGTAATGTCTTTACAACTCTGTTGTTGTTGTATATTACTGATGCTGTTTTCCAAAAGCCCAGGTATTGAACGCTTGGTCCCCAGCCTTGGTGCTATTAGTAATGGCAGACATTTTAAGAGGTGAATGAATAGAAGATTGTCAACTGCCAGGAAACTGGCCTGGAAGGGGATTGTGGGCCCTCAGCCTTCCTATTATCTTCCAAATTTTGGCCATGAAGCAAACGGTTTTGCTCACCACACACTCCAATCATGTTGTAGCATCAGAAGCCCACAGTGACAGGGCCGAGGACGGAAACTTCTAAAGCCATCCTCCTTGAAAGATGATCATCTCAGGCACTTGTCATATGGATGAAAGCTGACAGCACAGTGGTTATCTTCTTCAGTGCTTTCATAAGGAGGTAACCTTGGCCCTTGGGATTATAGCTTGGTAGCCCTAATTTTAAAGCCTTTGTCAGCAAGCAAAATTCAGCAGGCCCAGGCCTTGCTCCCATAGGGCTTTGCCTGTAGGGGAAAGTTAGCAAGTGTGTCTAGCAAATGTGTCTCTCACAGAGCTTAGAACACAGAGCCTATGTGCCAAGGGTATGCTGGTATGTTGTTGGACCTTCACAAGTTACCAACCTCTCAGAGCCAGAGTTTCCTCATTTGTAATTGAGGAGCACATTAGTCCTGTGGCATTTAAGTGCACATAATGGCCTGCCCACACTATTCCGAGATGTTTGTTCAGACACTAGTCTAGATTTTGCTGTGAATATATTTCCTAATCATAAACTAATATTTATGCTTGACTGACTTAAGGAAATGACCTTTGACGAAGCTTGTGGGGTTCACCCAATCAACTAAAGACTTTAGGAAAAAGTGGAAGTATCCAGGAGAAGAGGGACTTGTATGGGGTAAAGCCTGCCTGAACATCTTTCCTACCTGTCTGCCCTGTGGACTTTGGAGTTGATGGTCCATACACTCATGCAAACCAATTCCTGCAGTCTGTGCAGTAGTTTCTAGAGCTTTAGATGTGAACTGGTGGCTTTAGACACACAGTAAGTCATCAAGAATTAGTATTGCTGTTATCTAATAAAAATTCTTAGAAACATATACAAATCTTGTGGCACATGCCTGCAGTCTCAGAAGTTCAAAGTCATTCACCAAGACACTGCAAGTTCTTGGCCAGCCTGTACTACATGAGGTAATGTTAAGAAAAAAAAAAAAAAAAAAGACTTTTTGATCACAGCTCTGTCTCTGCATCTAAGCACAGTGATAAAATAAATTCCATAAAATAAAACTAATTGAGATAGGGTCTCATCATATAACCTAGGCTGGCCTTAAGCACACGAGTCTCCTTCCTTAGTCTCTCTGGGGTTTGCAGACGTGCGTCACAGTGCTTAGATTGTCCAACCATGAGTGAGGCCTTAGAGTCTCTAGGGCTCCTAAATAGCTGCAAACTGTATTCACAGAGCCCTGAGATAAGCCAGACATGAAACAGTGGCTTCTGAACATGAAGCCGAGTTGTTAGGATGGCTGGTTCTTAGGCCTGCTCGTCTCTCCACCCATCTGAACCTAAGCATAATTTGAAAACAAACACAAATAATGTGCATACAGACCCACCCTATCCTGACAGGGTTCCACCCACCAGTTACGGTATATGCATCGATCTCTCAAAAGAAAACGAGCCTTGTTTAAAAGTGTGTCCATTTATGTGTTAAGCACACCATGTGTGTGGATTTGGAAGTGGAGGCCACTTGGGGCAGGTGGCAGGTGGCAGGTGGCAGGTGGCACTGTCCCTGCAAACATCAAGACTACCTGGCCTTCTGAGCCTGGCTGCCAGAAGGTTCTTTCAACCTGACTTGCCCCACCACTGAGGCTTCTGGGAATAATGCATACTCTTGCAGGTTAAGTCCAAGAAACAATTTCAGGGCGGCCCATGGCACAGGCAAAGCGATGTTATATTAATAATGCAATAAAGAGAAATAAAGATCAAACTCCTAATTTACAGCAAAAATTCTCCCTGACAGGGTGTGGTGCAGCAGCTCTGGATTCCGATGCCAGGCTCCCCAGAGTGTGACAGGGTTGCTCCTTACCCTGGTGTGGGACCTGCAATCCTTCTCTCAGGGAATGAAAGCAAGAAGGTTCTGAGTTCTGAGGGTAGGCAAGGTGACCCCACAAGTAAAGGGACCTGCCACCAAGCCTGATGACCTGAGTTCAATCCCTGGTGCCCACATGGTGGAAGGAGAAGATAGAATCCTGTGAGCTGTTGTCTGACCTCCACACGCAAGCCTCTTGCTGTCTGCCCACACTCACACACTCACACATGGACTAAATGAATAAATGCATGTTAAAATTTTTTTTTCTTTGAAAAAAGCAAGAAATCCTTTCTCACCCAAGAGGCTTCCTGGAACTCTTTGTTAATGTTTGTGTTTTCTTCTGGCGCCTTTTTCCCCACCATTAGCACAGACACCTACTGTGGAAATGTATGGCTTATGTTTTCACTAGTGGGCTCGTCTGCACAGAGCGGGGGAAGGGAGACTCTCAGGAAGTGTGCTGGGTCTTCTGTCCATCCAGCCACTGGACTAGACGCAGTCACTTATTCAGTTATAGGGAGAGGAGCCGCTGCAATGAGTGGCTGTCGCCACTTCTTCAGACAGAGACATAAGCACAGGAAGAAAGGGGATTGCCTTCGCTCCAGGAAGCACAGATAATTTATAGTGAAAGGAGAGAAACAGTATACAAATGGGGAAAATATTTGATATTTTAATTTATCTGGTGCTCCTTTTCTTTTCCCGGTATTTAGGAAATTAAAGTGTGTAACCTGAAGCCATTGGAGTTCTAAACCCTCAGGTTTTATGATATGTGGCTGTTTTAGTCACATAAAAATGTAAATTCTTTTGCTTTGGAAAGAGGAGAGATGATGGGACTAAGAAAATAGATGTGTATAGCTCAACAATGAATTTTAAAGGGATGCGTGATTTACTCACTTAACCCCCATGATGTGGTTCCCACTAAGAAACTGACATAAATAAGTGCGAAAGAGCCATTCTAGAATACACATAAGACTGGACATTTTGGCAGAGGAAACATGCATTGTGCATCCTGGTGAATCACACTGCTCTAAAACTTTTTCCTTTCTTTGGACTTTTATTAGCTTTTTCTTGCCAGTTATTATTCTCCACAGTTGAGTCATTACAGCTGCTGAAAAGAAAGCTAAATTTCAGGCAAAAACATAAAAGAAGACTAGATGCATCTTAAAACTGCGAACACTCCAGGAAACAGTCAAATAGCACACCTGGTATAACATGTACTTGGACCATTTTCATCGTTAATGAGAAATGTATTCCTCCGAGAACTGACAGGGAACGGCACTACCCAGAAATCCACAGACAGCTCTGCAGCTCAGTGGAAGATTGAGATTTTATGGTTCCCACTATCACCAGCAGTATACAAAGTGGATTAAAATCTCAACAAGGGGCCCTGAAGTCATGCCAGGCCCCCATTAGTAGCATATCCTATTAAGTGAAAACAAGAAAACTTCAAGAATATCCATAGAGAATTGTGAATTACCCAGACGCTGAGCCATCTGATGGAGCATGGGTCGCTGGCCAGAACAGGAAGAGTCTCCAAGAGGCTGAAATGCTTATCTGTATGGCGGATGGACCATAGGACAGACAGACACCTGTGACTCCATCAATTGTGGCCATGTTACAGTCCCTCTTTATGTCCCATTTCCCCCAAATGGATTTTCAGGGGGTCAACAAAAGCCATTATCCCACCACTCTGAGAAGAGCCCAGAGGTTCGCCCGCCTCCTCGTAAAATGCCCTGGAATTTCCTACTTCTCCTGTGTGCAGTACGCGTCTTTTTCCTCATCCATTTTCTCAGGTTCATTGGTTTGTGTCATTTTTGAAGTCTTTTTCTTTGGCACTATCAGCTGAAAAAACTCTTCAGCCTTATGTTGTCTCATAAAGATGTGCTCTGATTAAAACCAGACCCAGGGTGTAGATCTGCTGTCGTTTCTTCCTGAAATGCAAACAGGGCCATTTCAATAAAAACATTCCAGCTCCCACAGAGACTAGGCGGATGGCAATCCAGGTAGTCCCCAATCGACAAACGTGCGTCTAGCAAGCAGGGCCCTCGGGGTACCTTTTAGAAGCCTGGCCCAAGAGCTTCATATTAAGAATGGAATGCAGTCTCGTTTGACTTCTTAAAGCCCCGCTTTTGAAGAAAGGTGCCTTTGCAAATGTTTCCATTAGGATCTGCCAGTAACAGGCCCCTTGCTCAACACTGACCTCATCCTCCCTTCTCAATGTCTTTTAAACCTGGATACGCAGCTTCCAGGGGTAGATAGGAAAGGTACACCATGCTCCACTGCTCCCAGCCTGACTGTCCTTCAAGGCAAGAGGGGACCAGCGAAAGAATCTGCAGACAGGGAGACGGTCCGGTGGGAAGCGGCCTACTGTGGACACTGACCCCACCTTCTGTGATCTTGTGTGGCTTAAATAAATGTCAGCATCTAGCTGTTGGCGTGCAGTGTGGCATAACAGCTGCTGATGTCTCTCATCTAGCTGTTGGCGTGCAGTGTGGCATAACAGCCGCCGGTGTCTCTCATCTAGCTGTTGGCGTGCAGTGTGGCATAACAGCTGCTGATGTCAGCATCTAGCTGTTGGCGTGCAGTGTGGCATAACAGCTGCTGATGTCTCTCATCTAGCTCTTGGCGTGCAGTGTGGCATAACAGCTGCTGATGTCAGCATCTAGCTGTTGGCGTGCAGTGTGGCATAACAGCCGCCGGTGTCTCTCATCTAGCTGTTGGCGTGCAGTGTGGCATAACAGCTGCCGATGTCTCTCATCTAGCTGTTGGCGTGCAGTGTGGCATAACAGCTGCCGATGTCTCTCATCTAGCTTTGCCGTCAGGGGGCATACGCTGCCGTGTCTCTCATCTAGCTGTTGGCGCAGTGGTGGCATAACAGCTCGCCGATGTCTCTCATCTAGCTGTTGGCGTGCAGTGTGGCATAACAGCTGCCGAGTGTCTCTCATCTAGCTGTTGGCGTGCAGTGTGGCATAACAGCTGCGATGCTCTCATCTAGCTGTTGGCGTGCAAGTGTGGCATAACAGCTGCTGATGTCATCATCTAGCTGTTGGCGTGCAGTGTGGCATAACAGCTGCCGTGTCTCTCATCTAGCTGTTGGCGTGCAGTGTGGCATAACAGCTGCCGATGTCTCTCATCTAGCTGTTGGCGTGCAGTGTGGCATAACAGCTGCTGATGTCTCTCATCTAGCTGTTGGCGTGCAGTGTGGCATAACAGCTGCCGATGTCTCTCATCTAGCTGTTGGCGTGCAGTGTGGCATAACAGCTGCCGGTGTCTCTCATCTAGCTGTTGGCGTGCAGTGTGGCATAACAGCTGCTGATGTCAGCATCTAGCTGTTGGCGTGCAGTGTGGCATAACAGCTGCCGATGTCTCTCATCTAGCTGTTGGCGTGCAGTGTGGCATAACAGCTGCTGATGTCTCTCATCTAGCTGTTGGCGGCAGTGTGGTCATAACAGCTGCTGATGTCTCTCATCTAGCTGTTGGCGTGCAGTGTGGCATAACAGCTGCCGGTGTCTCTCATCTAGCTGTTGGCGTGCAGTGTGGCATAACAGCTGCTGATGTCTCTTATCCAGCTGTTGGCGTGCAGTGTGGCATAACAGCTGCCGGTGTCTCTCATCTAGCTGTTGGCGTGCAGTGTGGCATAACAGCTGCTGGTGTCTCTAGCACCTACAACAGTATTTAACACACGACGAACACCTAAGTGCGTGATGAATAAATAGAGATGTGAGCACAGCACGCCACGCCCTGTGTGGGGCTAGCACCTTATGGCACATTAACTAATATTGAGCAACTGTTTAAACGTTCTGTGTATCAATATGTAAAAATATAAAAGTATAAATAGAAAAGTATGCACGGCAAATGTTATGAAAATGAGAAAGCCTGGCAAAACACGCACATGTAACTGCATACACACAGGCGCACTCACACAACCTTTGGAAACGTGTTTCTGGAAAGCAGTTTTTCTTTTCTCTTGTTTTCCTCCATCTCCTACTTCTTCTCCTCCTTCTTCTCCTCCTCCTCTTCCTACTCCCCCTTCTCATCCTTCTAATCTTCTTCCTCCTCCTCTTTGACCTCCTCTCTCTTGCTCTTTCTTCTTCTTCCTCTCTTTCTCCCTGCCCCACCCCTGCTGAGGATAGTGCCCAGGGTTTCACACACACCATACATACACTGTACTGCTGATGCCTATCCCCAGCCCTGAGAGCGGATGCTGAATTGAATCTAGACTGTCTATTTAGGGGCACTCTTGAAATAAAGCCCATGTTGGAGAAGGAAGCTGTGTGTGTGGGCTTAGGCAAGGAGAGAAGCGAACACTCAGCAAGTCCCTGAACCTCAGCTTCTCAGACAGCTCAGAGATGGGACTGCCCTCAAAGTTGCCATGCTTCCTGAGTTGCCACGCTTCCTGAGTAACCTCACCCACGTCAGCCAATAGGTAAATCAACAAGTTCCATAATGATGCAGGAGGATAGAGAACAAGGTAGCACAGAGCAAGACATCAAAACTGCTCAGCCTTCTTGTTTAGACCCCAATTAATATTAGTGGGAGCTTAGGACGGTTCTCAGGAAAATCAAGGGAATAAGACTGTAATGAAAAAACTGCAATCTCCAAGACAGATGTGGGTGTGGGAGACAGGTAGCACAGACACCTGCAACTGTCTATGGTGACACATTTGTTGTGGATGCCCAAAGAAACATATAGCTGCTCATAAGTAGTATATACCATGTGTGTCCTTCTGGGTCAGGGTTACTTCACTCAGGATGATGTTTTCTAGTGCCATCTATTTGCCTGCAAAATTCATGATGTTCTTGTTTTTGATAGCTGAGTAGTATTCCACTGTGTAAATGTACCACAGTTTCTTTATCCATTCTTCGGATGAGGGACATCTGATTTGTTTCCAGTTTTTGTCTATTATGAATAAAGCTGCTATGAACATAGTTGAGCAAACATCCTTGTTGTATTGTGGAACATATGTTGGGTATATGCTCAGGAGCGGTATAGCTGGGTCTTGATATAGAGCTGTTCCCAATTTTCTGAGAAGGATCCAGATTGCTTTCCAAAGTGGCTGTGCACGTTTGCACTCCCACCAGCAGTGGACCAACAGAGCCAACAAATCTGGTCCCAGGAGGGTTGGGGGTGGCGGAGATGCACCAAACAAGGACCATGCATGGAGAGGACCTAGGCCTCCAGCTCAAATGTAGCTAATAGGCAGCTCAGTCTCTATATGGGTCCCTTATTAAGGGGAGCAGGGGGCTGTCCCTGCCATGGACTGTGTTGCCTGCACTTTGATCACTTCTTGCCATGCTACAGAGGAAGAGGATGCGGGCAGTCCTGATGAGACTTGATAGGCTGGGGTCACATGTAGTAGGTGATAGCATCACACTAGTGTTGGTTTTCTAGTTTGGGCAAATAAATTACTGTACTGGTATAAAAATAACACTAGAGGACAAAATAACATTAGTTTTAACTTTCAATTGACACAACGTAGACTCGCCTGGGAGGAGTCTTGGTGAGAAAGGGGGTTTTGAACTGAAGGATACAGGAGAAAGCTAGAAGAAAGGAGGCAAGAGTGCAGATGGGGGCGCTCACTTTCCCCCGCCCTTTGCTACAGATGTGATACGACTCCTGCTTGAGCTCTTATCTTGATGGCCTTGTGGCGACAGAGTGTAACCTGGACTGTAAGCCAAATAAACACTTTCTTTCCTGTATTGTCTTTTTGGCCAGAATATTTGTCAAGGCAGCAGAAATAAGATTAAAAGACTATGCGAAGGCCGTGGAGAGTTTCTATTCTAGCTTTGCATTCTTTCTACAAACCTTTTCTTTTTTTCTTTTTCAAATAAAATTATTTTAGAGCTCTTTGAAATTCAGCTTTTTACACCCGTTATTGTTTCCAAATGTTCCTTGATCAAAATGAAGGGGTTCAGAGCATAAACGCAAGCCTCTGGTTTTATTTAAAATATAAAGTGCGATTCTCGTCTTGGGCTTCTAAGGCATTGTATGAAATATTTGCACACATTTGGAAGTCACTCTCCATTCTCTGAAAGCAACTCCACGGAGCAGAGAAGGTCCTCCAGTGAAAACTAAAAGACTGTTTAGATAAAGCAATAGCAGAGACTTGAAATTACTCTTAAGGTAACCAATTCCGTGCTGGAAGAAGCACGGCAGACCCGTCAATGGAGGGCCACTGGGGAGTGAGTTGTTGGTGGATGAACGAACGCAAGCTGAGATGTTTCCAGCACAACTCTACCTCAGTGGCTAGTCTCTGCCACAACCATGAGCCTCCACGGACCAAGAAAACACTATACCCAAGGACACGCACTCCACAGTTAATGCAGCAGGCAGCTGTGGAGATGGCTTAACGGTCAGAGCTCTTGCTTCGTAAGCACTGGGACCTGCCTTCAGATTCTAGAACCATGTAAAAAAAAATCCATGTGTAGTCATGTGTGCGCCCGTCACCCCACTGCTTTGAGGGGTGACGACAGGACCCAGCAGTCAAGACATTGCTCCTTCCAGAGATGCCCACGGGGCAATCTGATGAAGGCAATAGCTCAATATAGCCCCCTCTTCCCAAGAACTGTATCAGGTTAAACCCTGGAGCTAACTATGACAGTGAGGGAGCCTGTCTCAAAAACATGGGGCACAGAGTGACAGGGCAGTACAGATGACACCCTGATCCGACCTCCATGCCCTGAGGGAATCGTTAATTTACATCTTTTGATGTAAACACACAGTACATTTAGTGTTTGAGAGTTTCATACATAAGTACAATGTATTTTGATCATATTCGTCTCCACTCTGCCCTCTAGCTCCTCTTAGATCCACCCCTCACTTTCCTGCCCTTACTCTTCACTTTTAATCACCCATGGAGCTCAATTTGTGTCTTCCATACACTCATGGGTGTAGGGCCATGCTCTTGAGTGTGGTCAACCTAACAGGGACTAGGCTCTTAGCAAAAACAGGTGTTTCTAACCACCACCTCTGGAAGCTGCCACCTGTTAATAGTCTCCAGGTCCCAGTTAAGCTCAAGGCTCATGGGACCCTGTCTGTCCTATGCTAGAATGTTGGTCGGCCTGTTCTTGTGTGGGTTTTATGCATGTAGCGGCAGCTTCTAGGAGTCTAGAAAACACTACTTTGCTGTATTCCTCTCCCACCGATGGCTCTTGCAGCTTTTCCACTTCCTTTCCCACGTGGTTCCTGTGCCTTGGCTTGGGCAGGGGTGATACAGACACCACAGTTGTAGCTGAGCATGCTACAGACTCTCATTCCTTGTCCGTTGACCAGTTATGAGTCTCTACACTAACTGCCACTCACTACACAAGGAAATTTGTAAGGTCTGAGATCTGCACTAATCTATGGATACACAGATATTAATTTAGATGTTAGTTTGATACTATATGTTCATTTAGCAAAATAATAGCAGTAGGTTCATCCCAGGACCCGAGAGCTTGCCAACCACAGGTTCTTGACCAGATTTATGACACCACGTATGTGTCTCTTCCTATGAAGTGGGTCTTGAATCCAACCAGGAAGCAGTTGATTAATCTATATCCATCTTGCGTTGTACCCATTGCATAGCTTCTCTTGTTTGTTATTTATCTCACAAGACTCACAGCTAATTAAGAGTAATGAAATATTCCCCAGAAGTTCAATTTTTTTGTGTTTTTACATTTTTAAAAGCAGTGCAATAGTTTCTATCTACATACATAAAAATTGAGGAAAATTTAATTAATTTGATCATGTTTTCAATATGCAAGAAGTATTTAAAATGTCACGTATTCCAGTTAGTTTGTAATAGCAACAGCTTGACATTCAGAAAAAAAAAAAGGAAAACTTCTAGCTTGTAAGATGGCCACAATTAGTGAATGGAATTTAAAATCAGTGTAGTAATTTTGTAGTTATAATTTTCTTAAATGACTTGAACTTGAATCTACATATCTGCGGAGCACACTAAATACAATGACCTCAAAATCAACATACAAAATAACTGTATTTGATTTTGCTATGCCACAAAGTACTTACTCAAGACTTTCAGTAACTAAAGTCTTAAACTATTATCCTCACTAAAACATTGTTGATTTTTATAATGGTCCCAGTATGCTAATGTTTAATGTGATATGGTAGAGTTCAATAGAACATCTAAATACATATACTAAAGATTACTTTTAAAATTTTGTTTGTGTGTGACTGTGCTTTTCCATATGTGAGCATTTGGAAGCCTGAGGATCACTTTGGTGTCTTCTTCCACTGCTCTCCACCTTGGTTCTTTAGACAGGGTCTCTCATAGAACTTTGGGTTGGCCACTGTGGCTAGGTGGCTGGTCAGGGGCCCAGGGATCTTTCCATCTATCCACCGGCACTAGGGTTACAGGCACCCACTGCCACATCCAGGCTTAGATTGCCCAGTTTTTACATTGATGTTGGTGATGTGAACTCAGGTCCTCAATGTTTCCACTGAGTTATCTCCTGAACCCCAAATATAAACATTTTAAAAAGTAAGTATGTTGGAATATATGCTCCAAGAGTATTTCTTCTTCTTCCTTCTTCCTTCTTCTTCTTCTTCTTCTTCTTCTTCTTCTTCTTCTTCTTCTTCTTCTTCTATTTCTTCTTCTTCTTCTTCTTCTTCTTCTTCTTCTTCTTCTATTTCTTCTCCTTCTTCTTCTTCTTCTTCTTTTATTTCTTCTCCTCCTCCTTCTTATTCTTATTCTTATTCTTATTCTTATTCTTATTCTTATTCTTCTCCTTCTTCAAAAATTGATGAGTAGTCTCTTATGGAGTCTTCTTCAGAGAGGGAGGGAGGGGAAGTTCTCCCTCCTAAAGTGTGGGTCTTCTCCTGTTGAGCAAACTAGGGTTTAGGGGCATTGGGCGTCCAGTGGGATGGCAGGTTTGCCTTGAGCTAGTCACATGTCTGTAGCCCAGCAGGAAGCCAACAATCTACATTTTATTTATTTATTTTTTTACTTATTTAAGTAATTTATTCAGATTACATCTTATTTGTTATCCATTCACTTCACAATGTATCTTCCCATTCCTCCTCCCTCCCTCTTTCATCCTATTCCCCTCCCTTAGGTCTGTGACAGAAGGGGACCTTGCACCCCAGTATACAATCACAGCCTACCAGTTCTCTTCCTGGTAGCCTGCTTACTCTTCTTCCGAGTGACACCAGATCTCCCCACCAAGGGGAAGTGGTCTAATAGAGGGCACCAGAGTTCATGTCCAAGTCGATCCCTGCTCTTCACACAATCATGGAGAATGTGCTGTCTTTTGGCTAGATCTGGATGGGGTTCTAGGTTTACTGCATGTATTGTCCTTGGTTGGTACAGCAATTTGAGCTGACCCGCCTGGGTCCAGATCCACCAGCCTTAATGGTCTTCTTGTAGGTTTCTAGGACCCTTTGGATCCTTCTATTTCCCCATTCTTCCTTACCTCTCTCACCTAGAGTTCAAATAGGAAGTCTCAGTATCCATCCCAGTCTCCGGCTAAGTGAAGACTTTCATGGGATATCTCTGTTGGTCTACTGTCCAATTATAAGTGAGTATATGTCATGTGCCTCTTTCTGGGTCTGGGTTAACTCACTCAGGATGATCATTGCTAGCTCCACCCATTTGCCTCCACATTTCAGGATTTTCTTGTTCTTAATAGCTGGGTAGTATTCCATAGTGTAAATGTACCACAGTTTCTTTATCCATTCTTCAACTGAGGGACATGTATGTTGTTTCCAGCTTCTGGCTATTATGGATAAGGCTGCTATGAACATGGTTGATCAATCTACATTTTAAAGAGCCCCAGGCATTTCTGTGAAGTCCCTCCTTACTCTGAAGATGATGAGTGAGCTCTGGGGAGCGAAAGCTCTCGCCAGTGGGATAGTGGTACCCACCAGCCAGAACCCATTATCAAACATTCCCAGCCTATCTCTCTGCAAGGCAGCACTGCCCTTCAGATATGTCCAGCAACTTGAATAAAAACTTGCTGTCTGCCTTGCTAGATCAATGTCGACTGAAGTAAAGCAACTTGGTAGCTCCAATTTCAGCACTTGGGTTAGAGATCACTCGGCTTGCAAACTATCCTTTGAGTGTCCTGGTGAGATTAATGGCTGCATGGCTTTATAAAGCTAGAGACAAAGGGTTGCTATGGCTTTGTTATAGTTGCTGTGTTGCTAGGAGAACCTCTGTGGTAGCATCTGTGCTCAGTGCAGGCTTCCTTCTCCAGCATGACCTGTCATGTGCAAGGGGCACTGGTGCTTGAGGGAAGTGCGACCATAATCAGAAGGCCAAGGCCAGGAAGAAGGGAGGGTGTCCTCTCAGATGTTGAGGACTGGAAGACAAAAACAGAGGTTCTGGACCTGCAGGATTCATGTAACTGCACGAAGAACACTGTTTCAAATATTTTTCTGCCTTTGCTTTCACTTCTCCAAACTGCTCATTTCTCTGTGACAATGGTTACAGCCAATAAAATTGAGAAGGGGACTGACATGAATCCTAACAGGCAGTGCCCAGGCTCTGAGCATGGTGGACTGGCCTCAGGAATACTCTAAGTGTGACAGCAGTGGGAGGGTAGGTAATTTGCCCAAGTGTCTAGTTGATCAGAGCAATAAAAAACAGAGAGTGGGCATTGTTGTTTGCGTGTGGGTGGTATGGGTTGCCTGCCTTCTGGTACTTGTACTCAGGTGGAAGGGGGTCCACAACTCTGAGAGCTGGGAAGGTATCCAGGCCTGAGGTAGGACAGTGTCCCAAGGGCACCCTGAGGCATGGGAGCCCAGGAACCTCACAGAGGTGGCCTCAACAGAGATGATTCAGCTCCCATGGAAGGGTTGCCCCTCAACTCTGAGGAGCTGAGGAGCCTGAGCTCTCCTCCTCCTCCCCCTCCCTCTCCTTCTCCTCCCCCTCATCCTGAAAGAGTCACAACAGGCAGTAAATCTCTTGAAAGAGATTTATTGAAGGGATGAATCCAGGAGAGGAGAGATGAATCCAGGAGTGGCTGCCTCTGCTCCTGGGAAGAGACAGCAGGGAACTGTGCAGACACAACCTTTATATAGGGTTTCTTGGTGGGCGGAGCTTTCTGGAGCATGGATTTCTAGAGTGTGGCTTGGTGGAATTTCAAGCCTGAGCTGGGGGAAGCTCAGGGATTGATGGGTTTTTGTCCAAACTTCTCATCCCAAATTAGTATAATCTGGAATGAGTCCTACTGAGGGGCTGGAGATGGGAGTTACAGAGGTGGCAATGGGAGTGGGGGCAGGGGCATGGTGGCTGCTGGAGCTTTCTCAGGCAGGGGTCTGCCAGTTTTCTGCCTTGAGGAGTAATAAATTTTACAATGTGTCCAAAACTTACAGAGTCCACTGTGAAGGCAGTAGGCTGAAGCAGGAAAGGTTGTCATCATTGTGGACACCTTCCATGGCTGAGGCAGCAGGCTTTCTGAGGCAGGAAAGGTGTCTGATTTTCATAGACCAGCCAGCTGAGGCACGAATAGTCACCATGGACAGCTCCCACTGAGGCACTGACAGGAGCTGCTGCCATTTTGTCTCCGGCCTCCACAGCCCCCTGGCGGGAAGGAGGACTGGCAGCAAGCCACTTTAAATTTTAGTGGCCTGCTGTTCAACCTCTTGGGGATGGTGATACAGTGGGCCAAAGGACCTGGGAGGTGGCTGGCGGCGCAGTGGGCTCCCCAAAGTTTGGGGAAGGTATAGCTTCACAGGGTTGGGGGTGGGCGGGCAGTGGATAGCAGCTTGGAGGTGGGCGCTGCGGCTTGGGGACAGACTTCCACGGCTTGGGGGCAGACTACTCTAGGAACCCCAGGCAGAGGCTTGGGGCAGAGCACCCACCGCGGCTTTTGTCTCACCAGGAGTGGGTGGTGGTCGCGTTAGGCCGTGGAGTTCCACTTTGAACTAGCTGTGGCAGCCACAACGGTGGATTAGAAATAGCCATGTTCTCAATCATGTGCTGAAGTCAAGAGCCACATCTACCTCTTCTGGGCATGAGTTTTTCACAAGGCCAGCACTTGCCTCTGACACCTGCATCCTAGAAAATCCAAGGATAATGGCCCATATGGGTTTTCAGAGTGGGAGAAATGAACAAGAGTGAAAGGAGACTCAAGTTGGCACTTCACCTTTTCCGACATCTTTGAAAACTGCCAACGGGAATAGAATTCCTTATTGGAAACTGATGACTGTGGCTTATAAAGACTCCCTAAGCTGAACATGTTTGTCGCTTCTAGAGTCTTTCTACTGGGCGTTATAGTGAGGTCCCTGCTGTAGTGACTTGGGTCCAAGGGCTTGACTGTGTACTCTCATGCCTGTTCCTCCATTTTGAGAAGTCTGAGCTGAACACAGATGAAGGGAAGGTAACGGTGTTTTCGGAGGAAGAGCTCCGTGGAGGTAAACACAGGAAACTCGGACGGGTTCCGGAAGAATGCAGAGCAGCGGGAACTTCAGGGACAATGGCTCGTGTATGTAGGGGCGTCTGATCCAGGCCCACTTCTCAGTGTCCACAGGAGCCTACAGCCGCCTCCCACAGTTGAGCGGTCCTCTCCCTGCCTCGGATGGACAGGTGAGCATACCTGGATGGACTTGTACTGCTTAGTAAAAAGCAAGAAATACTGGTGGACCACTCTGCAGAGAGGCCACCACAGTAACCATGATGCAAGGAAGGCAGTCTCACTTCAGTTCACGTAGTTTGGAAAATGTGAACCATTTCGTTCACTCTTTTTTATCTCCTTGCCAACAGTGTAAGTAAGACATTCGGAATTCTTCATCCGAGAAGTAAAGATAGGGATCCGGCTGTGCTTTTATGGTTTTGGTAACATCCAAGAAAGATTTCCACCAGGATGAACAACAGCATTCCCTGTCCAAAGGCTTTATTAGTGTGAATGCCCCTAGTCAGAATACACCACAGTCTATTGACCCTGCAAGCAATGATGCTGTTAGTGTGCTGGGCCTGGCGTGATAGCCTGACGGCAAAGACCAAGCTTGCCACCAAGGGACTCACCCCTAATCAGCAGGAAGTGGTCTAACAATATCGATGCCCCCTCCCCCTCTCTCCTTCTTTCTTTCCTATCTAGTGTTGGGGTGCACATGCGCCTGCGTGCTGATGCTCTGCCCTAGGAATTATGAGCTGAGGCTTCTGAAACAAGGAGCCCAGATAGTGCTTCCTCCATTAGGCTCTTCTGTGGGCTTTCCTACTGGAGTGACACATGGCATGACTAAGAACACTCAATTTGAGGAAACCAGGAAGAAAGGCAAGGCTGCACACTAGGCAAGGGGACTGTGAGGAGCAAAAATTTAGAAATGAGGGGAACATGGTGGGGGCAATCCCCTTCCAGGGTACACCCTCCCACTATGACCCGCGTCTTTTAAGGTTTCCAGAACTCTCTTTACACCACAGCTGGCACTGAGTCTTCAATACATGGGTCTTTGGGAACATTTAAGCTCAAACTGTAGTAGGCAGTCTGCTTGACTTGGTAGCGTGGCACAGCCTCAGCTTCAGGTCTGTGATAAGAAGAAGATGTGGCTGACAGGAGGCAGAGGGCCATCCTGGGCATCAGTGTCTACCAAAACTTACACAAAGCTGATCCCTGCAACAATTTGCTTCAGTCTCTTTTACATTCAGTCTGTATAACTCTATGTCTGTCTGTCTGTCTGTCTGTCTCTCTCTCTCTCTGTCTCTCTCTCTCTCTCTATGTGTGTGTGTGTGTCTGTCTGTCTGTCTGTGTCTGCGGTGTCCCTACACACATTTGTGGGTGTGGATGTGGGCACACATGTGGAGATCAGAGGACAGCTTCAGGTGTCTTGCCTATGTTTGAGCTTGGGTCTCCTGTTCATGCTGCCCACAGCAGGCTAGGTTGCTGGTAGGGTTCCAGGAACTCCCATTTCTTTCACTCACCCACCTCACCATAGGAATGCTTGAATTACAGAAACAGAATCTGTCCGGCTTTTGTGTGATTCCTGAGGACTTGAACTCAGGGCCTCCTGCTTGTATGGTAAATGCTTTACTCCCTGGGCCGTCTCCTCAGCCCGCAACGTTTTCTTTCTTCTTCACATTTCTCTTCTAACCCATTGCCAGCCTCTGCTGGTTCCACCTTTTATCTGTCTGTCTGTCTGTCTGTCTGTCTGTCTGTCTATCTGTTCCTTCCTTCCTTCCTTCCTTCCTTCCTTTTTCAGCATCCTTATCCTCTGGTCCCACATTCACTGCTGTGGCCATAAGCCCTGTTCTTCTTTGCCCTGATGCTGAGAAGGAAAGCACCACCAGCTCCCCCTGCCCACTCACCCAGTCTGTGGGTTTTGAGGGTTCTAATTCAGACCCTCGTGTTTGCGCGGCAAGCATTGACCCATTAAGCCATCTCCCTAACTCCAAATAGGGCTATTAATCTTTATTTTCTTTTATTCTGTGGTTTTTCTTTAACTTTGTTTATAAAAAAAATACTTTCTCATTAAAAGGTTTTAAATTATTAACTCAGTTCAGTTCATCTTGCCTACCTCTGGCTTCTGGTTGATCTTATAAAATATCCATGTGCATATGTCTTCTAGTTATTTAGTAGCTCTGCTTATTTTTATATCATAACATTAGTCACCTGGATCCTTATTTCTATAAATGGTGTTTGTTTGGGGATGAAACTATAAGGGAAGGAGATGACATGAAGAGGACAGGCTTGGTTACAAGTGCCAAACGCTCTCCAGGGTTCTGTGTGGCCATTGTTTTAAGTTAAATCCTGTAATGTTATAATTAAATTATGTTTTGCAAAGGCTGAGATGTTTTAAATTTCCCACTTCTGCATTATTTTAATGAGCTTTATTGTTGTACAGGCTTCTGTAGCTGTTCACTTCTATCATGTTTATAAAGTGGAGACACTACATAATAGTGAGGATGCCATGTTGATAAGAATGACTCAGCCATGGTGGGAGTGTTGACACCATGGAAGTTGGGAGATGCAACATGTCAGAGACTTTCTTTTTCATTTGGCTGTGCCACTGGAGAGCGTTTACCAGCACACCGCCACCCGTCTCCAGATGTGCTTATACAGAGCAGGAGAGAGTGTGTGTGTGAGCAGTGTGAACCTCCTTCGCAGCCCTGAGACAATGCCTCTGAAACACTCATCTTTGTCCCTTGTGTATGTGTTGCCAAGGGGAATTGAATTCAGGGGATTTCTCCAGGCTCCAGAGCCCCAGCCCAGATCTCATGGTGGTGTAATTTGGCCTTTTCTGAGTCACCACACGCCTTCCGGATTCCAGTGTGACAACCCAGGTCAGTAGAGAGGGCTATTTATCACCATGTGTCTGCTTCCATTTAGCATTAAGTTCTGTTACAACATTTGTCTGAACACTATCAAAGTAGCAAAGTGTCCTTGGCAGTGTCACTTGCCACCCTCTGCATGGCAGCCTGTGCTCTGGAGACAAGAGAAAGTCAGGCAAGAATCAGGAGACAGGATTGGGGTCACATATCAGCTCTTGAAAGAATAGAGATGGTGTCTCATAATTGACCATGTCCCCTGGAGGGGGAGACCTGGTGGCACTCAGAGGAAGGATAGCAGGTTACCAAGAAGAGACTTGATACCCTATGAGCATATACAGGGGGAGGAAATCCCCCCCAGGAACAGTCATAGGGGAAGGGAATAAGGGGAAAATGGGGGGGGGGGGGAGAATGGGAGGATACAAGGGATGGGATAACCATTGAGATGTAACAAGAATAAATTAATAAAGAAAATTTTAAAAAGAAAAAATAGAGATGCTATCCTAGGTTAAAGAAGGACCCAGATTTAATCTCCATAAATCATTTTTTTCTGAGCATATAAGAACATTTTTTTAAATCACAGAGAAGACCCATTTTATCCAAGTATTCAAGTAGTATTCACATGGTGCTGTGAACACCTTCCTTAGAAGTATGTAGCGCACATCTAGAAATCTGTATTGAGTTGATGACACGGAGCCTTAGGAGACACATGGTGGATAGGGCACCTGCTAATGACAGGGGCATGGGACTCCTTCATGGTGGGTAAGTTATGCTCAGAATTTCCCTAGCTCTCAAGTGCAGGAGTGATGCTAGCGACAGCTGGCCAGCACCAGCGCATGAGGCACTCCACTCCTGTTAATAATGGCATCAGGATTACGTCTTACACCTTGGCTGATTTCAGAATCTATTTCTAGCCCAGTGATTTGGAGGTTCTCCAGGTTAGTGATCCTGTCAGTATTAACCTGAACGGTCAGGTCAAGATGGATGGTTAAAGTTTCCATGGGACTGGACTGGTTCCAGCTGGTGGCCCAGTTGAAAGGCGAATCAGGATGGTGCTAACTTCCTGAATTGGTAAACCTACTGACAACTGCCTAGCTGACTGACTGTTAGGCTGGTCCTAGTTGGAAGAAGTAGTCCCGGTGCACTTACTCGAGGGCTCTGTCTTGTCCTGGGCACCACCCCTCCCTCTTGTTGCTTCGCAGCAGCCATGAGGTGAGCAGGTTTTCTCCTTCATGCCCTTCCACAATAATGATGCATGTCTTGCTCACCACAGGCTGCAACAAGAGCCGAGTGTCTGTGGACAGACCTTGGAAACCCCACGCAAGCATAAAGTTCTCCCCCCCCCGCTTTGGTTCGTTTGCTCAGGTATTTTATTACAGGTGTTTTGACAACAAAAGGTGACTAGCAGGACAAGGGGGTGGTGGTGGAAGAGAGTGAACTTAAAGTGTAAGCCTGTTAGACCCCACACAAAAGGAATTGTGTATGAGGGGTAACAGTCTGGAAGAGGTGCTGATGTGCTCACTAGCAGGAAGTAGATGAATGAGCAGATATACAGAGGCTCTTGTGGCAAAGTAAATGTTAACTAAAAAAGGACATCATTCATTCATTCACCATTCATTCATTCATTCATTCACTCGCTTACTCAGCCACTCAACAAGCTTTAATTAAGTATTTACCTTAGGCTTGGCTTGCCATGAGGCAACAGTGTGTGTGTGTGTGTGTGTGTGTGTGTGTGTGTGTGTGTGATATGTATGTGAATGTGTGTGTAGTTTATGTGTGTGTTGTGAATGTGTGTGTAATGTGTACATGTTGTGTGGTGTGGTATGGTGTGCATTGTATGGTGTGTGTGGTGTACGTGTGCCTGAGTCACTATGACGGTTCAATTAGCCAGACACCATGGGTCAGCACACAGCTCTGGAGTGCTGCTCTCCACTGTAGCTTATGGCCAAAGAGGAACAGATCTGAACTGTGTTTGATGAAAACATCAGCGGCAAACACAATTCAAAATCTGTCATATGTAAAACGAGGAGTCAGGAAGGACAGGCTGTGGCCAGGTCTATGATCGGCAGGTGTGGGCAGCATTTGTAGTTACCACTGACTGGAAACTCCTGTCCCAGCATTCCCCAAGCTGGAGGCACTGGACCAGATGTTGGCAGTGGGCACCCCATGCAAGCAGCTCACAGCCAGCTGCTGGGCAGACTGTGGCAGAGCTCCTCTCAGATCCTCTGTTACACCGTCTTCTTGGTCAGGTGTATAAGCAACAGACACCCCAGTGGCTTTGGAGGCTGGACCAAGTGAACTCACTGTCAAGTCCTTGTTACAATGAACCTTCGCTCGCTCCCCACTCTGACAAAATCAACCCAAGTTGTATTCTATTCTCAAACAGATCTCCCATCATCCTCCAAGTCAGATGATGAAGGTTCAGCTGTTGTTGGCCAAGCCTGGAGCAGAGGCACAGTGCTATAAAGAGATGATCAAATACAGGTCCCTCTCACCCTGTGGCCTGTACAAGCAGGGTGTGCCCCGAGCCTTCCATGACTAAGGATGGGTCTGTGTCCCTTGTACTGATGGCATGTTAACAGCTGACAGAGATCTGGCTATGAAGGCTCCACAAAAGAACTTGTGGAGGTGTTGGAACAAGTCCTTGGCCTTCTATTCTGGGCTTAAGGGTCAACTGTCCCTATCAGGGACTTCTGGGCCATTGGCTGATGGGTTTGCTTGTCAAGGTGCCTGGAGAGGTGCTGTCTGTGTGAGAGCATCAGATGCATGAGACCATTGATGTTGGGGAAAATGAAGGTGGCGAAGTCCAAGTGCTCTGCCATTTTGGAGTCTCCTAGGCCCGTCACTTGGTGGCTTTGGGACCCACCTAGAGTATATAACCAAGCCTCTACCTTCGGGATAAGTGTGCTACTCAGACCAGAAGCTTCCTTAAAGGACTCTTTAAAGAAGTGCTTTCCAGCTTTGTGTCTCTGACAGTCAATGGCAGACCCCCTTCCTCGTCCCTGGTGGTCATCCTTCTCTATACTTGGAAGTCATGCCCACATTAGGGATGTGCCTTGGACAAACCAGTCTGCACGGGGTGAGTGGGAGCACATGCACCCACCTCCTACTGTGTGAAAGCTGGCTTGTGCTACACAACAGTCAATGCTGCAGCTGGGAGAAAGAGAAACCTGGAGGCTTAGATTTTTCAAAACTGACTTTATTTAGGGTTCTTTAATGCTTTTATCTCTCTTCTAGACCACCCATCGGAGGTAGGGAAGAAGGTTTATAGTAAAAGAGGATTGTGGACCTGCTTAGAAGTAGTTCCTTGGGGAGATTCCATTCTTCCTTGTCAGGATATTAGCAGTCCAGACCAATAGCAAACACCAAACAGTAACAAATCAGTAGTGGTAGCACAATCCAGCAGAAACAGCAAGGCTCTGCCAAATCGGCACAAGTCTGCGGAAGTGGCCAGAATTAGCCAGAAGTTCTCTGGCACGTTTCCTTCTACAGAATGAAGACCAGCAAAGCGTTGCACTGTGTAGCAAGGCAAAAGCGTTGTCTCACTGTCTGTAGGGATCTATTTATGAATATAAACATCACATGCCATCTCATGTGTCTGTTTTCAGCAAAACATCACATGCCCTTTCACAAAACAGCTTCCAGCAAAGCATCATGTGACACAACTGAGTTAAAAACAAAAATAAAAACAAAAACAAAACAAAACCAGAAAACTTCCACTTCAGAAACCAGGAGGCTTTGGAATGCAGTGCCCTGACTTTGAACTTTGGTCATGCATTTGCTAGCAGCCTGTCCCTGGAGGTCTAATAACTTCTCTGTTCCTGCCCTTCCAAGAGAGAGTGCAGTGAGTTGTTGCCTGTCGGAAGGCAAGAAGAGAGGAACAGACCATTGGTCAAGGTTCTTTGATAGGTGCCAGTGGAGGTTGGGGATCCCTCGCACATTGGGTGAAGCTTGAGCCCTCAGAGACCTCAAAGCCTGCCCCCCACAGAGACACACTCCCTCCAACAAGGCCACATCTCCTAATATTGCTACTCACTATAGGCCAAGCATTCAAACACAGGAGTGTGCGGGAGCCATAACTATTCAAGGCCTGTCCTGCTGTGCTTGGCACCATCACTAAGCAGCACTTTCAGGAACCTTGTGCTGTGTCCAGAGCAGTAGGGAAGAAGGTTGGTTTGGATTGTTTTAAAGAACTCTTAAGACAGAGGGGCAGGTCCCAACAGAGCAGTGTATAGACACAGGGCTCTTCTTCCCCCACCATCCCCCACCCCCAGACTAATGGTTTCATTATCTATTTCATTATCTATACAGCACCAGCGTTCGCAAGCAGCTTCATCCTTGTCTTGGCTTTTAAAAACTGATCTTATGTGTGTGAGTGCTTTGCCTCATGCATATCTGTGCATCACACACATGGCTGGTGCCCACAGAGGCCAGAAAAAGGCAGTGGCTCCCTGGAACTGGAATTAAAGACGGTTGTAACCAATGTGGGTACTGGTAACCTCACCCAGGTCCTTTGCAAAAGCAGTCAGCCAGTCCTCTTGGCTGCTAAACTATCTTTCCAGCCCTCGCTACTTTCTCAAAAAGCCACATAAAAAGACGGCACTGGAAAGTGGCAGCTGTGATCTCCTTTTCTCTGAGACCAGAGTTTGTAGCAGACACTAAGAATTAGCACCTGTACTGCTACTGGGCTCCCTCCTCTCTTCCCCTGCTTTACCCCCAGCCTTACTGCAAGCTGCTTGGCAGACTTCCTTCTATTTAGTCAAGTCAGTTCAGGTTTAAAATAAAGTTCTAATGTGCCACTGCATGTCTAACAGATGCTGGTGGTGGAATAGACACCCAATCAACCTATGAGTTATGTAAACGCACAGACAAACCATTCAGTAAGTTAGAAAACAGCCTGTGCAGAGGGGAATCCACCGAAGCTACCAAGGAGGCCATGCTGGGATGTGAGAATTCTGTCATTCTCCTACATACTTAGTTATTAGTGGACATGTATAAAGTTATCCCCAGATGGTGTAGGGCTGTATGACCCCCAGTGGACATCTATCCATCATCTAAAGAAGTCAGGGCAGGAAGTCAAGGCAAGAACCTGCAGGCAGGGTCTAATGCAAAGACAGTGGAGGAATGCTTCTTACTGGATGGCTCCTTAAGGCTTCTCTGCATGCTTTTTTTTTTTTTTTTTGCATAATCCAAGACCACAGGCCCAGGAGTGGTACTACTCACAGAAGACTGGGCCCTCCTACAGGACAGTCTAGTGGAAGCATGTTCCCAGTTGAGGTTTTCTTCTCAAATGGCTCTAGCTTATGTCAAGTTAATTTTTTTAAAGTGTATGATGTGTGTGTGTATGTGTGTGGTCCATGTGTGTGAGAGAGAAAGCATGTATGTGTGTGTTTATGTGTGTTTTACATGTTTGTATGAGCACATATGTGCATGTGGCTCTCCGTCCATCCATCATGAGTCTCAGTCCATCACGTCGGGCAAGGCATGGTGGCAGGGCCATGTAGTGGCGCCTGTTCACACTGCAGTGGACAAGGAAGCAGCACCTGTTTGCCACTGACGTTTTCATCAAGCACAGTTCAAATCTAATCCTTCATTAGAGAGACTGTGGGAACAAGGCTCCTGCCATCAGGATCCCAAACAGCCCATCCTGGATGCCTCACGCTACAATTCTTCGTGAGTTAGGATCACAGCAGTTACTCATGGGTATTATGAAGATTCCAAAGGTAAACAGGTAACAAATGCTTATACGGTGCTTCCTAGGGCTCCCACTCATGGTAGCCAGTTCTTGCTGGTGATCAAGATCGAGTGTGGGAAAGCCACTGACTGCCTGAGTTGCTGAGGGTGGGGGACTGGCATGGGTGTGCATTTATGGCATTTTTTCCCTGATACTCCAGATGAATTTCACTCACAGTGTGCTCTTTTCTTGAGTAGTCTGGGAATTTTGCTGGGTTGTTTTGGAAAATTATTCATGTGAGAATTTCTTGAGTTGAGGTTGAGCTCCTCCGTGGGGACTTGCTCTTGCTTGCTTCTAAACAGCACCAACCTACAGCTGCTTTAAACTGAGCTTTCAGGCTGGCTCTGCGTGCCACACAGGCAGGGTGGTTTCGTCACTGTCTGCCTTACTCACTTGAGACAGGGTTTCTCACTGAATGTGGAGCTAGCTAGACTGGAGACCAGCAGACCTCAGTGATCCTCCTATGTCCAACTGCCCAGCAATGGGGTTGTAAATACTCACATAGCCATGACCCCTCCCCCCATTTTAACATGGATCTGAACTCAAGTCCTCGTGTATGCACAGGAAGTTCTCCTACCCACTGAGCCATCTTTTTATCTTCTCCCCAGCCTTTTCTCTCCCTTTTTTTGTTCATTGAGACATAATGTTTGTGCATCTTTAATTACACTACAGCTATTTGATGGACGTATGCAACATGTAATAGTCAAAGCAGAGTAATAAACGGTTTGTGCTCTGCAGACATTAACATCTTTCGTGGGTTTGGAATTCCCTAGGCTTTGAAGTGTAGACAGTTAGATGACAAAAGATAAAGAGACATTTAGCCTGCAGAAGAACTGTATGGACAGAAGAAATGAAAATGGTTAACAATAGTACCCTGTTCAGACCAGGATTTAAGCCATAATTTACCTCCTTCAAGTACCTGTAGGTGCACATCAGGGGAGAGGTCTAGCTTCAGGGATGCAACAACCAAGAGGCTTACAGGTCACTTGTCCACTGGAGAAGTTTCAATGAGCCTTGTGTCCTCAGAGCATTAGGATGAGTGCAGGTAGCAGCACTGGTTTGTTCAACAGGGTGCAAAAGGTAATAGAATCCCCTGTGGCACAGCTCAGTGGTGGAGAATCCTGTGGGGCACAGCTCAGTGGTGGAGAATCTTGTGGGGCACAGCTCAGTGGTGGAGAATCCTGTAGGGCACAGCTCATTGGTCAAGAATCCTGTGGGGCACAGCTCATTGGTGGAGAATCCTGTGGGGCACAGCTCATTGGTGGAGAATCCTGTGGGGCACAGCTCATTGGTCAAGAATCCTGTGAGGCACAGCTCATTGGTGGAGAATCCTGTGGGACACAGCTCATTGGTGGAGAATCCTGTGGGGCACAGCTCATTGGTCGAGAATCTTGTGAGACACAGCTCAGTGGTGGAGAATCCTGTGGGGCACAGCTCAGTGGTGGAGAATCCTGTGGGGCACAGTTCATTGGTGGAGAATCCTGTGCAACAGTTTATTGGTGGAGCCAGATTACAAGCAAGAGCTTGGTAGTGAGTGCACAGGTACCCAGAGGAACAAACAAGAAAAAATATTTAAAAGAATACAATTAACATAATTACCTCCTATGACTTTTGCAAAGAGGACTTTGATGAAATATGATTTTTTTTTTCTGATATGATTGCCTGCTTGGTTTATAAAACTACAGCATGACTAACTGTTAAGAAACTGACTCCTTCTAGAAGAGAAAAGTCTAACTCTGGAAAGCAGCTTGCTTGGATGTATTGCTTTGTTTTGCTTTGCTTAGGAATGCTGTTATTGATCCCTAACTAGAATCTCAAATCCAGTGGGTTTTATAAAAACATGATATTTTATAGAAATGTGGAAAGAAGTGAGAGGCAGGGAGGTGTGGGGGTGAAAAGATAATTTACAGAACAAACTTGAGTAATATGTTTAATGGTCTTCATCCATCCTGTAAATCAACAAATCATAGCCTGCAGATCCGACTGCTGCAAGGGAGCTTGGCCTCTTTCTGTTCCTTCTGGAAGCGGTGACAAGTGCTCGGACGGCTGCCACATTCTGCATTTGGAAGAATGACTGCATTATAAAACCCACTCCATGCTTCCCACTGCTCCTACAATGGAAACACTGAAGAACATTCGGACTGATTTAAATCTGAAGCCTTTCTACAACTCAGACACCCCCAGATGAGTCTGCTACCTGTTTAATCCAGCTCTGATGATGGGTGGAAAGGAGTCATTTTTTCCCACTGAGTCCTTAAGTCAGGGCACGATGGAAACTTCAGGCTTTACAGAAGATACCTATGTCTGGGGGAGACTTGGGGACCCCTTTCTAGAGAAACATGGCTGACAAGATCCTCTGAGTGAAACCAGCTGAATCCAAACATGCTCAGTTAACACTGAAGAAACCACCCTCATTCATTGAAATGCACCATTACTGAGCTGGCCTTGAAGGTAAGGAATGCACAGTGTCCTGTAGGCAGTGATAGAAGGAACCCTGGGAGGTAAATAATGGAAGCCGGATCCCACTTTTGCCCAGATTCTGTGGCTGGCCCCTGGGAAAGTGAAGTTTCTGTATGGCATTCCTGGACAGAAGATGAAGGCCTGGGTAGGAGCGGGCATGCGTGCGGGTGGGGGTAGCGCTCCCACAAGGCTGGAGTCCTGTAGCTCTGACAATGAAATACACAGCACGACAGGAAGGAAACATGCCTGTGTCCACTCTGACCTGAGAGTGAGGAAGAAACCCCTCTCCCTGGAAACATGCAAACCCAAGGCCTGTGTGACCAAGAGAGCCGGGCTCAGTTTAAAGCGGCTGCAGTTGGTGTCATTTAGAAGCAAGCAAGAGCAAGCCCCTCCGTGGAGGAGCTCAACTTCAGCTCAGAGAATTCTCACATGGATAACTTTCCAGAACAGCCCATCAAAATCCCCACAGCACTCGAGAGAAGAACACATGGTGAGTGAAATTCATCAGAAATGTCAGAAATGCACACCCATGCCAGACACTTTAGGTGTGGAAAGTATCAGGCATGGAGGAGCTCATTTCCTATGTTAAAAGGGAGCCCAGGGTGGAGGAGGAGGAGGAGAAGGTGGAGGAGGGGAAGGAGGAGAAGGTGGAGGAGGGGAAGAAGGAGTAGGTGGTGGAGGAGGAGGAAGATCAGGAGTCTGAACACAGTCTCAGTGATACAGCCAATGTGAAGCCAGCCAGGGCTACATGAGACCCTGTCAAAAGCAGAGAAAACAAAAGCACCAGAACTGGATCATGATGGTGGAAACTAGCTTGCCTTTAAACCAAATTAGGCTGTAGCCAATAAGAAAAAGTGAACGGGAGGGCGACAAGTGCACAGAAATGAATCAATAAAGCCTGAAAAAGAATGGGCCCCGTTATCTTCCCTTTTTGAGAAAAGGTCTCTGTCTTAGTTAACTTTAGTGGTGAACCTAACACAGCCTAGAGTCATGTGACAAGGGATTACCTCTATCAGGCTGATGTGTGAGTGCATCTGTGGGGGCTGTCTTGCCTGTTCATTGGTATAGGAGGACCCAACCGACTGTGGGTGGTGCCATCACTAGGCCAGTGGTCCTGGCCTCTATAACAAGGCTAGGTAAGCATGCTCCTCTATGGCTTCTGCTGGAGTTCCTGCCCTGCCCTCATCCCCTGATGCACCATGACCTGGAAGTGGAAGCCAAATAAATTCTTCCCTCTCCTAAGTTGCCTTTGGTAAGAGTGTTTTATCACTGCAATAGAAAACAAACCTCAACAATCTCGCTGGCCTAGGCTCACTGATTCCCTTAGGTTGGCAGGTCCTTGAGCCCCAGGGCTCTTTCTGTCTCCATTTCCTTAGCACTGTTATTCCAGGCTCACACCACTGTGGTCAGCTTCATAGAACCGTGAGCCAGGCAAGCGGCATTTTACCTATTAAACCATCTTCCCATTCCTAGGATAGACCGTTTACAAATTACATTTCCACCAAAGAAACCCAAAAGATCTTAAAAGAAGCCAGGGAAAAGAGACAGCTCATATACAGAAGGGTTACATGCAAATCAGACTCTGGCTACCCAGCAGTGGTTACTGGAGAAAAGACATGGCCATCTGCCTTCCACCAGTGCAGGCTGGTTTTCCTGGACTTCGTACCAAGGGATTTCATATGTGATACTTCCTTTCTGTTCCTCTCTCCACCCATTGTGTGAGCTTCATCCACGCTGGCACAGCTGACAATAGCTGGAGGTTTGGAACATTTCTGTGGGGCATTCGCTTTGTGAGGATGCTGTCCGTGATTTTACCCTGCGCCCCCATTGGCAGGTGTTTGAGTTACATCCAAGTTTTCACCATTATGGATAATAATACGCTGCTACCATGTTGGGCGTTTCTTTTCTTTCTCTAAAAAAGGTTTCATGTAATATGTCTCCAGCAATATGTGAGTCTTTTCTCTGTGGAAAACTCGTAAACATTAAATGTAAATCAAACAGTAACCTCATGACAGGGACGTGACTTCCTGGCCAGAAGAGTCCAAACCCTTATTATGTAACTTACTGCATTTGTCCCAGGATTTTTTTTTTAAACTGATTTTGTTCCCTTGAAGATTTTTGACAAGAGTTAATTTAAGATTTTGCTCCTGTGTGATTCTTGTCCTAGCGAGCTGGGCACATATAAAAATCACACCTAGCTCCTTAGAATGACAGCACACGCCACAATAAAAATGTGAATTCTACTTTAGAACCTTCTTGAATTTCAATGTGTTAAAGAAAAAAAAAGCACATCAGTTTTGCTGATGAGCTTGTCAGTCAAAAGCAGACAAAGAAGAGGTAAGGACTTCAAAAATATCTACAGGTGAGTAAAATCTCTACTGTGTGTTATTAAGTCACGGTTGACTAAATAGTGCTTACCCCATTCATGGTCTCTCCCAGAGCACAGTCTGTGCATGACTAGGTAGACCTCGGCAGTGTGAACACCACTGAAGTCCAGTCTCCATAACACCAACTCTGTGACAGCCTGCAAAGAGACCACAGGAGGAGACTCTATAAAAGTGAGATAGATTTGGGGTGACCAGGTTTCGTGGGCTTGGAAGAATTGTGTAAAATGTCGGACATACTGCCTAAGCATCAGTGTGCTCAGGGGAAATTGGTCTGGAGGGCTTTTAATGCCTTTGCCAGTGCTGGAGCTTCAAGGCTAACCCTATCCCTTCCGCCTGCTTCCTTTGGAGCTCCCTGTGCCAGATAGGATGCAATGTGTCCTCAGCTATTCCCTCCCAACGCTGTGTAGCACCCCACCTTCCATTGCTGTCTGTGCTCCAACTCCAGAACCACCATATAAAGCAACCATCACCCCTCAGATGCCTGTCCTGTCCCCTGAAGGCCCTGGTCAGTTTCCACACTGATGGCCAGTCTACTGGGATGTGACCAAACGAAAAGCAAAGGAAGTTTACTTGAATCAAGATTTTCTGGGCCATATCTCCAAGCGCTGTGACAACCAAAGGATTCAAGCGACTGGTTAGGGTAGAAAGGGGAGACTATCTCACACACAGGGCATATATAGGTAATGGCCTTGGGACTCTAATAGCTTCAGAATAGGCTGCCATAGGTTGCATGCTTTTGCCAGGCACACGGATGTGTGACTGATTGCACAGCGACACCGTGAACACTGAGGTTTCTGTGCCAGCGTGTGGAAAAACAGTGTCCTTTCAGTAATGGATAGAGAACTCAGGACACAAGTGATCAGTGCACACCCGTGCTTTTATTTAGGAGGCTAAATTCAGAGATTTTAGTGTTAATAAAGAAAGAGTAGTAACCATAGAAACACAGCATTGATCAAGTCTGCTGGCAAGCAGGAACCTTCTGTGGAATGATTTGACACACGCTGCAGCAAGTACCTCTGCCCGAAGACCTGTCTCCTATAGGTCTGAACTATTCGGGGGCCACGGGAATTCAGTAATGTAACAGGCGACCCATTTAATAACAAGCTAGCAAATCCGATGAAGTTAAAAAATACTCAGTAC
Organism: Acomys russatus; assembly: GCF_903995435.1. Taxonomy (NCBI): domain Eukaryota; kingdom Metazoa; phylum Chordata; class Mammalia; order Rodentia; family Muridae; genus Acomys; species Acomys russatus. The sequence goes on from NC_067145.1 coordinate 39,949,016, forward strand.
AAAGAAATGCTCTCTCTCTCTCTCTCTCTCTCTCTCTCTCTCTCTCTCTCTCTCTCTCTCTCTCTCTCTCTCGTGTGTGTGTGTGTGTGTGTGTGTGTGTGTGTGTGTGTGTGTGTGTGGTGGCAACTGACCAAGCCGTCCACCGTGAAGAGGTAGAGCACAGGAGCAAGATCAATCCCGAGACTGCAAAGGAAAGAAAGCTGACACATGCTGACAAGCGACTCTTTGCCAAGTATTTGTGCTCTATTTCATTTAGCCCTCATGACATCTTGTAAGTACACACATGCACGTGTGTGCACACATGCATGCACACATGCACGTACACTCACACACGTGCGCGCGCACACACATACTCACACATGCACACACGCCACTAACGTAATACATGATCATAGTAGGTAAGGCTTTCTATGCAGCCCGGGCTGCCCTGGACAGAGTCTGACACTGGGGAACACACAAGAGATCCTTGTCTGTTGTGGGTGTGGCTGCTACACCAGCCAGTGCACTTGCTCTCATTTTAAACATCTCTATTTACTAAAATGCATAAAGCTTTATTAGAATCTGTTTTTCTCCCCCATTAAGACCAGTTTTCTGACACCAAATTGCAGAATTAAAATTCTAGGTCTTTCTATACTTATACTGCGGATGGGCAGTTGCTGCTGAGATGTTTCGCCCTGGACTCCCCCAGCACGGAGGGGTCCCCTACACAAGCTCAGGGTGCTGTTTTAAATGGTCTCTTATTACAAACAAAGTGAGTTCTTACGTTCCTATTGCTAGTATGCAACATGTATATTATATATATATATGTCTGTGTGTGTGTGCGTGTGTGTGTGTGTTTCATGCTAGACTAAGTATTTTTTCTTTTTTCTTTTGTTTTTTGAAACAGGATCACTCTATTTAGCCCTGGAACTCACTATATGGACCAAGTTAGCCTCAAACTCACAGAAATCAGCTTGTCTCTACCTCCCAAGTGCTGGGCTAACTATCCTATTTTTTATAACATTTGATTATTATATTAAAAATCAAATTGTAGAGAAATTGTTAGTAATAAAACTGAAAAGTTATACCCTTTTCTATGTAGTGTCATGTCCACCTGAGACAAATGCTTTCAGCCACTTTAATTTTTATTTTCTCTGGAGTTAACTCTGTGTTACCAGATAATATAAGTCCCGTCTTGTCCCCTGAATGTTGCCTAGGACAGTGCCTTAGCGTGCTCATGTACTTTATTTTATCCCTGCCCCACCCCCTTGCAGCACTGGATACTTTGTAGCTGCTTCTCTTCTTATGTTTTGATTTCCTGGGTAAATTAAGATACTCAATCTAAACTTCTGTTTCGGATGCCATCAAATGTCAACAGTGTACTTTGATTTCTTGTCTTAGAGCAGGAAAGTGGTTTCCGCTCTCCTTTGCTGTGACCTCTGACAGACATCATTTTATGTGACTGAAGCTAGCTCTGTGCACATGCATGCCAAGATCCGCAGGCAGATTGCATCTCATCGGCAACAGTTGAACGGTGCTTGCTTCTCCCTTGGTGGCTGTGAAACCGGTCTCCATTACAGGACCACTGTCTTCTTCTGCTCCGAAGGCATGGTGCTGCTGCTTCCACTAAAACAGAAAGTAAGGCAACTGGTTCTCTCTTAATTTCATCAATTGCTCAAAATGAGAAATACTTGATAAGATTCATTGATGAGGCCACTAGCACGGAGGACTTGTGTTTGTAGCAAAGTGTAAAAGGATTTGACACCTTTATTACTTACAGGACAGATCTGATTTTCCATTTCTTCTTATGCAAGTTTTGAAAAGTCTTGGTTGTCTAGAAACTTTTCCACTTAATCTTCATTTTCAAATTTTCTGTATACATTTTCCCACAGTGAAACAATAATTTCTGGGTCATGTCTATTTGCTTTGACAAGTCTTCCTAAATGTTTCTCATTTTAACTAGTGTTTTTCAGAAATGGGATTGCCAGATTGCAGGGCATAAACCTGTTCTGTGTTTGTTGATGTGACAGTGTTCCAAAGTGGCCTCTGCTAACTATGGTGGTGAGCTTTTACTGTCAGCTCCACTCAACCCAGAATCACCTGGGAAGTGCGTCTCAGCGAGGGACCATCTCTTAGGTTGGCTGGTAGGCATGTATGTAGAGGGGCTGCCTTAAATAATTCAACTGAAGGAGGAAGACCCAGCCACTGTGGGCGGCATCATTCCCTTGGCATGGGGTCCAGAATTGTGTATGAGTGAAGAAATCTAGTGGAGTACCAGGAAGCAAGCAAGCAAGCAGCCGAGCATGCATGCCTTTACTAGTTTTCTCTCTGCTCTGGTCTGTGAATGTAATGTGACTGGGTGTTTGAACTTCCTGCCTTAACTTCCCCACAATGGTGGACTATAACCTGGAATTCTAAGCTGAAATTACCCCTCCTTTTCCCCTAAGTAGCTTTCTCTCAGGGTATTTTATCATTGTAACAGAAGTGAAACTAGCATACCAGCTTACAAGCTAAACAGCAGACTTGAAATTTCATTTTTGCCTAAGACCTAGTTGGTCTTTTTCACATCAGAGACTCTGGTAGATGTGTAACTGATGATGCGATTTTACATCAGAGTCATAGTAGCTTCCAGTATCTGTTCCTATGTCTATCTGATATTTATATGTCTTCTTTGTACACAATCTACTTTTTAATTTTGCTACTTATTTATATTAAGCATACCCATATTTGCAATAGTTCTTTATGCATCTTATGTATCTCTTTATGGTTCCATAGATTGTCAAAGCCATCATTTCAAATATTATTAGACAGTTTTCTAATTTTATGTGCTCTTACTTACCAACTATGGTGTGTGTGTGTGTGTGTGTGTGTGTGTGTGTGTGTGTGTGTGTGTGGTGTTGTTTTATTTCTACACCTAGGAATTTCTACATCTTTTTCTACCACACAGCATTAGGATTTATTTCATGTGTTTTATTCCAGTGGTTTCTTTCCGATTTCTTGAGTTTTTTCAGGTTCAGATACATGAATTGCTTGTAATTGACTTCTTTTTTCAATATAGATATTCATTCAATCCAGCATCAGTACTGGGAAAGACAGCCTTTTCCATTGGAGTCGTCTTAGATACAAACCAAATGTCTGCACTTGGGTCTCTGTGCTTCTCTCCTAAGGTTGCCTCTCTTTATACAAGAGACATAATAAATTCATTATTATCACCTTGTAATTAGTGCTGGCCAATAACAGGGTACATTCTTCAAATTAGCTTTTCTTTAGGATTGGCTTGACCATTTCTAGACTTTGGTATTTCCGGTTAAATTTTAGAATCATCTTTTTTATGTACCCTTCCCTTTCTCCAAATGTCTGGTGAGATGGTAACTGACAATACATTTATTCTATAGATCAACATGTGGAGGTGTGATGGGCGGATAATAATTGAGTCCTCCGTCTATGACTGGTGTATGTTTATTTACGCTTTCTCTAATTTAGTTCCATCTATTGTAATTTTCTAAATAGATGCTTTGTACATTCCTCATAAGATACAATATTAAATAATTGGTAATGTTTTTGCAATTATTGATTTATTGTGTGTGTGTGAGGACACCTTGCAGGAGACTGTGCTCTCCTTCCACTGTGTGGGTTCTTGAGATTGCCGTCACGTGGTCAGGCTTGGCAGTAAATACCCTTATCCTACTGTGGTATCTCACTGTCCCAACACTTGACAACTTTTGATGCTACTACAGATTATATAACTAATTTTCCATTAAAAAGTTTTACCATTGCTAGCATTATATAGAAACCCAAAAGATTGTGCCGTTCAGTCCTAGGAATCAAACCTAGAGCCTAACATATGCAAGGCAAGTTCTTCACCCACTGCGCCACAGCTCAGCCTGCATGGTGTGTGCACTGCGAAGGTGCACATGATAACAGACTGTAAATTACTTTGAGTTTCCCAAACATAATGATAGCTTAGTTCTTCCTTTATAATCAGGAAGACATCTGACATGTACATGTGCATATAACACACCACACACACACACAGAGACACACACACACACATGCACAGAGACACACACACACACACACACAGACACACACACACACACACAGACACACACACACACACACACACACACACACACACAGACACACACACACACACACAGACACACACACACACACAGACACACACACACACAGAGATACACACACACACACACAGAGACACACACACACACACAGAGACACACACACACACATGCACACACGGACAGAGACAGAACAACTTTGCATTTCAATTGTTTCTCATTAGTTATTAAATCTTGCCTGCTCAAGATTCAATAAATACTTTATAGATAAATTTGATGCCAAGTTTTTTAGGCTTTTTTCTTCAATCTCTCTCTCTCTCTCTCTCTCTCTCTCTCTCTCTCTCTCTCTCTCTCTCTCTCTCTCTCTCTCTCTCTCCCTCTGAGTCGTGGCTACTTTAGTGAAAGCATTAGCCACAGAAAACAAAATTTCCTCAAAAGTCAGAAGAGAACTTCCCGAAACTTGAAGGATGAGCTTTCTACGTACTGTGGCTTGTTATCACCATCTTTAAAAGTTTCAACAAACCCGACGTGTTTCTTAATTTGCTATCACAATCTCTAAACATAGACCCTGTGGCGTTCCTGTTTGAGATAATAGAAGCTCATATCTCAGCCACAGCGAGTCTCACCAGACTGGCTCCTGTCAAGACAACTGTTAGCATGGATGGAAGGTCATTTTATCAAATCATTTTCCCTCTATTACTTATGCCCAGTTCAATCTATCGGCTGTCCCTCCATCATGCAACTTGAGAGAGGCTGGCATAAAACCTTGAAACGGAAGTTTTGGGAGGCGAGCTGTTATTGTGGGCTTCACACATTCCATTTAGGAACAAGTACCTTTTACAAATTAAGCTTTAAAAACAGTCACTCACAGAAAGCAGTTCATCTTTCTAGTAAGCACTCCTGTGGCTTAAAAACTCAAATCAGACCCGGGCAGCCGTCAGATGCCATTGAGTCAACAGTGGGAGGGTTGAATGTTTGTCGGAGTTGGTGTCTACACAGATGGTTTGGGTCTTGCAGCCACCAGTACATTTTGAAATGCACCTCAGTGGGGGAAAATAGACTTAAACATCTGAACTACTGCCCTTTTGATCAGCAAGATATACAACTTAAAATAAACCACTCTTGTAAGAATATTGTGGTGGCTTCTTGTAAAGTGTCCTTCCATGTGCTCGCGTGTGGGACACTTTGTCTCCAGCTGGTGGCTCTGTTCTAAGAGGTTTGGGGACCTTTAGGAAGTGGAGTCTTGCGGGGGGCAGTGGGTCTCTGCTGGGAGGAACCTGGAGTTTATAAACATCTTCCCACTTCCTTTCCTGTGTCTGTTTCCTGTTCTGAGATGTGAGGGAGGCAGTGAGTCCCATCCTCGGCTTGCCTTCCCCGCCATCGATGGATTGAATCCCTTTAAATGAGAAACAAAATCAGTCTCTTCTTTCTCAAGTCGCTTCTTTAAGCTTACGCCCTTTTATCACAGGGAAGATGAGAAATGCCACTAATACAAATGTCTTTTAAAAGTCTGAAAAAGGGGGTCTTCCAACACTCTTGTTTAGTGAACATCAGTGCGCTATGTATCAACTGCTAAGTTAGGGACTGATTTGTTCATCTGTACTCTGCCATATAAAATTGTTTTAGGAAGAAAATTGATAAAAATCAAATGTGACTGAGTAACAAATGGATTCATTATAGTAAAAGTGAATACATGTCAGTATTTTAGAATAGATAATTTAAGTCGAACACGACAGTGTGAAAATTAACATTTGTTTGGGGTTTTTTTTTTTTCCCCCTCTCAATCCTGGGACATGGAACAATTTTCTCAGGTCTTATTTCCCAGTTACAATAGCATGAATAGACACCGATGTAACTATTATCTCGGCAATAACGCATATTACAACAGCGATTATTTATCAGCAATAAAATGTTTCTCCAGGGTGTAATTTAAAATGCCTGAGATGAAATAACAAAATCTCCATCTTGGAAGTGATCCTTTGCATAGTTACTGTTTAGGGAAGTTTTCATTGCTTCACAGCAGTTTATGACTCTTAATTGGGTAGTTCTCTGAAATGAAGGCATATGGTGCCGTACTGACTGTGCAGAAGACTGGTGCAAATGAATGCACAATGCGTGGGGGGGGGGCTGGGTTGCGGGAACAAGTGGTAGGTGTCTATTCAGAAGCAGAGATGGGAGTCTCTTCCGGAGACATCGGATGCGGGCTCTGCTGCCTCCCAGCAGCTCCCACGCAAGCAAGCCTCACAACTCTGCATGCACATGGAAATGTTGGCTACGAACAGGTTAATCCATGAATTCTCCTCACTCATAATGAGGGTGCCGAAAGACTGGGTTGTGGAAATGAGGTGCAGAACTGGCCTAACACAACATGTGAGAGAAAGTTGTTCTAGAAGGTTCCAACACTGGGGTAAATCCACTTTAGACAATGCCCCCAAAGAAGCCAAAGTCCTGCACGTTTGTATCCCAGCAAGGTGAGATTTTTGTCTTGAAGACACTGGGGCACAGAGGAGTTCCATGTCCAAGAGTGAGGCCGAGATGCAGGGCTGGGACTTCTGAGTCACAGGGTAAGTCAACATCAACATCATCACTTCTCAGATTGAGGAGCACCAGGCCAGAGGATGGCAGAGTCAGCTGATGCCTACAGGCACTGTCACGCTCCCTGACCTGAAATCAAGTTGATTGCAGAGCTAAGGACAGAACTGAGTCTCTAAACACTCACCAAATGGCCCACCATGGGACAAGGGACTTCAGGGGCACTGGATTTTAGGCCACCTACCATTCTGTATTTCAGGGACCTTGTTCTCTAGGCTCCTGTTTTACCTAAGGGCCTTACTTTGGGAGCTGGACCAAGATCTAGAGGTAGCTTTGCCTTGAGAATCAGGCATCATTCAAGTCTACTTTTATGTGGACCTGCGTTTGTGCCCATGGCATACAGACAGCCCAGGGCCCTTTGAATCTGCTGACTGAGAGCTGTGTAATGCCTGGAGATGCCGATGACTGAAACTAAAGTATGCGTCCATCCATAACACTAACGTGAATCTCCTTAATGGAACTGCTGGCTGGGGGAAAGCCACTGTAGACTTCTGGCTTGGATTTCCAGCCAAAGCTTTCTTCTATTATTCTGAGCTCCAGGCTCTCAGTGGACTGCTTAATTATTTGGAAATTTGCTGAGGCAGCAGGTGGCCTTACTCAGCCTAGAGCTCAGCACACTGCAATAGGCTGTCACCTCCCCTGTCTCCCAAGCCGACTTGGCCCTTCAAGACCACCCATTATGCTCAACATATTGCCTCTGTTTGATGCTCTAAGACCAAGATTGTAGCTTTGAAGGGAAATTCCCAGCAAGCTAGGAGAGCCTGGGACATGCCGACAGACACAGTGGACATGGAGGAGCATGCAGGCCATGAGGATGAGCAGAAGTGGTTCTGCTGAGGGTGAAGACTGGTACCCCAAAACAGACCTGACGGTTAGGCCACAGAACCAAGGTTAATCATTTGAGGGCTGCACAGGGAAGGGGAGAAGATGTTACACATGTGAGAGTATGCGTGTGTGTGTGTGTGTGTGTGTGTGTGTGTGTGTGTGTGTGTGTGTGTGTGTGTAGATGCATATGCATGTGGGAAACAAAGGTAGGTATTTGGTGTCTTTTTTACTCTCTCTCTCTCCTCCTCCTCATCCTCCTCTTCCTTCTCCTCTTCTTCTTCTTCTTCTTCTTCATCTTCTTTTGACAATTTTTCTCATTGAACCTGGAGCTCACTGATACAGCTAGACCAGCTGGCTCATGGGCCCCCAGGATCTGACTGAGCCCCTCACAAGAGGCAAAGTCACCTGCACTGCCATACCCAGTTTGTATTTGGGTGCCAGAACTTTGCCTTCTGAGCCATCGTCCCAACACCTCAAGACTGGCTTTAAGTTCTCCATAATCATAAATATTCTTAGTGACTCCCCATTTATCCTTCCTTCCTGCACTGACTCTAGCCCTCTATGTGCAGTGGTGTTTTTCTAGACATATTCCAAACTCAAACTATCTGGGGAACCAGGACCTCTAGGCAAGGATCAGAAAACGATGAATTAAATAAAGATACTGCGGTTCGTTAAGTGTGTATGTACCTTGCGCTAGGCATTTTCATATCAAGGATTTAATTTAATTCTCAATACAATCCTGAATATATTATTATTCCCAGTTATGAAGATGAGCAAGAAAAACACATTTCATGACTATAGGACTGAGGGAGATAATATCAGAGCTGCCCTGGGCATCCATGTGACCCATATGGGTTCAAAAACTGAGTCCCTCTTTACTTAACCCATAAAACAAATCGTCATGCCTGCCTTAGAAGACAGTTGTAAGGAAGACACTGCATTAAGTAGCAAATATTACAACCCCCTGCACAGAGTCTGACACCTGGCAAGAGCTGCTAATTAAAGCATCATCTATATTTTCCATCTGAAGATGCAGACCTGGCATGCTGGCTCATGCCTGGAATTCTTGGCACCTAGTGGGGGGGAGGTTGGGTGGGGGCGAATGAAGGAGGAGGGTCGTGATTTCAAGGGCCAACCTGGGCTACAAAGTGGTATTAACCAAGCCAACCAATTAAGCATTAAGAAAAAAAATATAGATGTCTAGCAAGGTTGGCGGGACATAGAGTAAGAGCCTAGCCAGGGTAAGTCGCAGCTGTCCTTGGCTGCCATGGAACGTTCTAGGTCCACACTCCCAAACCGAGCCACCAGTCTTAAGGGGCGTGGAAAGCTAAAGCAGGAGTGAGACAGGAGGCAGGTTGTCCTGAGCACAGAGAGGTGTGTGAGAGAGAAGCTGCATCAGAATGACACATGGAGACAAGACAGACTGTCACTCCAGGACAGCATGGGGAATCCCTGGGGGAAGTTGCCTGCTCTGGTCCAAGGCACTTCTTTCATCTACAAGGACTCTCAGGTGTCCTCCGGTCTGGTGACTCGGCAGGCTGGGCAGGTGGTAAGAACAGCATGCAGCAGTCCGGGGACATTTGCCCCTGGCAAGGTCTCAATGTCCACTGCTCCCTTGCTCCCATCTCTGGGAGTCAGAGCTTAGTCCTTCCCTCTGTGACTCAGAACCAACTCAGCCTTTCCTACCTGCCTTCTGCTGCTTCCCAGATTCCAGGGCTGACTCCATGGGTCCCAGCTTGGTATTTTCCCGGCTGCTTTCGGTTTGGTTCATAATAAGCACATTCAGCTGTTAGTCATCTGGAGTCCAGAGCCCCTTAACTGCCCAGTGAGTCACTAGACCTGTGGTCATCAGAGTGTTCCAGTAGATAAGCAGCCCTAGATGGGAAAGAAGTGGGCACACACGAAGCAAGGCACTTCCCCAGGGATCCCCACCCTCCTCCCGGCATGATAGGGCCGCCACTGTCTCCATCCTTGTCCCAATTCTCTCTGTGAGCATCTCTCTCTCTCTCTCTCTCTCTCTCTCTCTCTCTCTCTCTCTCACCCTCCCTCCCTCCCTCTCTCTCTCTGTCTCTCCCTCCCTCCTCTCTCTCTCTCTCTCTCTCTCTCTCTCTCTCTCTCTCTCTCTCTCTCTCTCTCTCTCACACACACACACACACACACACACACGCACACACACATACACACGCTCTTAGAAACTTATGGAGATGGTATTTTGGAAACTTCTTTCCTTGGCTCCTGAATATCCTTATTGCTTTCTTCTTGGGACTGCATGAAGCCAAGTCCAACATGGAGCTTATCGAAAGGACGTCCTCTGACTCCTGCACCAGGAGTGAAAAGCATGAAGCACAGTTCACTTTGTCTCCTGGTGATTTATGTGCTAGAGTCTGGATAGTAACACACACTTATCCCAGTTCTCCTGGTTTGAGTCTCTGGGTAGGAGCCATCCTGGGAATAGCTACAAAGTTCAAACCAATGTGTCCACAATATATCTGCTGTAGAAGCACCAAAGCATCTGCTGTAGTGTACCAAACCAGAACATTAAGGTGGGCGGGTCTGACCCACGTCATTTCCTTGCATGGGTATATCTAGTTTCTCACATGCCATTTGTTGAAATTACCTTTTTCCTGATTGAATAGTAGCTTAACTTTGTGATATGTTTGGTGTATAAGCTTGTTCATGGCAATCTTTGGGCGTAAGAGGCCCCATCTGTAGTAAATCTTCCTATAACCTGGAAAGTATAAATTGAAGCCTTTTGTCTTTTTTTTCCCCTTGATTTTGCCCTTTGTTGTTCTATTTTCAAGATATCAGTTTTGATTTTGTCTATAGACCTTTCTATTCTTTTGATTTGAGACAATTAAATTCTAGTCTTAGTTATTTTTTTACTTTATTTTTTTCCTGGATTCTTAATCTAAACACTAGCTTTTTTAAAAAAATTTTTTTAGAACAAGTGTTTTGTGCCGTACATTTTCCTTTGTTGGTTAGCTAGCACATTTATTACTGTTGAGGGATGATGCAATTTCTGTTGTGAGTTCTTCTAACATGTCTTTAAGCAAATGTTTTACTGCCTGTTGTGTTGCTTTCTTTTCTCACCACTGTGAACAAATATGTAATTAAAAAAAAAAACCAACAACCTAAAAATTAAGAGTTTACGTTGCTCACACTTAGAGGGACATATCCCATGCTGGAGGGGAAGGCATGGTGGTATAGCAGTTCTTGGCTGTGGCAGCAGGAGCAGAGGGCTGCGCGCTCACATTTTGGGTAAAGGAGAAAGTAGAGAATGAACCGGAAGTACCATCTGCCTCCCAGTGACCCACCTCCTTCAGCTAGACTCCACCCTCCACAAGCTCCCTGAACAGCATCACCATCTGATGAAACACAGTGGCCTAGGGGCACATTACACCCAAACTGTAACATTTCCACTTCCGGGTCATTAGCTTCACTGCTGTCGCTCAGTGCAAAATACACTGAGTCCAGCTTCTAAAATCCCGCCAATATAAATAGTTTAAATACTATTCGGCAGTCTATGGTCTAATAGCTTATTTGAGACTCAAGACAGTAGAGTCTTTTAACTGTGTACTCCTGTAAAAACAAAAAACAAACAAACAATTTAAAACACTAGCTATGTAGTTCCAATATGGGATGGCACAGACATTCCCATTTCAACATAGGAGAATGAGGCCATAGTGTGAACATTGGACACTCAACAGAGCAAATGCTACACTTTGCAGCTCTCTGTCTGGCACCTCGGGCTTGGATGGCATCGTCGGAGATTCAGTGGGTGTGGGTCACTCTGCCCTTCCAGTTCTGTCACTTGCATCAGGCGTAATGTCGCCACCGGTACACATAGCTGCCTCACTGAACGCTTCTGACGCCTCTGATACCCTGGGATGTTCGTTACACGTGTAGGCTTCACCAGCACAGCTTTAAGCAATAACCTCTCAGGACCTCTTTGCAGGGAATCTGACCCTACCACATGTAGCTTATCCTCAGCGGCTTTCTGGAATGTTGGCACAAACTTCCGTGACTCCTTACGGCTTGCCTGCTTACAAAATCACAGCCACGTGGATTCCGCCAAGGTCTGTTTCTGCCTAAGGTGTAGTCTCCTCCATTTGGGGCGCAGCTGTAGCTGTTTCTAGTATACGAATTCCCCTCTTGCCAGCTGTTTTCTAGCAGAGGACTCCACAGCATTACCTTTTCATTAATCTTCCTTAAAGTTAGTTTCTACTGCTACACCCTGGAGCCTTGGCTGGGTAGAGTTTTGCCCTCCAGGTGCTCTTTTTCATCCCAGTGCAAATGTCAATATTTCTCTTTTGATGCTAAAATGTCGATGGACCAGTTTGCATTTTAGCAGGATTCGAACTCCTTTCCACACTTAAATGAGCACGTTTCATATAGAGTTTTCTTTACTTTCTCCTCTCCCCCACCATTCTTAGTTGAATATCATTTTATTCAAAGAAATTTCCTATATGTTAATAACTCTTTAAAATATATTTAATTTTCTCTTATTGCTTAGTATATAATCAAACTTTGCAACTATTCTAATTATTGAGAACAGACATTTTTCTATCAGAGTGGGTATAGCATTCTACCTGAAACTGTTAGATTTTTTAGGCATGGTGGTGTGTATCTGTAAAGATATGGAGGCAGGAGGATCATAACTCGAGGCCAGCCTAAACTGCATAGCGTGGCCCTCTCTATACTTAACGCTAACAAAGAGACCAAGTTAACTTGGCTCCTGCTTTATCATAGAAAACTGTCTGCCTCACACTCTTTGTAGTAGGGTCCTTCTGCAGTGCTGTACCCAGCATCGGGGAGCTATCCAACAGGCACCCGAGGCCCTCAGCAGCCAGCACTGCTCCTCACAACCCTGTAGCCTGCTTATACTCTATAGCTTCTCCATTGAGACCTACTGTAGTTCCCAGCCTAATTGCGGCTCCTCTGTTAACACCTGCTGGTGATTTTAGCACACCAGAAGCCATTTTGCTTCTAAGTCTCCATTTTGATCCTAAGGTGAAATTAAGTTCATGTTCTCAGCCTCTACCTGCCTGGGAGCTTGACTAGCCCTTTACTTACAATTCAATCCTTGTTGAACGTTCTCCTTGAATTAATGGTTTATGTTCTACTTAAACAAAACCACAATATCCTGCTCTGTTCCTTTCTCCAAGAACAATGGGGAACTGAGAAGTTCCAAGCCTTTATCCTGGCCAGTCATCTTAAAACGCTTTGTCTAGCTACCCGGGTACATTGTGCACGGAACAAAATTGATTCTTCTTATAATGACATAATGCTGCCCGCCCTTGCTTCCCACCTGGTTACCTGGCTGTTACCTGGTTATGGTTTTAAAAGGCACCTTAGAAACAGACCAGCATCTGGTTCCTGAATCCTGGCTGTGGCCCTGACTAATCAGCTGTGTTTAGTGCTCAGTAAACTTTCATCCATCTGAGTCTGGTGCTTGAGTGGTCAGTGTGGCATGCTCTCTGCCTCCCCGTGGGCCTGAGTGCCAGTTGCCCACAGTGCTAACACAGCTAGGTTTCACACATTTCCTCTGTCATGTCTCTGCTTATCCACTGGGCCTTCCAACTTTGATGTCTTCTCCCAGGTCTGACTTGGGGAAACCTGTGATTTATTTTGATTTTTTGTTTCTTTGTTTTTGCTTTGATTTTTCGGTACAGGCTTTCGATACAGTGGTCTTGACTATCCTGGACTCTCTTTGTAGACAAAGCTGGCCCCAAACTCACTGAGATCCATCTGCCTCAGCCTCCAAGAGTGCTGGGATCAAAGGCATGTGCCACCAGCCCGGATCCAAACATATTTTTTTAATGGGAGAATTCTTCATCCGCTAAAAGTTCAATCCAGAGGCTGACTAGCCACCTCCATGGGACAAAACTGCCCTGAAATCCACTTTTGTATGGCTCACATGTTAAAGTGGTTTGCACTATTAAAGGTTTTCAGAAACTGTGATAAAATGTTTATATCAACATTTATAGAGAGGCACCTCACTTTTCCCATCACACTTGTTGCTTCCGGTTTTAGCACCATTGCATCCCACTTTGCTGTCTCCTGTTAGGATCAATGTTTAATTTTTCCTTTCCCTCTTCTTCCTTGTTTCTTTAAGCTATGAACTCTTTCCCCCTGACTACCATTAAAATTTGAAGACATTTTTTACATATAAAATTTTAAATAAAGTCTGAAGTTGTTCAGCATCTTAACCTCTTCCCACTGAACATTTCAACTTGTTACTCTGGGCTTAAATTTATGAGTTTTTAAATTACATTTGTTATTTATAGTTTGTTTGTAGGCAGGTGTGTGTCAGCATGTCACAGTGTGGGCCTGGAAGTCAGAGGGTAACATGCAAGAGTCAGTTCTCTCCTTTCAACGTGTAGGACCTGGGGATTGAATTCAGGTTGTCAGGTTGGTAAGAAATGCTTTTGCTCTTTGAGCCAGCTATCTGGTCCGCTGTATTTGTCTCTTTATCCTTGATGTTATCCACAGCAATACAGTGTTTTAGAGTATAAATTTTTGTTAATCCAAATTATAAGTGGGGGTGGGGATGGGGGTGAATGCTACATGTGTGTGGGTATCGATGAAGGCCAAAAGAAATGATCATATCCCTGAAAGAAGTAGTTGTGGGTAGTTATGAGCCACATACATGGGTACTGGGAACTAAACAACAGTCCTCTGGAAGAGCAGCAGCTACTGATTAACAGTGAGAGTGCTTGCCATCCCATATCCTACAGTCTTACATTAAAACACTGTGTGCCCACACGCACGTGTGCACACACACCGCACATCACACAAACACACACACACACACACACACACACACTATTCAAAGACATGACGCAAAATCTATACATACCATACATATAAGCACACACCACTCACACAAACACTGCACACACACACACACCACATCACACCACACACACACACACTCACACATATACACACTCACACACACACACACACACACACACACACACACACTCCAAATCCCTTGCTTAATTTTTTACATAACAATTTCCTTCCTATAGGATATTGGTTCTCACTCTTCCTAATGCGTGACTCTTTAATGGAATTCCTCCTGTTGTAGTGGCCCTCAACCATAAAATTATTTTTGTTGAAACTTCACGACTATAATTTTATTAATGTTATGAATTGTAATTATTCTGATATGCAGGATCTCTGACATATGACCCCTGTGAGAGGGGCATTCGACCCCCAGTTTGTGAACCACTGCTCCAGGATCATCATCAACCTGGTACGCTCTTTGTCTGTCTTCTTCCTCCAGAGTGCTGCCATTCGTGTAGAAGCTCTGTCTAATAATCATTACTGTGCTGCCTGCGATATTTCCCAGCATGCAGCAGTGCCTTAAATATTTGCTGAATGAATATTTGTTAATGAATACATTTTTATTTGTTACAAAATTTAATTAAACATAAGCAAGAAAAGCATTTATATGAAAGTATATATAAATCAAAGGGTTCTGGGTATCTTGTCGCCTAGACATGCAATGGGGAGTGTGGTGCTGGTGTAACCACTAAAGACAGTAGAACAACCTGGGCAACATGATGAGTCAGCACCAAACAGGGCATTTGTCCTGCCTTCGGCATAGACAAGCTCTAAAAGATCAGAGAGTTGAGCTAGACAAACAGCTGGGAGTACACCGACGAACTCAGGACAAAGGCTAGGCGTGCAGATACAAACACATCCAGCATCCTGTAGACCACGCCAGTAGACACAGGGTGTGTGGGATGCCAGTTACAGCCTGACTCCGGCACACAGCGGATGAGGTCCCTCACATTCTGAGCCTCTGTCTGTCCATGCTCCCCCTCGTTGTGTTATTGTACAGCCAGCAATATTATCACCGCTCGGATGTGATTGCACTTTCCTGACTCACACCTTTATGGTTGTCAGAGAGTCTGGTTTGTTCCTATTCTTACAGAATACCTTGGCCCATTTTCTAGCCTGTGCTCCTTTGGTCCCTTGACCACCTCCTAATTTTAATTCAGGTCCTTGCTTGTACATAGACACTGCTGAGAATTGCTTTCTGCTCCCCAGAGATGGGGATGGTGTGTGTGTGCGTAATGTGTGTGCGTGTGGTGTGTGTGTGTGTGTGTGTGTGTGTGTGTGTGTGTGCTGTGTATGTGTGTGATGTGTGCATGGTGTATGGTGTATGTGTGTATGGTGCATTTGTGTGTGTGTGTGTGTGTGTGTGTGTGTGTGTGTTTCCCTTAGTACCCACTCATCTCTATGTAGTGTTTATTACACACATTCTAAGGTGTACTTTTATGATTGTCCTCCCAACAGGACAATGTGATCCTGTGTTAGTTTTATCAATTTGATAAATACGTAATGAAAATGGCTTTAACTGGAAAGGGCTTAATCCTGATCAAGGTTTTAGAGGCTTCGTTCAGCACTAATTGTGGCTTCCAGGAATCAGAGACAACCTATGCTAACTGCTTGTCTTGGCTCATCCCAAGACAATCTCATTCACAATCATGGTGGGTCTTACCCCCTTTGCCAGCCCTCCCTGGAAACCCCTAGCCAAACAAAAAAGAATGTAACATTAACCCTATAAAGGCTTCTCTTGACGAGGTGATTGTCAAGATTTACCCCTCACAGGTTCTTAAAAACAAGGCCCCGGAGACAGATATACCCAGCACTTTGTACATTGGGTCTCATCGTCACTCATAAAGACTTACTCAGAAAAGGAGCAGTGGCAGGTTCAAGATGCCAGAGGGATCACAGAAGCCTGGTGAGATAGCCTTAGACAGGCTGAGCCTCACTTAAGAGGGTATGTTGGCTCAGCAAGCAGGAAAACCTTAGCAAAGGGGCGGGGGAGTGGCTTGGCATCACAGCAGAGATAAACAAGAACAAATCAGAGGCAGGTGGAAATTGTCAAATACTCAGGAGTCAGGCTAGTAATTCCAGTTTTTCCTTTCTGCTGCTTTCTCAACTCCTGTCCCTTATTTGTGCTGGCTCTAGGCACCAAGTCCTCCCCCTCCTCCTCCTCTTCCTCCTCCTCCTCTTCCTCCTCCTTCCCCATTCTGCACCACCAGCTAGCTATATGTCTGAGGAGTTTCAGAAACTAGCTGGTGCAGGAGCCACGGACATTGGAACAGAAGGATGGCCTCAAAGATTCTGAAGTCTGCAAGAACCTGCCCACTTCTTATGCAAGTTAGAGGGTGTGGGATTCATCAGTTGCTAGGTGGAGAAATGGGGCGGGGTGGGGGGGGGCGTGCAAACTCAGCCTTAGAGAGACATTGAGGTATTGAGAAACTAGTGCCTGCCTTGGTTTCAGTGAATTGAAACTGATGTTCAATTCGACCCAACCCATATATACATATCTATGTTCCAGCAAATGAAATTCACTATTATTTTTTTGGACCACTCTTTTTAGGGCTTTGTTCTCTATAACGAAAGAGACACCTCAGGGTTATATATGTTCAATCCTACGTCCTCAGAAATCCATACCGATGCTAACAGAGGTACTCATTTCTCCTACAGGAACCCCTCTGTGACAAAAGTATGTTTGGGTATAGCTTAATGCCCTGGTAATAAATATATACAGCCACGAAACATTGCAAAAGCCCTGGTAGCCTGTTATTTGCCGTAATTGCAGATTGTGAGTGGACATTTTAAAGAGAAGTGTGCAAGTTTGCTGTGCTTTCTGGTAGTAATTACCTCCTACAACATGACTCACCTCGGCAGCTTAATGCAAGAGCCGGGTGTCCCAAAATCAACAGGCTTATAAATAAGCCTCTGAATCATGGGCTGCACAAGTGTTTAAATATTTCTGCTTGTGTGTCTCAAAGGCAGCTTTAGAGTTGAGATTTTTATGCATTAAAATGCCTTAGGAAGAAAAGTTAAAAACAAAGGAACAAAGAAGATTCTGGAAGCTTTCCTTCACCGCGCTGAGGTTTCTTCACTTTGAAGGATCCAGACTCTGATGCAGTGGTATGTGCTTGCTGCTGATCCAGGGAGAGGGACAGCGACTGTTACTGGCTCCAGTGGAGAGCATTGACTTTGTTTTGGTGGCACTCACAGGGCACCCTGTATGGTAATACAGAAACAGGGATGTTTTGGGATGGAATTTCTTGGGAGCCTCATGGGTAATAGAACATGTTACTGAGGATGTGGTTATGTTGGCCGGGACTGCTGAACAAAGAACCGCCCATGCCAGATGGAATCGTTCATGTTTTGGGAAGGCTCCCTCAAAGACGTTGTGTATCTCAGTGAGCTTTGGCCTTCCAATCCATAAAACTTTTTTTTTAAGTATGAAAGAAGCACATTCTGAAATTAACATAAATCTAGGCCCTGACATCATCCACTCACTATTCGTTCTTTTTTTTTTTTTTTTTTTTTTTTATTGTGAAGTCCCCAGAAGTTTATTCCTGTCTCACGAAGGGAGAGATATTAGAAGGCTGTTCTAGTCTTCATATGTCCATTTATTTCAGAGAATATGAATCACACATGAGAGTAAAATGAAGGCAGAATTCTGTTCATCTGTGTGTAAAATAGGAAATTCCATGTCTACCCACCTCTGCTTTTCTTTGGGTTAAAAACAGACATATAGGGCCCAGCTTACCATCATATTCTACATAACGTCTGGTGTCAGAAGGCCATGTCTTCTTTAAGAGGTCTTTCTCGGGCCTTTCTGAGTTTGCTATCTGTTTTGTTCCTTGTTATTTTCATATCCCCAGCTGCTGTGGTTGCATTCCCTTCTCTTGGAAGGATCCAGAGAAATGCAAGTTTCCCCTGTGGCCAAGGGGAAAATCCTTGCCAAGAATGTTGAACTGGTGAAGGTCACTAAATACTACCAGACAGACTAAGTACAGTAAGTAATATTGGTGCACATAAACAAACAGCCCAGTGCAATGGTATTTCTTGGAGAAATATGATATCATATAATAAGACAAGTTCATCTAGACATGGCGTAGAATAGCAAGATACCTCCCTGGCCATGTGGCAACCAGCCAGAAGCTCAGAACAGCCTGAAATTATCACCATGACAAATATCTGGTACCTTTGTTTGCACATATTAGGTTCCTTTGTAGAACTCAGGCTGGGAAATTTCCATCTGTCCCCATTAGAAAGCCTTTGGGCAAGATGGGAAGTGAGGCCCACAGTAATTTTCTTGAAAGTGAAATGTTCACAGCATTTCAAATGATGGGTCAAGATCCTTTTCTGTCTCACTGTAGATGCTTCAGTGGTACTCAAGGGCCAAGTTCCCTTTCTGTCTCACTGTGGATGCTTCAGTGGTACCCAGGGGTCAAGATCCCTTTCTGTCTCACTGTGGATGCTTCAGTGGTACTCAAGGGCCAAGATCCCTTTCTGTCTCACTGTGGATGCTTCAGTGGTACCCAGGATGCTGCTTGTGGCTCAAGAGAGCTTGAGTTTTAGGGAGTGAGGAGGCCAAGAAAAGGGTGTGTACTTTGGAATAACTCCATCACACACTATCCTCAATACACGCTTTCAAACAATGAATTGAAGCTAAGCGAGGAACTCCAAGGTTATTTATGAAATATTAAGTATCTAAGAGTAGAAGTAGCCTGAAAGCAAATAAAGAGAGGATGGGGACAGGCAACAGGTGGCTGACTGACCCTCTGATTCCCATGGGCCCTTTCCATGGGAATCCTAACGACCTTACCATCCTAAAGACAGCAGCCAGTAATTTGGGCTGTTCAGATCCCATCAGCCTGTCTTCCTTTTCTCTAAGTTTGGTTAGCCCACGCAGGGCAATGGGAACATCAGGAGACAGTATTTCACTATTGATGAATGATAACCATCCCCCCCACATAGACAATTTTTTGGTCAATTTTATCATAATGGAAGAAATAGAGAGATCGTAAATAACATGTGTTCAGAAATAAATGTGATGAGCTCTCTCTGAGAATGTTATCAACATGCTCCACGAGGGGGGTGGAGAACCTAGATATTATAAAGGTACATTTTTGCCTCTTGTCAGAGATGCTCAGCCTCAACTTACTCTGGGTCTTCCTGTCCCAATTACCCTGCATTGGTTCTGGCACAGCACAGGACACACTAAGTGTTGAGCCATGCTCAGCTCCTCAATGTGCACTTTCAGCTCCCAGCAGGGCGATATTTTAGCCAATACAAGAGGAGCGCCAGTCAGTAAAATCTCACTTCTGCCCCTGATCCACGTAGCTTAAGAAGGTATTTACACAAATCCTCAGAGAGCATCTTGTGGGCTAGATCTCTCCGTTGCACAGCCCAGCAACCAAGGAGACAACACCTTTTCCTGTTGTCTCTCTACTTCACTCTTCCTGACTCTTATGGCGACCCCGAGAAGATAAAACCCTTTTGCTGTGACCTGAACTTTCTAGAGAAGCCAAACTAAAACACATTTGTGTGTGTGTCTCACCTGGAAGGATAAGTCACCACAAAAGAGAATTGAATTCTCGCATTAAGAGAGGACTAGATAATGTTAGGCCAATATAGGCCCCCATCTGATATAGATGTTGATAACGGCGATGTTGTGAAAATGTGTGTGTTTGGGGATGGGGCATAGAAAATCTCTATACCAGAACTGTTCTAAAAAGAACACCTTTCAAAAACAATAACAAAAATGTTACAGAAACCCATTACTTCATATAATTGGAGTTTCCCTACACGAGGCATTGTGTTCCTCCCAGGAGTCATAGGTTTTCAAATAAAAAGCACACTTCCAGATGTGGCATATCTCCTGTCCAGGTTTTGGTCAGGGGTGTCTTGGTGACCCCCCAAAACACACTCTTACTACTTTCGATTACCTACTAGAACTTGATATTGAGACACATTGATCACAGGACATGGATAAATCAAGCTAAAGCTGACCCTGAAATCTTCTTCTATGATGTCTATCTCTTGTAGTACTGGAAGGTGTTATGTAGCCTGCTGGAGGGGGAAGGCAGTCTTAACCTTGTGAACTGAAATAAGGAGCAGCGTGACAGGATATGCCCATGAGTGCTACGATGGCACAGATGCTATGGGCATAACCAACTGCTTTCTGGTTGGATTTAAGGCCCACTCAACAAGAAGAAACACATACCTGATACTGTAAATCTGGTCAAGAACCCACATGGTTGGGTAACTCATGGGCCCAAAGAGTCAACCTACTCCACTACTCTGCTACATGGACATAGTACCAAACAGCCATGAAAATCTGTTTCCCTCCATCTGTAGATTATTGTAGCTCTCAGAGCTCATCATGGAAGTTTCTTTGTACAGTGGATAGTGATTGACATGGGAAAATGTCAGTACAACTGAAGTACAGATAATAAATATCTGACCGGTGCTCAGCTACTAATGAGACATCCATGACACACTCTGACCAGGACTCCATTACTAAAGAGAGGGTGCAAAGGTCATAAAAGCCAAAGGTTGGGAAAGATGGGGATAAAACAGAGACCACTGCACTTGTGGACTGTGCTGCCCGCACAGACCCACCAGTATCAAGTCCGTCACCACTGGAGCACCGAGGAGGGAGGGAACGAGGACAGTTGATAGCTTCTGAGACACAGTCAGTGTCCTTTAAGACTGTGGCTCCTGGTAAGTCTAACATGCTCCAGGAGATGGTCCCTTACCCCAGAGCAGATAGGCAGCACAAATTAGAGTCGCTGGGGTATTTTTAAAATAAAAAAATTTTTTAAAGAAAGAGGACATGAAGTTGGAGTTTAGGGAGGTGGGTCTGGGTCTGTGAGAAATGGAAACAAATATGATCAAGATCCATCCATGAGTAGGCTGGAGCAAGGAGAGGACGAGTATGGTTAAAATACATTTACGAAATGCTTGATTAATTAAAGTTTTTGAAGTGTTTAATGAACTAGGCTAAGTACTAAACTGCAACTTCAGTGATTTAGTCAGCATACTCGTTCTTGAGAGGACTTGTGTGCTAGACTCTGCTGTGGCTGGCCTCTAATTCCCAGCACAGTCTGTCAGTAGGTGTCCTTTTGGCCACCATCTCAGGGATTGAAAATAAACCTGTGTAATAGAAGGGTTTCTAAATTTATCCAACTAGTATATTGGAGAGTTGGGAGTTGAACTCCTTAATGAAGGAAATACATAGGATATGAGTGGAAATGAAGTATATAAAACGAAACATACAACACACACACACACACGCACACACACATGCACGAATGTTAAAATGTTCTGGGTGCTGGGTATGGTGGCGCACGCCTTTAATCCCAGCATTCGGGAGGCAGAGGCAGGTGGATTGCTGTGAGTTCGAGGCCAGCCTGGTCTACAAAGTGAGTCTAGGACAGCCAAGGCTACACAGAGAAACCCTGTCTCAAAAAAACAAAAAACAAAAAATGTCCTGGGTGGTAGCACAGGCCTATAATCTCAGCACTCAGGAAACGAAGGCAGGAGTCCTTCAAGTGTGAGGTCAGTCTGGGCTACACAGTGAAATTCTGGACAGTGGAAGCATGCACCGTGCCTTAGGTGTAAGCTCTAGCTCCTAAATGAGACAGAGATGAGAAGGTGAGCCCCATTCCTAATAGCTGTTTCCTGACTGAAAACAACCTTTCTGCGTTTAAAAATATCTTTTGTACTGTGACGGCACAAGGCCACACACTCACTATTTCCCTTTGGGCTCATAAGAGCAGTGCACATACAGCTGTGCTTCTAGGTGGGGTCATGTGACTCTCTGTGTCCACTGGAGAGTGAATATGTCATCTTCCTTGCTTCTAGATGAGGTCGTGTGACTCTCTGTGTCCACTGGAGAGTGAGTACATCATCTTCCTTTATCTTTGCCTTTGCATTCCAGAATTTGAGTTGCCCATAGTCAGCCAAGGCCTGAAAATACTGGCAGTTGCTGAGTCAGGCAGAGACCACACCACATAACTTTTATTTCTGTAACTCACAGCTGTCCTATTTTATTATCAGTCATTGCTGCTAACCTCTTACTGCGCCTGATTTATGAAGTGAGCTTTATCCAATATACGCTTCTGGGAAATAATGGATGCTTTGAAGGGCTTAGTACTCACTTCCTGGGGTCTCAGCATTCTCTGAGGTCTCAGGCTGCAGTGATGACTGCAGCTCTCTAGGGGACAGGCATGGCATCATGTGTACGCTTCTAAGCCTGGCCCTGTGCTTCCACGAGTCTCTGTCTCTGTCTCTGTTTCTCTGTGTCTCTGTCTCTCTCTCTTTCATACACACATACACCCATACGCACACACCCATACACACACATACACCCATACGCACACACACACACACACACACTGACACACACACTGACACACACACTGCTGGCTGCCTGCAAAGGACCCCATGGGCCCCAGAGGCAGCTGATGCACCTGAGGAGAGCTTGGCCCTGCTGAGGGATAGCTCTCCAAGCAACACTCAGAAGGAGGCTTGTGACAGGAGGATGAGACAAATCTTTGGTCAAACTCCCAAGCTCCAAGACTGAGTAAGATGTCCTTGCTACTATTTATTCACGAAATGTAACCCAAATAAAATAAAGCAATGTTGGCTTTCAAGCACAAGATTGGAAATGTTTGTGTTTTGTTTTAGTTGTTGCTTTAAACTTCCTTGAAATTCTAGGACCCTCAAGCAAAGCACTAACAAATCTTGACAGGGACAAGAAGAAGCAACCTGACCCACAAACGTTGGTGACGGTGCACACTGGTATTAACTACAGTCAGGGCTAGAGCTCCCTTGGCCTTCTGAAGGCTAACAAGTCCACAGGACACTGACCCCTGACCTGTGACACAACAACTTCTTAAATGGAGGGTCACAACTCCTACAGAAAGTTTGGCCACAGTGGAAGGTTTCTGAGTGCACAATCCCCTGCCCAAATTAATCCAGAATCCAACAGCTAATGAAGCTGAGTGTTGCTGGTGGCCCTTCTTTGCCTGTGTTGCACCAATCAGCTGTAGTGCAGCCTTGGTTCTGAGCAGCCATGGCCTCCTGTCCCCACATCACGTGACACCGACAAGGGTCTTAGCTCAGGTCTGTGTCTACGATGTTTTTAAGTGCAGTCAGTGTTTTACTGTACATGTGGAGGTCTCTACTGTTACAGAAACATAATGGTGTAATTACAAAAAAACAAGGACTTACGTTTCCCTGCCGCCATCCCTCAGCGCGTGTCAAATGAGTGCATCTTTGGGTTGTTCTGTGTGAGAATGCTGACTTTAAAGGGAAAAGCGCTGCTTAAGCTGCTTGTGTGAGCTTCATTTAAAAAAAAAAAAATCACTAAATGTTTGAAAGGAACGGATTTGATCAAAGCATATTGTATACTTGTGTGAAACTTCCAAGGAAACGATAGATAAAAATATACTTTAAAGCTCATTAAAAGAATTTTGGTCTGGAATTAGGATAGAATTTCCAACAAATTCAGAAATGATGTTTAAGATACTTCTGGGTGGAAAGCACTGTTCTCAGTATTAATGACTAGAAAACAAAACTGCCATACGCCTCAGACAACTATTAAAGGAGTCCCCCGTACTGCAGTGTTACATATTCAGCCAGGAATGAATACTTTATGCAAAATAAGCAAGTGCATCCATCCTATTATTATCTACATTTGCTTTTCTCTTTAATGAATGATGAAGTGGTATGTACATCAAGAAGAGGTTTTTCTCGGGGTGGGGGCAGGGCATAACAGTAGGAGGGGCTCATGCACATATGTGCACCTGGCGGGAGGGGTACACATTTGTCCGTACTTGAGCACGTGGAGCCCAGAGGTTGATGCTGCGAGTCCTCCTCTATCACTACCCTGGGTTTGTAACAAGGTCCCCCACCGAACCTGGACCTCACTGCTTTGGCTATCTCTGCCCTCCCTAGTGTGGGGGTTACAGAGACATTTGCGTGGATGGTGGGATTTGAACTCAGGACCTCACGCTTGTGCAACAAGCACTTTTCCCCAATGAACCATTTCTCTATCACCACCTGTAGTTCCAACCCTATGCAAAGAATTGTTTTAATGTACATTTCTTTATGATTTATTATCATTAAATGTTTATCTGCTTGCCCGTTTTATATTCCTATATGCATGGGATCACTACAATTTCTCTAGTGAAACGGGCTGGATGTAAGACAGCTTAAGAAGCCCTGTGCGCAGTCTCAATCTTCCTCGGACCTGTTTCATAGCTGAGGACACGCTCCGCTGGTAACCGCTCTCCCTGTCTTCTTTAACTTAATGACACTTTTATGATTCTTCACGGTTTGCACAGATTGGTGTTTTGATCTCTTCCATTCCCAGATTCTCTTCTTTGCACTATTGGAATCTCTTAAATTCTGTCAGGGCAATGACTTCGTTGGGTGTGGCTCTGAGATTGAGTTCAGTCCAGAGAGAGGAACAGGAATGGCATAAGGGATTTCCGGGTCTCTTCCCTGATGACAAGTGTTTCCCTTGCCTTTCTCCTTCCTGTATTGGAAACAGTCTCGGGAGGCACGTGTCTGGGATGGTGGAACTTCAGCACTGATTCAGACGTGCTCACTTACAGATTCGCTACAGAGAAAGCATAAACACCCGTCTTGTTTGAGCTGCTGTATTTCAGCTTTGTCACAGCCACAAAGTAACCTGACACATCTATTTTCTATGAAACCTGGACTGTGCCCCATGTCACTCTACCACTGCTTGATATTAACCACACCTTCAGTTGACCACTTACTGGAATCAAAACTGAATAAATGAATGAATTCCATATGTATTGTAATACTATGCTGGGAAAAGTTAAAATCTTTTAGACTTAATTTTATTTTTGTTTTAGAGACATAGTGTAATTGTGTTGCTCAGGTTGGCCTTGAATTTGGGGGCTCAAGAGTTCATCCTGCTTCAGCCACCCCAGTAATTACAGCAATAGGTATATAGCGTCCAATGAAATCTGCTTACTAGGTAAAAAGTGCAGAAAATGGAACGACATAGGAGGATGACTCTTGGCAAGCTAAACTATGCTGTACTTGTCTTGAGTTTTCTAAGTATTATAGAATCATAAGTAACGTGACTACAAATAAAATAGGAGTTAACCGCTGAAAACAAGTTGACACCCAAATGTATGCTTTCTCCTCCTAAGAAATGTCAACTTCTAAATTAACTAAAATTTATCAGTCAAAAGGAAAACATACTTGATGACTTAAAATTTACGGGTAAGCTGGTAGGAATCACATCGAAGAGTCTAAATTGATCCTCAGTGAAATGAATTTGAATCTTTGGTGACTTTATTTAAATCTCTGCAAATCTACTCATGTTCTTTATAACACCAGTTATATAAGAAAATACAATAACTTTAAAAGCACCCTGTAGCTCATCATTTAATCACTGGGATTAAAGTCATGTCCCAGGATAGAAAAGTTTACAACAGGACTCCATGCTGGCTCACAAACGGGATTTCTATGGCTGAGCTGCCTCTGCTTTGATGCCGTTCTGAGAGGGCGGCTTTGAAGAAAAGCTATTCTACACAGCAGCCATACAGTCCAGGTGTCAATGCACACTCTGAATTCTAGGGTGGCAAGATCTTGGCTCTTGACAGTCTCCCCAAAGGCTCAGGTGCACCTGGTTCCCAGGGTGGCTCTTTTGGAAAGTGCTGGGGTCTTTAAGAAGAGGAGCCTCCTGGGGACTCTGTAGCTATTCCTCTCTTTGTTCCCTGGCTCATTAGGCAAGTGGCTTTGCTCTGCTGTTCATGTGCCATGGGACCAAATCAATGGGTCTAAGCAATCACTGAGCAGACACCCTAAAACGGTGAGCCCAGACAAAGCTGCACAGTGATTATTTCTGGTATTTTGCTATCATAATGGCAAGGTGACTGATGTAAGGGTCGGGGTTTGCGCTACAACAAAACACCATGGTCTTGTGACACCAGAGGAGCTAAGTGGCCAGTGGCTCATCTACTGGGCAGCCTTGTTGTTCACAACAGGCCCTGATCTGATCAGCACAGAGGGCACAGCCATTTCTTGAGGTCAAACAGATGGTCCACCACAACACTCGCCTCCACTTTACTGATTTTCCAGCTCTTAAAAAAAAAATGTATCTTAGCAAATCAGTTTCTTTTCCTCATGAGTGTCATTTTAAAAATGATAACTGATTAGTGTCCTTTTAGCTTAATAAACTGTAAGCATTGTTCCTGCACTGCGCTTACATCAATATCTCAAATGACTCACCATTTAGGATAATGAAAAATCACTTACGGCCATTTACATAGCTGGCATGTAAATTTAAAGTAACTACCCATCATGACAATATTATATGAAATTATTAAAATGGTATTTCATTGTTCTTAAAATAGTCATCCTGGTGTGAATTCTAAGTGAGTTAAATACATTTCTCAATAATTTCTCCTAAAAAGCCTTAACATACTGTTATTTGCAGCAGAATTTCAACAAATAATGGTTATTTGCCCTACAATAAAAACCAGAACGGCTGTTTGACATTTAGAATCGAAAATGGAAAGTTCTTTTCATCCCCTGCTTGCCTTTGGGACTGCATTTTTTTTCTTAATATTTCGTTTTCCTGTGAGAGACTCTGCCAGTTTTCCTGGCTTTTGGGTCACAGGGACTTGGAAAACTCTTGTGTAAGACAATAAATCACGTGAGGAGGGCTTGCCCAAGGGTCGTCTTCTTGCGTGGGGAGAGGAATAAGAGATGGAGTGGGAAGGGAAGTGATGGAGATAATGAAGACATGTCAGGAAGAAGCACCAGGGTCAAGGTGGAAACATCTGTCTGTCGGGCCTTCCAAGGCAGAGTGGCTCTGGAGCGGCTGGAGGGACAGCTGGTCCCGGGAGAAGTCCGCGCCACCTGGAACTGACAAACCAGATTAGGAGCGGTGATGGGTGTCTGCTGGCGTCCGTATATCTTTGTAGAACCAGATGCTTTCTCAGATTCCTAGATTAATTCCAGGCCCAAGGAGCGAAGGAATGCTAGAGCAGAAGTGTGGGACGGGAGGAACGAAAGGCGCCTTGGACATCAGGGCCCTGATGTTGGGAAGCTCGGACTGTTCACGCAGCTTGCCTGGATGTTGCAGTGAGCAAGTGGCTGGCCTAGGAATCCCATTTCTGTGACCCTGACTCCACATTCTGCATGTGAGATGCGATGTTCAGTGCATGTTCCCATCCACAGGCCCTTCTTTTTTTTTTTAATTTTAATTTTATTAATTTATTCAGATTACAACTCAATTGTTATCCCATCACTTGTATCCTCCCATTCCTCCCTCCCTCTCGCTTTCACCCTATTCCCCTCCCCTAAGTCTAGGACTGAGGGGGACCTCCTCCCCACTATATGGTCATAGGCTATCAAGTCTCATCTTTGTATCCTGCTTATTCTTTCTTTGAGTGCCACCAGGCCTCCCCACCAAGGGGAGGTGGTCAAATATGGGGCACCAGAGTTCATGTCAGAGTCAGTCCCCGCTCTCCACCTAGAAACCTACAAGAAGAACATGTCAATGGGTGCATCGGGGCCCGGGGGGGGGAGGCGGTCTGCTCAAACTATTGCACTAACCAAGGACAATACAAGTAGTAAACATCAAACCCCTAGTCTGATCTAGCCAATGGACAGGACATTCTCCACAGGCCCTTCTTACTTCTGTGTTCACCCCAAGACTGCGGGGCCAGTCCCGGATGAGAGTAAAACTAGTGACATTTTCTCTGTTCCTTGGCTCAGGCCTGCCAGGAAAGTTTGTTCTGGACTTTTAAACACTTGTCTTTGCCTTCAGGCCCACTTCTTCTTATCCTCAGCGCCCCTTAAGAAGGCAAACAAGGGAGTGCAGAGAAATGTGTGGGTCTTGCATGAGTTTTGTGTGTGATTATGAACACACTGCAGCAGTGTTATCTGCATATTACTTGCAGGAGGCCAGGCCTTTCAGGGATATCCACAGGGATAGAGGTATGTACATACAAAACTGCAAATAAATAAAGGAGTGAATTAGCTAATTTTAAAGATGATGCATGGAAACTATAACCACTTCCTGGCTTCAGAATTACCCAGGTGTGCTGTAATCAACATTTAACAAAATAAATGCAGTTGGTTTTTGTTTTTTGTTTTTTGTTTTTTTCCAGTTAGAATGTGCCTTAGTTTCGTTTCTACAACTTGGGGAGGATAGGGTTAACTTCACCTTCTAGCTTATGGCCCTTCAGGAAGTGAAGTCAGGGGAGGAACCTGGAAGCAGAAACTGAGGCAGAAGCCATGGAGGAACACTGCCTCCTGACTTGCTCCATCTGGCTTGCTCAGCCTGGTTTCTCATAGCACCCAGGACCACCTGCCCCGGTAGCTGTGCCCCCCACCCATTAATCATTAAGAAAATGTCCCATAGACTAGTCTATAGCCTGTCTAATGGAGCTGTTTTCTCAGCTGAAGGTCCCTCTTTGCAAGTGACCCTGCCTTGTATCAAGTTGGCAACAGCAACAACAATAGCAGCAGGAGCAGCAGCAGCAGCAGCAGCAGCAGCAGCAACACGCAGAAGGCCACAGTGCCACTGCAATAGTTCTTACAAGCTCAGAATTCCAGGAGTGTTGTCTCATTGCCCACATGTACTAGTTTGTACCTTATTTGGAATGTATACGCTCTCCCATTGCTAAGCTTGCACTGTAACCAGTCTTATGGAAAGATCAAACTGGCTGAAAGTTGGGGTTTTTATACTGGTGCTGCTCCACCTGACTCATCTGCAGGGTGCATCATACGTCCTCTGAGACATGCCCTGCAATGGTTCTATGGGGTAGGTTCTGGTATTCTATGTCATGGGGGGACAGAGTCACAGATGTTAAGCATAGTCTCCCATACATTGATACACACCTAGTGCCCTACATAGGCAGGGTTTGAGTCATGCAGCCTGAATTTACCCCCATTGTAAAGGGCCTTCTGCTGCCTTTGTCCAGGTCAATCTGTTCACAGCAGCTGCATGTGTGAACAGAGGTGTACCTATCTATCGTGTGTGCATAGGGATAGAGTCAAGAGAGTACAGACTTTATTTTCTGAGATGAGGTGGTCTCCCTTCAAACTAGTGATCTAACTGCCTCAGTTTCCCAAATGCTATAATTTCAGGCTTGTGCTATCATACCCAGCTAATACAGATTTATATTTCCAACTCATGCCTATAGGTTATGCAGTTTTCTGTATGACTTATATGACTTAACTTCCTCACTGATGAAATAAGAACAGAAATGACTTCCTCGCCAAGTCTGAGAGTCCAGCAAGGTGCATGGGAAGGGTCTGAGCATGTGTGAGTCACAGTGGGCACTCAAGCCGAGAAAGCACCTTCCCGTCTACCTTGGCTTCGTTATGGCTATTGTTGATTTTGTTTGCCTTTCTTTTGTTTTGTTTGCTTGCTTGTCTTGAGAGAGGATCTCCCTATGTAATCCTGGAACTCATTAGATAGACCAGGTTTCCTTGAACTTGTAACAATTCTCCTGCCTCAGCCTCCTTGTGTGCTGGTCATATTAGTGCTGCCATTTGGTTTTGACCCAGTCATTTAATATGGCTGTTCTGGCCAGTCCTTTTTCTTTAAAGTGAGTCTAGGGGACATTGGGAGTTCCAATGCATGATGGGAATGGTGCCCTTTCCTTCCACCCAGTCCTTCTTCAGCTTAGCTCCCACTGGCATCACATACAGGAACATTCTCAGGAACCTGGCTTTGCAGAGAATTGGGTGCTGTGGGGGAAGCAAGCCCTCAGCAACATTTGCCACTTTGTTGCACATTTTTTGCTTCTTGTGTTTTCACAGTCTTGAATCTGAGAGATTTCTTTTCTATGGCACATATTCAAGGTCATAAGAACCATACTGACACCTTCAGTGTGTCACCATCCACATCTATCAGATATTTAAAGAGATTTTTAAAGGGTGAGAAAGGTGGAGATCATTCTTTACTCGTGCTAACCTATGTTAATATTTCTAGTTCAAGGTGTGTATAGTGCAGTAGACTCGATCGTCAACAGGCTCAGAATGAGAGGTGAAACCTACGTCCCCAGCTCTCCTGAGAAAGTCACACCCTCTCCAGGAGAAGGATCTATCTCTGTCAGGACAGCCCCTGAGGGTTGTCCAGGTGTTGAGACTCAGCTTTGGGACACCCCACGGGGACACCACATCAGGAGACCTTCAGAGGGCTGGACTTCTTGTGACTGGCGATTAATGCTGATTTGTGACACGGACAGGATGTGGAGTCAGCAAGGAGACAAACTTCTGGGCCTCGTGGGAGGGAGCTTTTACACTGGGTTAATATAAGTTGGAAGGCCTTCCCTAAACATGGGGGTAGCATTCCCTGTGCCAGGGCCCCGCCCTGAATAAAAAGGGCAAGCAGAACTGAGTGGCCGCAGTCGTCTTTCTGTTTCCCCACTGTGTGTAAACTGAGCATCTGCCTTAGGTTTCTGCTGTAGGGTGTCCCGCGTGATGGACTGTGTCCTCAAGTATGTGATTCAGAGGCAGGGAGTGGTAGGGAAACAGCCAAGACTTTAACAAAAAAAGAAAGCAGAGCTTTCCTTCTAGAAAAGTGCCTACAGATCACAGGCAGGAGCCAGGGAGTGTGCAAGTGTGAGAGCTGCAGTCTGGATCCTGCAAAGGCCTGGAGATGGGGGCACGCAAAAGCCAACAGATGGCCAGCTGGCAAGATCTAGGTTCAAGTGAATGACCTTCCTAAGCACAGAGATGTATCAACCTCTGGTTTCCACATGCACATGCATGGGGACAGTGTACACATATGTAGGAACAGCACACAACACACACAGAGAAACATGAAGACAATGTGTTTACATTGTCTGGCATGGGAAACGAGCCTTCCTTGTTTTTTGCACAGACTACACGTGTCAATCAGCAACGCTTCCTATGTGCTGCTACCGGAAAGTCACCGCAGTCTTGATTTCAGATAAAGCCAGTCATGGCCTGAGGTCGAAATGTTTCACTCCAGCTCTTGCCTCCAGATGGGAAACTTATAACTTATGTGGGGCACAGAATACTCCATGCACTTTGGGATGTCTTCAAATCCACAGTCCAGTGGTTGGGTTGCCACCTGTGCCTCGTCACATGAAAAGGAAGACAGGGACACCTCCACAGGTGCTATCACAGAATGGGGAACGTGTTCTTCCAAGCCAGAAAAGCTGGTTCCGCCATGTGAACTCCCCTGGGTCTCATGGTCCTTTTCTCAGAAAACGAGGAGGCTATAAGCCCTACACATTTGGGTGGCTGATAGGACTAGAAGTAGCAGGCTGCTGTTTACCGAGCATCTTGCTTGCCCTCTGCACTTTATGTGTTGTGACTTATTTAATACTCACAGCACTAAGAGGTAGATTTTGTTGTGGTCCAAGGAAAACCCTGATGCACAGAAACAGACAAAAGGGAGCCACTGTTACTGATAGCCAGCCAGGGCATCCTTAATGTTGGTGCAGTTTAAGTGGTCCCGCTAACCATGCAAGGGCTTAAGGCCAGTGAGAATGTCTCCATTTAAGTGCATCATCTGAACGAGAGGAGTGTGATAAGTCACTTCCTGCTCCTTTCTCCATAATAATACTTATCTTAAATGTATTTTCTGGCCTAAAGAGCCCTATAAATACATGATCAGAAACGGAAATTATTTGTAAGCCCTAGAGAGGGGAGAAAAAGAGGACAGAGCAAGGAATAAACAAATAGTTCTTTTTTAAGTGCTCCCAAATTAAAGGTTAACAATGTCCAAACTGTAGGAGGCCCTAGCATAAGGAACAGGTCACATGGGTGAGCCCGGAGTCACACCACCCCAAAATCTTCCTGAAAGGTCAAACAAGCAAAGGAAAACTGCCAGGACCCGGAGGCGTCAGGAAGCATCAGCTGCCCCACAAAAGATGCCCCAAACCAGAGGGCAGCTGAGAAATGTCTTCAAAATGCTCAAGAGAAATGATTTCAAACCTAAAATATGTGAACCAGGCATGCTGTAAGTCAATCCTGACAGCATTTAAATATTCAAACGCTCAGAAATGTGTCTCTTATGTTTGCTCTTTCGCAGGAAACTACTGAAGAATGGACCCCGAATGAAGAGGAAGTTGTTGAAGAAAAAGGAAGGCCTGAGATACAGGAAGCAAGATGTAGGAGACAATGGGCATCCCAGGAGTTCGTGAAAAAGGTTCAAGATTAACATCTGTGCAGCATCCTTAGATAGCAAGTTCCCCCTTGAGCAAAAAGACTGAAAGTTGTAGGAGTGAAATCTCTAAGCACTGGAAAAAATGACGGACTGCTTAGGCTCTGGATTGGTTTCTACTGGTTTGACATTACAACACAAGAAAACCTATCCAGAGGTAGATACACAGAAATCACCCAAATGAAATATAAAGAAGGAGAATATCAATTCTATA
Organism: Acomys russatus; assembly: GCF_903995435.1. Classification (NCBI taxonomy): domain Eukaryota; kingdom Metazoa; phylum Chordata; class Mammalia; order Rodentia; family Muridae; genus Acomys; species Acomys russatus. The sequence continues at coordinate 39,981,744 of NC_067145.1, forward strand.
AAGAACAAAGTTGTACAAAAAAAATGGAAATACTGCCAGTACGCTCTCTGACTGAGCAATGTGAGGTGTAGAGTCCCTCCCGCAGTGCAAACAATGAGGGCAGCTCAACCAGAGAGCTGAGTGCACTCCAGAAAGCAGGAAGTGGAGGATGAGGAATGAACTATTATCTTGCTATACTAGGTTTCTCTACAACACTGAGGCCAAGAAAAAAGCATCATCGCTGTGACTTGAAATGACAGAGACATCTGTAACAGCTGGATTTTGCTACCTTTGGGTAGTCGGTTTAGGGGATTAAGAGTTTCAGAGAAGGGAGTGTTGGCTCTCAAAAATAAGACTTTAGGTTTTTATATTTCCGAATGTAGTGACAGGTCAAATGTTACTTTGCATAGTTAAAATAATGGTAATCTCGGGCCGGGCGTGGTGGCGCATGCCTTTAATCCCAGCACTTGGGAGGCAGAGGCAGGCAGATCGTTGTGAGTTCTAGGCAAGTCTGGTCTACAAAACTGAGTCCAGGACAGCCACGGCTACACAAAGAAACCCTGTCTTGAACAACTAATAAGTAAATAAATAAATAACGGTAATCTCTAAAAGGTTCATTTTAAGTAGGCAGCATAACCAGAGTTGAAATGTAAGGAGTTGCTTTTAGATCCATTCTACTAGCAATGATTGCTTTCCTCCTAGCAAAAACAACCAGCCCAGAACACTCACCATACACACACACTCAAATAAAGAAAATTATTCCTAATGCCCCAAAGTAATAGCAACTAGAAAAAAGAAATTAAGAGTGAGAGAGCTCATAAAAGAAGAAAAAAGGAAAGAAGGGAGAATATAAAAAAAAGAAAAGAAAAGAAATGAGCCAATGTTAAAATAACAAAAGAACTTGTGACCTGTAGGCCAGTAGCACTGAAAGACAGGGGTTGTGGAAGTTTGTCTCTTCAGTTGGAAACAGGAAGACAAATGACCTCAAGACCCCGCAGCCTTCCACTGCACCGCTCAAAGGAAGCAGGAACCGGAAGGCAGGACAGTAGATAACCCGCCAGAGTGTCCATTTAAAACTGCCTGCTAAACAGATTTATTCTCTCTTTGGAGCTTTAGAATGAAAACACATACATTAAAAAAGAGACCAAAATGATTAGGACTTGTGGGGCTGAGGGGGAGGGGACAGGGAAGGATGGCTCCTGAAGAAGTGTCCCTCCAAGTGTGACAGAAGCACAGTTCACGTGATGAATTGTTGTCTTGTTTGGTGGAGACAGAAGGGTGCACAGCAGTTAAAGAACTAGGGAGGAGGCTCCTCTGCCTTGTTGGAAATGGATCCTGAGTCTCAGTGAATACTCCTTTTCAGACCTACAGTATGGTCCAGCTGTACCACTGCTGGGTGTATAACCGAAACAATCAAAGTCAGCTTATTATAGCAATACCAGCGTGTCAGTGTTTATTGCTGCACTGTTCCTGACAGCCAGCTTGTGGAATCAGCTTAGGCGTCCAGTGGATGAATACATAAAGAAAATGCAGTACAGTCTCATTCAGCCATAAAAGACAACAAGAAGACGTCACCAGAAGGAAATGGTGGAAATGGAGGTCATGGTGCTAAGTGAAATAAGCCCGACTCACAATGACAAATACTGTATGCTTTCTCACATATGTGTAACTTTGTGTGTGTGTGTGTGTGTGTGTGTGTGTGTGTATGTGTGATATGAGAGTGAAAGGGGGACTACCAGGGTTACAGAAGGGAAAGGAGGGGCTAAGGGGACAGAAACGGTAATGGGGTTTGTTATCGCAATGTATGAAAATGCCACAGTGGCTCATTTGATTATAATTTAATTGTGTTCACTTAATATAGGCAAACAAAACTGTTTCCTCCCTTGTCCATATTTTAATAACTATTAGTACTGCCTGCATTTCCAAATATTTTAATATCCTGGGTAAAATAATATTTAGATCTCCATTCTGTTTGTCTAATGCATGGTGAGTGAGAACTTGCACCGTCTGTGGAAACTTCAGGTCACAGGCAGATTGTTCTGAAGTGAAAGCCACCCTTTAGGTACCGCTATTATGGTAAGGAGGTCTGAAGTCTCTTAAACTATGTGAAAAGAATTTCAAAAATCACTAGCTTTTCTACAAATGTGACTTTATTGTTTATTTCATAACTTATGTGCAATTTATTTTTGTGTCTTCATTTACTTTTAAAAGAATTTCATATATTTTGCTCCTCCAAGATCCACCTCCACCTCCTTACCCACCCAACTTCATGTTCTTTGTCTCTCTTTTAAAACAATGTTTAGAAGCACAACTTTTGTGTTGACCAAACAGTGGCGGCCGTGGGACCTGCCCTGGACTGTGGTTGACAATACCCAGTATCACTCCATGACAGAAAATCGACTTGTCCTCTTCTGGCAGCTATCAATTGCAGAGAGCCTCTTGGCTGGGGGTGAGACATTGGGCCCGTCTCCCCTCTGTGTGCTGGCGTTTTTGTCTGGAGAGAGCTGGTGTAGTCTTCTGTGTGCTACCGCGGTCTCTGGGTTCACGTGTGCCTCAGCTCCGTCGTGCTCGGGAAATGCTGTTCTCGTGGAGTCACTCACCACCCCGGCTCGTACAGTCACTGAGCCTTGAGGGGAGGGTTGGGGTAAATATATACCATTCAGAGACGAGTGCGCAAAGTTATCACACTCTGGACATATCATCCGGTGTGGGTCTTCTCTCCTGAGGGTTGGCCTATGCTTTTACTCATGGGTGTAGCAGTGTGCCATTAGCAGTCATGTTAATGCTATGTTCTTTAAGCAGAATAAGTAACAGACTTTCATGTAGGACCCAAACCCTAGCTAACCTTAGGTCTCAGCCTTACTAACAGTGTCAGGTATGAGCTCTATTTCATGGGCCTTAAGTCCAGTTTTTAATAGTTGTTTGTGAATCCCTAACCTTTGTGTCACTATTGCACAAGTAGGTTGTTTTTCTGGGAGGTTGTTATTGTCACTTGCAGGACTCATAGCTGGATGAGACTGATTACTTTTCTTTTCCAATAGTGTGTATGGCACCTTCCAGCACTCTGTGTCCTGGTCAGTGAGTGGAGCTTTCGGTGATCACCAGCTCCATTTAGTCATGTTCCGTGACCTAAGTATATGGTATTTCCAGCAATAAGGGTTTACCATGAGATTGTGGAGACAAAATAAAACCTCAGTACCAGCATGTGTTTATGCCTTTTTTTAATTGTTAAAACTTATTTTTAAGTCATAACTGGGGTAGTTAATTTTATAGCGACTTGACAAAAGCTACAGAAATGTGGGAAGAGACCTCAACCAAGAAAATGCTGATGTGACACCAGGACTGGCGAAATGGCTCAAAGATTAAGAGCACTGTCTGCTCTTCCAGAGGTCCTGACTTCAATTCCCAGCAACCACATGGTAGCTTATAACCATCTATATTAGGATCTGATAGCCTCTTCTGGCCTGCAGGTGTACCTCCAATAGTGCACTCATAAAATAAATACATTTTTTAAGATTCAATTTTCACTTTACAACGTGGTCTTAGTCCCATCCCTCTTCTCCTAGTCCCATGCCCCATCCTTAGTCTCCCCATCCTCTCTCTCCTATTCCTCAGGAAAGGGGAGCCCCTCCAGCCCACCCCAGCTCATCAAGTCTCATCAGGGCTGAGCATGTCCTCTTCCCCTGTGGCCTGGCAAGGCAGTCCCACCAGGGGAAGTGATCAAAAAGGTGACAACAGAGTCCATGTCAGAGACAGCCCCGGCTCCCATTACTAGAGGACCCACATGATGCCTGAGCTGCCCATCCAAGCTACATCTGTGTGGGGAGCCTAGGTCTTGTCCATGTATGGCCCTTGCTTGGTGACAGGAGCCTAGCAGAGTTGTCCTCCGAGAGGCTCCACCCAGCAGCAGTTCCAAACAGATGCTGAGACTCACAGCCAAACATTGGGCAATACGTAAGGGATACTGTGGAAAAGTTGGGGGAAGGATAGAAGGACCTAGAGGTGACAGGAGCTCCACAAGAAGACCAACAGAGCCAACTAACCAGGGCTTAGAGGGACCTGCTAAGACTGAAGCGCTAACCAATAAATCTTTAAAGAATAAAAAATAAAAAAGATAGAAAATGCCCACACCAGATTGGCCTGCGGGAAAACCTGTGATGCATTTACTTGATTGATGATTGATAGGGGAGGGCTCAGCCCACTGTGGGTGGTGCCACACTTGGGGTGGTGGTCCTGAGTGCTGTAAAAAAGCAGGCTGAGTAAGCCAGGGAGAGACAATCAGGAAGTAGCATCCTCCATGGCCACAGCTCCCGCCTCCAGGTTCCTGGCCTGTTTTAGCTCCTGCCCTGACTTCCCTCCATGATGACTATGTTGTGGAACTGTAAGTTGAAATAAATCCATGCCATGTCACTTTTGGTCATGGTGTTTATCACAGCAAGAGAAACACGGTGCACGCCTTGAGGGCTTTTCCCTCAAGTCTGCTGCAGAAGAGCAAAGTGAGTCTTCCCAGAGTCCCTCGGTTCTATCCCTTCATTCAAATTTGTGTTACCACTCCTTTCCTCCAGCTGGCTGGGGAACTCATCTCTGCCAACACCCTGCTGGGGGCCAATTACTGCAGAGGTTAATTAAAAATTAATCAATTTTCTTTCATTGAATATGATTGAAAAATAAACAGGAACATAGAAAGTGCATGACAATGGCTTTCCCCCAGGTCCCTGTGTGTATTATTTGTAACACACATCCGTCTGCACCGGACATCAGTCGAGACATTGAGATGCTTGGTTTCAAGTGGGTAAGTTTAGTGTGGAATCCACGCGGCTGAGATAGGAGTAAGACCTAGCCCCGCCCTTGCTGGGAATTAGTTCTTACTGAGATAACCGATGGTCCTTCTAGTTGCAGAGGATGCACAGGAAATTCAGCCCAGCTCATTTCCCTTCTGTGGGAATAAAATGATTGAAAAGCATATTTACTAAACAATGCTGTCTTCTCGGTTCTCATGACTCAGCAGTAGGCCAAAGCTTACAGAGAATCTTGTCATTGTTAACCCTGCCTTGAATGCAAGGTACTGTTGCAGTTCATTGTGTCTGTGCTGGCCTAGGAAACCAATACCTGACACAATGAGACTGAAATGTAATTCAAAGTTGCAAGTACTCGGCTGGGCAAAATCTAAACTGCTACTAATGTACTAGTAAACTAAACTAATCTAACCCTACATCCTCAAGACCTACTATATCTCAAGCACTTGCCAATCTGATGGTCCTTGGGCAGCTTTCTCTCCATCAACTCCCTCTGTCAACTGTTCACCCTCACCTGTCAACTCCGGCTCCTCCTCCTCTCCGGGAAGCCCTGCCTTCCACTTGCTGTCCTTCTGCCCAGCTGATTGACTAAACAGCGATTTATTGAGAACTGCTACATCCACTCAAGACATTCCTCCACAAGAAAGAGAGAGGGGGAGGGGGGGAATCAATGTTAAAGTCTATCTCCTTTTGTAGAAATATGCTGGTGAGTCAACTTTGTAAGACCTTCCCCCCCCCCCATAAAATATGGGACATTTGGCCCATGCAAAGGCCAGGAGGTCACAGCAATGGCCTGTAGAGAACTCAAGAGGCAGAGACTGTGGATGCCCTGGGCAAGCTGGCAAGCTAGACTAGCCAGAATTGGCCAGCTCCAGGCTTAGCAAGAGACCTCATCCCAATAAACAAAATGGGATACAGAAAGAAACCTGATGTGTACCCATGGTTTCCACATGCATGCATACCTGCATACATATAACCCCACATATGTGAACCTGCATACACATAGGAATGCATAACACACACACAAATGGGAAATGTATAAAGACATTTGCTAAATTCCTTGTTGATTTAGGAAACTTTAGGCTGATTTTTCTAACTGTGATTTCATAAAAGGACAGAAAATCTCAGTTACTCAGCACCTCAACTATATATCTAACCCTGAAGTAAATTCAAGGTGTTTGTATCCAGCCTCCTGTGTCACGCGCTGCCTACAAATACAGTATTACCTTAAGTGCAATTCTGACTATAACCCAGTTTTATTTTGATGTGACTGGATCTTTGTTTCTGTAACTAAAAAACAAATTATTTCAGTGTGAATCCTAAGAGTAAACAGGTGCTGGTAGCCACAGGAGGTAATTATCATATCTATCCTATGAAAACTTTCCATTGATTCTCATTTGGCAATAACAACCAGGTCAATAAACCCAGAGTCCCGACAATCATTGGCAAGGGGTCAATCCCCAATCTAGTTGCTTTATTCTACACAGGATTCTTGATATACTTCACCACAAGGAACACTGGGAAATCACAGTCAATATGGGATCTCAGATAGGACAAATTACCGAGAAGTGCATTTCCTGCCCCACCCCTTCCCCAGAGGACTTACTTATGACACAGCTTTAAGTTAAAAGATCAATGAGAGCAGCCATGATCCCTAAGCTCCCATGTCCAGAAGGCTCATGAAACACAGCTCACTAGGCCCCCCAGAATTTCCAGGGCATCAAGTCTGGAATGGGGGCTGAGAATTTGGATTTCTAGTGGTTTTTAGAAAGAAGGGGATGTGATGAGCAGAGAAAAGAGAGCGGTGGGAGGGGCAGAGAAGAAAGGGGCATGTGATGAACAGAACTTAAGACGGTCCTCACTATTTTTGCCCCCGCCCCCTTTAAAATATGCAAAACCAAAATATGATGGAACACTAATACCACAATTCATGCTGGATTTTGATAATTGAAAAAAAGATTATGTACTAATCTTTTAAGATTTTTTTCTTTAACTAGCAAAAATTGTATATATATGTGGAGACTCACGAGATGCTTCAATATGTGTGCACACTGTGAAATAGTCAACCAAAGTAAACTCACACACATCAGCTATCATTTCTCTGTGATGAAAACGTTAAAAGTCCTTTCTTCAAGCTTTTTTAAAAATTATAACTTGCTACCACCCTACAGTGCAACTGAGTGCTAGGGCATCTTCTAATTACATTTTGGTGCCTATTTACCTGCCTTCCCGCATTCTCCTATTCTCCCATTCCTCAAATGCTTTAGAATGTCCCGTGTCGGTAAGACCAAGCAGCACAGTCTTTCAGGGCCTGCTTTTTTCACTAACATACTGATCTCCAGTTCTACGCACATTGGTACAAATGTACAGATCTCATTTTATATGGCTGAACAGTAATCCATGGTTTATACACACAGTCAACATTTTCTTTATCTATTTATTGGGCACTGACATTCCTTCAATTCCTTTGCTACTGTAAACTGCACTGCAAAACACACACACACACAGACACACACACACACACACACACACACACACACACACACACGCATGCATGCACACACAGAGTAACAACCCATATGGGGATGTAGAGGTCTCTTTACTCTGCTGGTGTGATTTTCTTTGACTATGTATTGGACACACATATGTATATACACACATATAAGTATATTACACACATATATGCATGTATATACACACATATACATGTGTGTATGTGTGTGTGTGTGTGTGTGTGTGTGTGTATGTAGTGTGACTGCTGGGGCACACTGTAGCTCTTGATTCCATTTGGCCTTACTAACCAGCCAACACCCCATGAACATTATGCGTGAGAGTTCACTTTTCCCCATACCCCTATCAGTACTAGCTGTTTTTCTGAAAACAGTCATCCATCCTTGCTTCAGTGTGCATTTCCCTGATGGTAGTGGGGCTCAGCATTTTTCCATATGCCTACTGATTGCATGGTCATCTTTTGAGAACTGTCTACTTAGGTTTTTTTTTTTTTTGTCCAGTGTTATTTTTATTTTTGAAGCAGAGTTGGAGTTTATTAAGATTATTTTAATATAGATATTAAGCATGTGGGAGGCACTCCCAAGGGCAAAGGCATGGGTTCTCAAAGGAAAGTTGCCTTTTAGCCATTTAGAAACTGGATTCTTATTTTTGGCCATTGTTTCATTTGAGTTCCTTATTTAGTCTGAATATTAACTCCTTGTTGTGCAGTTTGCAAATATTTTCTTCAGGTGAATGCTTAAAGGAAAGTGAAGAAACACAATGCTAACTGTTGCTCACCAATGAGAAAACATCCACCCTCCCTGCAGAAGATTCAGTACCTGAGTAGTATTTGCAAGACTTCAGTGCGCCAGCTGTGGATTTAAATTTTTTTACAGTTCTTTCCCTTTAAGAGTTCTCTATCTAAAAGAGGGATAACAAGCACACAGGCAGATTTTCTTTAACACAGATTATACTGGAAGTCCCAGGAGAGACGCAAGGCCAGTGTTCCAGTGGTACAAAGGAAGAAAGGTCACATCTGGCTGGGACTAGAAGTATTTAACAGAGACTGAGGCATGGGAGAAAGGGAGTACTAAAAATAAATAGACCACCGTAAACAGAGATAGGAAGAGCCAAGGGGTGAGACAAACCGGATGTCTTCCAGGAAGAGCTACACCATGTAAGCAAAGCAATATGGTGTGTGTGTGTGTGTGTGTGTGTGTGTGTGTGTGTGTGTGTGTGTATGTGTGTGTGTGTTTATATGTGTGTGTGTGTGTTTATATGTGTGTGTGTGTGTGTTTATATGTGTGTGTGTGTATAGCACGAGTATACATGGTGTGTGTGTGTGTGCACGCGCACGTGTATGTGTGGCGTGTGTATGTATGTGTGTGTGGGTGTATGTGTAAAGGTTTCTCAATATTAAAGGAGGATCTGAAATAGTGGGAGGCTAGGGAGCTTGTGCTGATGGCACAGCCGGAAATGGTACTGGAATGCCCTAGCCAGGAAGAATTGATGGGTCAGCAACCTCTGATTCCTTCTTTTCTGCCAGCAGGAGTGCTCCTGAGCCTTAATTAAGCTTGACTTTAAATATAAATGCTTGAGATCAGGAGCAGGCGGGGCGGTATGTAACTTGGTAATAATAGAACATATACGTCCACATTTTTTCATTCCCTTGGTCCAGTCCCGTGCGTTGCAAGAATGCACAGTCGAAAAGTATAAGCAGATATGGTTGGGGATGGCTTAGACAAGGGATGACATGAGACACAGGGTTCCATTACTCACAGGAAAACGCCTTTCTTGGCGAGTTGGCTTTGGCCTTTTATTTTCCTGGCCGCTTACATGTACTGATGTTTATTACTTGCTTATACTATGACTTGGCGTCTACACCGCAGTAGCTCACCTGTGCCAATGTGCTCTTCATTTGAGATCTTTTTTTTTTTTTTTCTTGGACTCTCAGTAGATAAGAACAGCAGGACCTCAACTGCCTCTCTACACAGACCCAGAAATAGGACCAGCGCCAGCATGCAGCCTTCTGTCCCCACCCTCCCCTCTCTGCAGGCAGGCAGGTGTTTTCCTGCCCTGAGTCTAGGATATGCCCATGTGGAGGATATGCCTAGGAAGCGGGATGAGGAAGAAAAGGTGACATGTTTCCTGTAGGGTAAATAAGTCCTGTTTCCTGCAAAACAGAGGTTTTCTTATATTACTGGTAACTTCTAAAACATTCTAAAGGCTATATTTAAATTACAAAGATAAAAATGCTCTCTTTCCTTTGAATAAGTATTATTAGTCTTCTCCCAAATTAATCTTTCTGCCATAAGTATTTAGTTTAACAACATATAGAAAGCTGAGGGGTTGTTGTTGGTTTGTTTGTTTGTTTGTTTGTTTGTTTGTTTTTGATAGGATCTTGCTCCCACTTGTTCTAAAACTTGCTATGCTGCATGCTTGCAGCATCTCCCTGCCTTTGCTTCCAGAGTGATGGGAGTACAGGGGTTATTGGCACACTCCCTTCAATGGAAGAACAATATGAACATGAGCGTCCTAGAGAGCGGCTTTGGCTATACCAGTGCAGCGATGAACAGGCAGAGAGGGTGTGCAAGCATGCAAAGCAACCGTTTAAGCATGGCCATAACCCACTGAAGAAACCAATAAGGGAAGCTAAGGTCCAGGCACTTCTGAGGGTGAGCCAGCCATGCAGGGGCAGCTGAGGAGCTACAGCTGCATCCTACACTGGACTTTGCCAGCTCTGGCTCTAGCATCTTTGAATTGCCCGGACGGAAAGCCAGTAAGGAAGAGCAACAACAGAAGAACTTGGGGTCTTGCAGCTCTGAGATAGAGACATCAGAGAGTTGAATGGACTGGAGATGGTTGTGAGGCGTCTCAGAGTCCCCACACGGGAGATTCCACCCAAGATACGTGCTGAACTCTGAAGTTGTATGGGGTGGGGGACACCTCCACAGGGAACTGTGAGTTTCTCACTGAGCAGGGAAAATGATAGAATTAAGGACTCTCCAGGGCAGTTTATGAGAGTGGCTGAGGAGGGCCACTATGGAGAGATGCATGGAGCCTCACCCAGTGTGAGCTAAGCCAAGCCACAGCTATATGGTACATGTGGCCAATGTTTATGGTTTACCCATAGAGCAAAGGTGAAGTTTTGCTAGAGAAAGAGTATGGCCTGAAGTCTCTATGCATTTTTAATGCATTGTTTTCAGAAATAAATGCAAATACTACTCAGAAGCCACACATGGTGGCACAAACATGTTTTAAGCATATCAGGAAGCTGAGGCGAGAGCTGCCAAGGCCAGTCTAAACTACAAATGTGTGTCAAGAACGTCATAAACAAACAAACAAACAAATAATTAAATGCCAAATTGCTGTGATGACTGGAGTTAGCAATAAAGGACTTTGAGATAAGTATAATAAATCAGGTCAATGAAACAGAAGAAATTAAGGAAATATAATAAAATATTTTAAAAGTTAAGAATGGACTGTAAGAACTCAATGTATTGATTTAACAACAGATATTTTTATGAGCTTAAAGGTGTAAACTCAAAAGTAGAACCATCTGAAACACTGACCTTGACAGACAGAACAGCAAAGAACAGATGCTGAGATGCACAAAGCACACAGTGGAAATGTCCAGCAAGTGTGCACTTGGAGTCTCCAGGAGGAAGTGAGAGAGGAAAACTTCAGTAGTATCTGAGAAGATAAAAAGTTACGATTCCAGGGCTGCAAGATGGCCAGGTTAGGCAAAGGCACCTGCCCCCAACACTAACAACTTGATTCTGATTCCCGGGACCTTCAATGGTGAATGCCATGGATACCGACTTCTCTAGGGTGTCCTCAGACATACACAGGTACACCACAGCACATGTGTACCCTACACACACACATACATAGGAACACACAACACACAGGTACACCACAGCACATGTATATCTACACATTCATACATACACAGGTACACCACAGCACATGTATATCCCCACATACACATGAACACACAGGAACACCACAGAATGTACATACCACACATATACATATATATGAACACACAGGTGCACCGCAGCACATGTATACCACACACATACATACACATGAATACACTCATATCCATACATGAATAAATAATGTAAAAATATTTAACATACTATTCCAAATAATTAAAAGTTTTTATGACATAGGTCATTAAGCTCAAGGTCACATACTTCAAGAAGAAAAAGATAAAAAGTGTCTCAAAAGTAAAGCTAAATATTTCTGGAACATAGACTTATACTGCATTTAAAAATCTTAAAAGCAATCAGAGGGAAATGTTATCTTCAAAGGATCAATACATTGATTAATAATTTCTCAACAGAAATAACAGAAAACCAAAGATAACATTGCATATTTAAGTGCTAAAGAGAATCACTGTGGATCTGTAAGTGTCTATAACAGAATTCTTAAAATTAAAGTGATACATGTGACCATTCCAATAGATGCAGAAATGGTATTTTATAAAGTGCAACATGCCCTTGTGATAAAAGTCAGGAAGGAAGTTGAAATAGATAGCACATATCTCAACATAATAGAGCTATATAAAACAGACCCACTGCTAATATTGTACTAAATGGCTGGGGGAGGGGTGGCATGGAAAAAATACCCTGAGCATTTCATTTTACTTAAGATCTGGGAGTAAGATATGGCTGCCCAATTTTCTTCAGTCTTAGTCAATACAGGTATTAAAGTCTTAGTAAGAGTAATTTAATACAGCTATTGAAGTCTTAGAGTAATAAGATAAGAGAAAGATATAAAAGAAATGAAAATATAAAAGAAGAAATCAAATTATCCTTAATTGCATATAACATGATTGTATACTTACAAGATTCTACAGACTCCATCAGAAAACTTTTAGATCTGATAAACACTTTTATTAAAGTTTCAAAATACAAAATATCTTTCATATATGCCAATAACACATTTTTTGAGAAAGAAATTAGGAAAAGTATCTTATTCACAATGCTTTGAATGAATGAATGAATGAATGAATGAATGAATGAATGACCCAGGAATAAACCTAACCAAATGAAAGACATATATGGAAACATTTTGACTTTAAAAAAGGAAGTTGAAAAAGACACTAGATGATAGAAAGATTTTCCATGCTCCTGGGCTGGCAGAATCAATGTAATGAAATTGCTATATTACTAAAACTAATGTATAGAATCACAACAACCCCTGTCAAAAATTCCAATGATATTATTTCAAGAACTGGAAAGATATAAAAATGTAAAAGCAAGCACAAAATAACAAAGTAGAAAGAACACTGCTGGTAGTGCCGCAATAACTGATTAGAGTCACAGTGGCAAAGACAGCATGTTTCTCAGCATGTCAGTGGCACAAAACCAGATGTGTGGTCAATGTGATAGAACAGTGGACCCAGCAGTAAACCCACACATCTACGGCCACATAAAGTTCGACAAAGGTGTCAAAAGAGAGTAGATAAAAGATAGCCTAGTCAACATACAGAGTCCACGAAACTGGATACCACGAGACAGGTCCACAAAGACAAATGCTGCCTGTGCCCCTTCGACTGCAGAGCCTAGATTTAATGTTTATACATGTATATGTGTGGTGTGAGTGTGGGAATAGGTCATAAAATTAGAAAGGGGACTATGAAACACAGAAAAGGGGTATTGAGGAAGGAAGTGGCATACATAGGATGTGAGAGTGGAAAGGAGGCTACTGAGAGTAGAAGGCACACAGGCAGGGAAAGAACGGGGGCCAAGGGACATGAAAAGGGTTAACAAAACCAAATTCTTTTTTTTTTTTTGCTTGTTTCTTTATTTGGTTGGTTGGTTGGTTGGTTGGTTTTTCAAGACAAGGTTTCTCTGTGTAGCGTTGGCTGTCCTGGACTCACTTTATAGATCAGGCTGTCCTCAAACTCACAGCGATCCCCCGCCTCTGCCTTCCAAGCGCTGGCTGGCACCACCATGCCCGGCTTACACTAATTTTTAAAATAGGTCTAGTAAAGGCTCTTTAAAACAGAAAAGTATTTTAAAACCACAGTAACATGATAGAGCTGGGCACAGTGGTATATGCTTGTAACCTCAGCTCTAAACTGAAGATCTCAGCTCTCTCCCAAGGAAGATTATGAGTTCAAGGCCAGGCCAGGATAAACAGTGGGATCTTGTATTTTTAAAAAGTGATATGAAAACTGGCCCTGAGGCAAACATAAACGACCCCCCCTCCCCAGAGATAAAGAAAACAGCCATGAGATGAAAGCATCCAACATCAGAATGTCTTGAAGAGCAAGTATTGAGTAGGCAAAGGATGGCGGTGGTAATGGTTGGCCTCACAGAGCTGAAACTGTATGAAGAATGAAAATGGGTACAAAAATAAGAGGCAGCAGACGAGGGATGGAACGCCAAAGCTGTTGGTCCTCTCTAGGACACAATGAAAGTCACCTTCTGTTTCAGACTGCCACATCCAGAATGTGAACTGCCATCTCCAGAAGAGTCACTAGAGAAAAGCTAAAGAAAGGACAACAAATCAGCAATGAAACAAAGCAGTGAAACCCCGAGGCGAGTGGGCAAGGGCAACAGAAGAAGGAATACAACACAGGTAAGCCGGATGGAAAAAGATAAGGAAGTGATGTCAACCCAACAATGCCAAAATTTATAAGTAGACATAAGCAAGCTAAATATTCCAAATGAAAGACTTGGATTAAAAAAAAAAAAAAACCACCAACAACAACAAAAACCCCCACAAAATGAAGTCAGTAATCTCCATAATAGTTTACTTATATGAGAGATACACTTAGATCCAAGGACTCGATTTGAAAAGGAAAATTATTCTTTAATTACCCTAATAGATGAATAGACTTTTTAAAAAGGTACATATATAAATAATAAAGAGGGGCTTTCCATACTTGATGCAGATATCAATCTACAAGGAAATAAGAGGTTTAAATATATAAATCAGAAATTAATACCGCTAAGGAAAGAGATTTACCAGAGTATAACCAAGTAGGGATTTTATTTTATTTTTTCACAGAGAAATATCAATAAACTTTATTTACTGTCCAGCATGTGGGATGCCCTGGGTTCAATTAAAAATTATTAAATCAAGGCTCCAGTGATAATTGTAATTCTTTTTCTTTTATTTCTCATTTCCTTTCTTCCTTCCTTCCTTCCTTTCTTAATTTTTTAAAATTCACTTTACATCCTGGTCATAGCCCTATATCCCTCCTCTCTTCCCAGACTCACGCACCCTCCCTCTCCCCCCTCCCCCACTCCTCAGAGGAGAGTACCCCCCCCCTTCCCCTCTACCCCAGTTCATCAAGTCCCATCAGGACTGAGTGTGTCCTCTTCCCTTGTGGTCTGGCCAGGCAGTCCCTGCCAGGGGGAAGTGATCAAAAAGCTGGCAATAAGCCGGGCGTGGTGGCGCAAGCGTTTAATCCCAGCACTTGGGAGACAGAAGAAGGTGGATCAATGTTGACTTCGAGGCCAGCCTGGTCTACAAAGGGAGTCCAGGACTGCCAAGGCTACACAGAGAAACCCTGTCTCAAAAAAACAAAAAAACAACAACAAAAAAAGCTGGCAATAGCGTCCATGACAGGGTCAGCCTCCACTCTGCTTACTAAGAGATCCACACGAAGTCTGAGCTGCCCATTGGCTACATCTGTGTTGGGGTCCTTGCTTGGTGCTTCAATCTCAGCAATCCTCTCTGGGGCCCTGGTTAGTTGGCTCTGTTGTTCTTCTTGTAAAGCTTCTGTCACTTCCAGGTCCTTTTCTCCTTCCCCCCTACTCTTCTACAGGACGCCCTACGCATCGCCGAATGTTTGTCATTGAGTCTCAGCTTCTATTTCGAAGCACTGCTGGGTGGAGCCTCTCAGAAGACAACGCTGCTAGGCTTCTGTCTGCAAGCACAGCAGACTATCATCAGTAGTGTCAGGGGTTGGCTTCCTCTCATGGATTGGGTCTTGGGTTGGCCTGGCATTTGTTGGACCTTCCCTCAATCTCCATTCTGTCTGCTCTATCTTTATCCCTGCACATCTTGTAGGCAGGGCAAACTTTGAGTTGACTTTTTTTTGTGGGAAGGCTGGTGTTCTCCTCCCCCCACTAGGAGTCTTGTCTAGTTGGGGTGAGTCCTCTTCAGACTCTACAGCCTCTGCTAGTAGGAGTCTCTGCTAGAGTCCTCCTCATAACCTACCAGGAACCTACCTTGACTTAGGTCTCCATCTTGTCACGGAGATGTCCCCACCCACAGTTTCTCTTTTCCCTACAGGCCGTCTGTCCTCCTGCCCCTGCTCTCCCTAGGTCTGATCTCCACTCTCGTGTCTCTCGGCGCTCCCCACCTGTCTTGTTCCCTCTTTTCAACCACTATCTCTGTCTATTCTATTTCTTCTTCTGAGTGAAATTTAAGCATCCTTCCTTGGATCCTCTTTGTTATTTATCTTCTTTGGCTCTGTGCAATGTAGTATGTTATTCCTGCACTATATGGCTAAAATCCACTTATAAGTGAGTAAATACCATGCGTATGTTTCTGAGAGTGGGTTACCTCACTCAGGATGATCTTTTCTAGTTCCATCCATTTGCCTGCAAATTTCATGAGTTCTTTGTTTTTAATAGCTGAGTAGTATTCCATTGTGTAGATGTACCAGTTTCTTTATCCATCCTTTGGTTGAGGGGCATCTAAGTTGTTTCCAGATTCTGGCTATTATGAATAAAGCTGCTATGAACATAGTTGAGCAAGTGTCCTTTTTGTATGGTGGAACATCTTTTGGGTATATCACAGGAGTGTTATAGCAAGGTCTTGAGGTAGAACTATTCCCAATTTTCTGAGAAAGTGCCAGATTGATTTCCAAAGTGGTTATACAAGTTTGCACTTCCACCAGCAATGAAGGAGCATTCACTTTTCTCCACATCCTTGCCAGCATGTGCTGTCACTTGAGTTTTTTGTCTTAGCCATTTTGATAAGTGTAAAATGGAATCTCAGAGTCATTTAAGGATTTTACCACACATGTGCGTGCGCGTTCACACACACACACACCTAAGTAACTGGTGGAACCATCAGGTCAAACCTTTGTAGGACTACAGAAAACCAAAACAACACAATTAACAAACTTTGTTAAGAAACATCAAAAAGTAATCCTTTTGGTACAATAACCAAATGCAGCCACATTTGGGCTCATAAAAAATGTTTTAGCAGGGTTGGAGAGATGGCTCAGAGGGTAAGAGCACTGACTGTTCTTCCAAAGGTCCTGAGTTCAATTCCCAGAAACCACATGGTGGCTCACAACCATCTATAATGAGATCTGGTGCCCTTTTCTGGTGTGCAGGCATACATGCAGGCAAACACTGCATACATAATAAATAAATAAATATTTTTGAAAGTCTAGGCAAAGTTTGAAGACTGAAATCACTTAGTGTGTTTCTTCCCACAAGAAGAAATTAATACTACCCCAACTATTTGTCAACAAACACATTATAACAAGAAAAATACCCAAGCAAATAATTCATAGAAAAAGCATAAGGAAACAGCAGTAGTCTGAGCTGAATTACAACAAAGAAATAACAAGATTCACAGTTCATAGCCAAAGCCTTACTTAGTCCGAAACCATGTCTGGATTCTATTCATGAGAAAAGAAAAATGCTAATGGGCAATGTTTTCTTCTAAAACCTAAAAAAACTAAAAAGGCAAAAGTACATCAATCCTAAGAAAAGTGAAATGATGAAAACAGTCTTAAAATACACAATAGAGTTCAATTAAACAGAACAGGGGAAATTGCAGAAAAACAAGAGCACACACAAACTTGAACACAAAGAAGAACCAATGGGCATTTCATAGGTCTCTAGAGATACAAAGAGAGCACACTCCGGCTTAAACCCAGGAATAACAAACAGGAGCATCATACAGGTCTTTGCCTATAGAAAGCTATGGAATGACCAAATTCTTCCAACATTAGAACTGAACAGAGCCAACAAAGGATAAACACAGGATCTTATTGTGTAAATGTAATTTTAACATTAAGGTTATAACTAAACTTTTATTACACATATTGAAGAGTGAAGTCTGTTCATTACGACTTTCCCAGATCGTTAATCTGAAAAAAAAATCTAAAAACTGTAAGATCTTTTTCATTATTAAATTTTGCAGCACATAAAGAAGAACCACATTTTTTGACAAGCAACTTTCAACAAGGACATTGAAGAACAGTTTTTCTCTTGAAAATAATTTAAAATTCCTAAATCATGAACTCACAGATCACATTCAGTTCTGTAAAACAAAAACAAAATAAGAGTGTTACTAAACAGAGTTTATTATGGAGAGGCAACTCATCTAATTTACTTCATTAAAGAAAAAGGTGTAAGCAATATAATCATTTTTAAGAGAGAACAGACTAAAGTCCAGCAAAAATAAAACTTCATGATGTTTGAGTAGGAAACCAAGATTTCACTAACCTGATGAGTGAGAATTTACAAGCTAAGCCCTCTCCCACAGGAAGCAGCAGCCTTGATGAGCGCCAAAGAAAAGCTCTCCTTGGGGCTTGAAACAGGACACAGATGCGCTCACGCCCCTGCAGTTTAGTCTTGTTCTAGAGATCTTAGTGTGATAACGCAATGAGAATGTAAATACATATGCAGCACTCTATCTTACCGGCAGCTTCATTTAGGAAAAACTACTTGTATCAAAACCAAAATGAAAACAAAAAAACGCAACTGATGGAAACTTACTGGTAATATTTAGAGGACTATACACAAGGGGAAAAAGTGTATGAGTCTCAGGTGGGCTTGATCCGGTGGCTCTAACTGTTTTCATTCCTTCTACCATGTTAATCTCAGGCAAACGCAGGTAGGTTCTCATTATGGTCAGGTCTATCCAGGGGCTTCCTGCTTTTTCAGGGAGCGAAAAAGAGAAAGAATCCCTTGGTTTAGCTTATTCCAAGGGAGGACCAAGTGTTGCTGTGATTTGGCTGCCTTGGATCACATCCTCACATCCTAGAATTTAACTATGCTCGTCTTTCCAGCCAGGAGAGTAGACTGCAGTATCTTATTCAGTTGGTAAATTCATGGTAAAGCCTGCCTGGACTTTTAAGGGAACACAAAAGTTATCATAGCATAGAGCCCTAAAAATAAAAATTAAAAAAAAAAAAAAAAAACACTAAATCTTGACATTTACTCCAGCCCCATTGAGCAAAAAGAGGTTAAGAGACCTAC
Organism: Acomys russatus; assembly: GCF_903995435.1. Lineage (NCBI taxonomy): Eukaryota > Metazoa > Chordata > Mammalia > Rodentia > Muridae > Acomys > Acomys russatus. The sequence continues at coordinate 40,000,204 of NC_067145.1, forward strand.
AAATCATCATTTTTTACAAGTCTTCCTGGGGACCCTAAGCTGCACACCAAACATGGGGAACCATTGCTCCATGATGTGGTTCTCATCTCTGGCTACCTGTGAGAAGGTGACAGAGGCTCATGCCCAGGTGACTCAACTGAAACCAGTACCAAGAGGTAAAACTGACACAAGCCTTTGAACATCCAACCAACATTAAGACACTAACTGTGACATTGGCATTTCTTCACTGTGCTACTTTACCACTGAAAAGGCAAGGCTTGTATTTGTAAGCAAGACCAGTAGAGACACAACCTGCCACACTGTGATTGTCCGTCCAGGGGTTTAGTGTTGAACGCTAAACCACTACAATCATACTGAGGATGGGGTCTGGGGGAAATTATTAATCCTGAGGGCAATGCCCTCATGAATGGAATTAGTCCCCTGATAAAAGAGATTGAAGTGTGCTCCCTGCACTCTGTAAAGCTTCAGTGTCATACATGTACCACGGCAGCCAGAAGACCTCTCTGGCCTTATCATTATAATAAGACTTCTTTTTTTTCAAGAATTTTAATACAATATATTTTGATTATGTTTTGCCCTCTCCAAACTCCGCTCAGATGTACTCTATCTCCCTAAAAACTCAACTTTATGTGTTTCTTCTCCCTGTCTCTCTCTCTCTCTCTCTCTCTCTCTCTCTCTCTCTCTCTCTCTCTCATTCTCTCTCATTCTCTCTCTCAACAAAAGAAACAAAAACAAACAATAAAAATTAAAATCAAAACAAACAAAAGACAATAAGACACAAAAATACCAAGATAAAAAAGAAACCCCCTCCCTCCAAAAACCCCATGAAATTAGTTTTACCTTGGCCAATTACTCCTGGGCATAGATCCTGGCCTGGCATATGGTTGATAGACCCAGTGGCACTCCATTTGAGAAACCTTCTTGGTGAGGAATGGGACTTTGCATCCTCTCCCTTTCAGTGCTGAGATTTTGTCTGGCTTGAACTTCTGCTGGTCTTGGGGATATTGCTGTAGTCTGGTGTGAGTTTATACGTCCACTAGTCCTATTGTGCCTGGGAGACACTGTTTCCTTGGAGTTGCCCATCAATTCTCTCTCTTCTGGTAGTGTGTAAAGTAACTTCTACCACCATGAATATTAGTCAGTAGGGATGACGGCTCTAGGCAGGCGCCAGTGCTACTTCTCCATGTTCAATGAGTTCTGTAAGTATGGCCTTCAGCAATAGGGCATAACTATTACTTTGTGGAGAGCAACCAATAGCCTTAGCAATAGTCTGTTGTTTGGGGGTTGCCATGAGGGCCACTGACCAACAAGTCAACTAGATGTAACCCATTCCTGGTATTGGAGTTTTCATTTGATGGCAAGAGATGTCTAGTTGGGGGTTTTATCTCCCCATTATTTGACAATTACACTTAGATTTCCTTAATGTGTATTTTAAGAAGTGTCTACTATAGTGGGTTTCTATACAGTCCCTCAAATAACCCTTAGTTTTAGCTGACCTTGCCTGTATCCCCTTTCTCACACCTCTCTTCCCTCACCCTCCCTGTTTGATTCTCCTGTTCTAGTGCCCCTCATACATCCACAGCTATCTATACTATTTCTTCTTCCTAGTATAATCCTCCCCACCCCCAGTCCCTTATTTTATACTTAATCTCTGGGGTTATTGCAGCCTGTTTTTCATAACTTAACAGCCAACATCCACATATAAGAGAACACATACTGCATTTTTCTTTTGGATATGGTCTTGGAATGACTTTTTTCTAGCTCCATAAACTTACCTCTGAATTTCATAATTCTATATTTTTTAAACATCTGAGTAATATTCCATTTTGTGAATTACAGCATTTTCATTATCTCTTTCTAATCTCTGGCTATTATGAATATAGAGCAGCAATGAATGTGGCTGAGAGAAGTCTAGATAGTATAATGGAGAGACTTTTGGGTGTATGCCCAAGACTGGTATAGTTGGATCATGAGGAGGATCTATTCCCAGCATCCTGAGGAACCACCACCGTGGTTTCCATAGGGGTTGTATGAGTTTTCACTGCCATCAGCAATGGAGGAGTGCTCCCCTTACCCCACATCCTTACCAGCATGAGCCGTCCTTTGTATTATTGATATTGGCCATTCTGACAGGTGTAAGATGAAATCCCAAAGTAGTTTTAATATGCATTTCCGATGGCTAAGGATATAAACATTTAAGTGTTTCTCAGCTCTTTGTGTTTCATCTTTTGAGAACTCTGTTTAAACTGGTGCATCATTTTTAATGGGTTATTTTTTCTTGATGCCCAGTTTTTTGAGGCCTTTATATATTTTAAATATTAGCTCTTTATAAAATGTGTAGTTGGTACAAAAAATCCTTTCCCATTCTGTAGTCTTCTGCTTTATCCAAAGGACGGTGTCCTTTGTCATACAGAAGCTTTTCAGTTTCATGAAGTCCCATTTATTAATTACTGTTCTTAGTGCCTGTGCTATCAGTGTTCTGTTCAAAAAGTCTTTTCCTGTGCCAATGAATTCAAGACTATTAAAGACAAAAAAAGTGACACAAAAACAGACACCAAAGAAATCCAGGGAATCATAATGCCATATTTAAAAAATATGTAGCTCACCAAATTGGAAAACCTAAAATAAATGGATGAATTCCTGTTATATACTATCTACCAAAGTTAAATCAAGAACAGATAAGCAATTTAAACAGTAACCCCTTAGCTAAATAGCAGAGGTTCCCTCCCTCAAAGGGGTGGAGGATGGATCCAGCACAAATTCTACTACACTTTCAGAGAAGAATTAACACAAATATTCCTCAAACTGCTCCTCAAAATAGAAACAGAAGGAACATTGCCAAGTTCTTTATATAAGACTGCAATTACTCTGATACTTAAATCACATAAAGAAAAATAGTCACAGACCAACTTCCCTTATGAACATAGATGCAAAAATTCTCAATAAAATACTTCCAAACCAAACTCAAGAACACATAAAAAACACTATCCACCATGGTCAAGCAAGTTTCATCTTAGAGATGCAGGGATAGTTCAACATCATAAATAGATCAGTGTAATGAACTAAACAGACAACAGACAAAAAGCACATGATCATCTCATTAGACACAGAAAGGGCCTCTGACAAAACTCAAAACTTCTTCATGATAAAAGTCCTGGAGAGATTAGGGATAGAAGGGACATACATAAACATAATAAAGACAATTTACAGCAAGCACAAGGCTAATACCAACATAAACAGAGAAAAATTCAAAGCATTACCACTAAATTCAGAAACAAAATGAGGTTGTCCACTTTTTCCATGACTAGTCAATATAGTACTTGAATTCTTAGCTAGAGCAATAAGACAATTAAAGAAGATCAAGGGAGAAATAAATAGGAAAGAAAGAATTCAATGTATCTTTGTGTGCAGATGATATGACTATATACATAAATAACCCAAAAGCTCTACCAGAAAACTTCCACAGCTGATAAACAGTTTCAATCGAGTAGCAGGACAGATACTGGGACATGCAGCCAGACTCTGGGCGAAGAGCTGTGAATTGTGTGGGAGAGTTAGGGGATGGAAAGACAGGGTGGGGGGAATTGTCAGGAGATCCACAACGAGACTATCAAGGCTGGTGGATCTGGACCCAGGGGTGCCTGCACAAACTGATACACCAACCAAGGACATGGCAAACAGAGGGCCTAGACTCCCTGATCAAATGTAGCCAACAGACAGCTCATTCTCCATGTGGGGAGTGGGGGCAGTGGGGGACTGCATCTGACAAGAACTCTAGTGCCCTCAATTTGATCATTGCCCCTTAGGCAAGAAGTCCTATTGGAACACAGGAAGTGTGAAAGGTGAAAACTCATGCTCTCAGAGTAGCCTTGCAGTAGCTGTGCATTTTGCAAGGGCCAATGTCTCAGCTTGTCTTCTGTATTTTCTCAGAGCCTGAAGCAGCAGGCTCCAATGCAGGGAGAGAGCAAGAGTTTCCTTCTTCCCTGTCCTTTGTTGGTCTGCCACCAGATGGTGTGTCTCAGATTTCTTTTTACCTCAGAAATCAGGATTTAGGGTGGGTCTTTCTACTTCAAATAATTCGATCAAGAAATTCCTTACTGGGTGTACTCAGGTTCCTGGGATTTAGTTAATTCCAGATGTAGGTGAGTTGACAACCAAGAATATCCATCACACTGGAGGAGCACCTAGATAAATAATGACAGAATGCAGGTGAGTTCTGTGAGAGTACCTTAGTGATACTGGGAGAGCACCTGGGTGCACACCAGAACACATGGGTGCATACCAGGAGAATACATGGGTGCATACCAGAAGAACACATGGGTGCATACCAGGAGAACACATGACTGCATACCACAACACATGAGTGCTTACATGTGTACAGTCTGCTCTGCTGGCCAGTCACTACCTTGCCTGAGCCTTTGGATCTCTATTCTCTAAAATGGAGAATGGCTCTGACGTGGTCTTGGGCTCTGTGCCCGTCATAATTGCCACATTGCCTGTTTTGCACACAGCTCATAGGGGGTTATGATGAACAAATTCCAGAACGTTTATGAGTCTACCATGCTCAAGATGAGGAGTCATACATTACTTATCACCAACCATCTTAAAGTCATGCTTTTACTTGGGCTTCCATCTCCTCTCCTCCCTTCTTGCTATTGGAAAGCATGTGTCATGCAGCAGGAGGATTTTATTCTGATGCATCAAGTAGTGGGGCAGCTAGATGCCAGAGTGCCTGTCTACTGGCTGTAGAGTAACTCTGGATTGTTTTGTTTTCTAAGTTCAGCTCTCTTTAGAGAATGTAAGTGTATACACTGACAATCGCTTCACCCGTGGAAGTGTCTGATGCCTTCATGTCCTGGTGTTAAAATGAAATCCACTATCAGCAGTAGGTATAGACTTCAGTGATCAACAATTTTCCATTATAAGAAACATCATGCAACATGCAACATCATGACTCAAGGATTATGGATTTTCAAAATGTGTATTATAATCTTGGGATGGGAGCTTCTAATGCCAATAAATCTACATAAATGTTTGCTTAATTATCAGTGTTATATATTGGTGACTTAATTATATTGAATTACAATGCTGATTATAGTTTTATTTTTTATTTTCTGAGATTAGCATTAAATTTCTCCTTACCCCCTTTCCCCTCCAAACCCTTCCATATGCTCTTCCTTGCTCTCTTTCAAATTCTGTGCCTTGTTTTTCACTAATTGTTGTTACAGAGGCACATGCACCGTACATATCTATCTCTATGCATATGGATACACACACACACACACACACACACACACACACACATAACTTTCTCAGCCTGTATGCTATTTGTATGCTTTTGGTACTGGACATCCAATTGGTGTGCTCTTCTCTGGTGAAGACTGCTACTCTCAGCCTCAGCAGTCCTTGGTTACTTGCAGTTCTTAATGTAGGGTTGAGGCCTCCAGCGTTTCTTTCCTCAACCATGTAGCATGCCTACTGTTGTGCTTTGTTTCAGCTCATATTTAGGCAGTCATGTTGGTAAGACTTTACGGATGTAGCTTCTGATATTTCCAGGAGATATAATCTTCCAGCAGCAGCCACCATCCTCTGTCTCCAACAAACTTTGCACATCATCTTCCACAACAATCCCTGAGTCTTGGGACTTGTATTGCAGATATAGCTCTTGGAACTGTCCTCCACAACTCTGCATTTTGATTGGCTGTGGTTCTCAGTAATGGTCCCTGTTGCAAAGAGTAGTTTCCTTGGTGGTGGTGCAGTGAGAACTGTACTTAACCTGTGGGGATAAGGACTGAACAAATATTTAGAATATGGTTAGGATTCTGCTCATATAGTCGAGTAGGGGTTGCAGTTCTCCTCTGAAATCCGTGACTTTGCTATCCCTTGGTAGATCACAGGCCTTCTAGTGCCAGGCATGGTTTCCCTCTTGTGGAGTTGGTCTTAATTCCAATTAGAGCCCTGTTGGCTACCACGAAGGCATGTGCACCCTACCACACCCTCGGAGTCATTGCTCTATCCTGGGCCATTGCTGTGGTTGCCAGGTGCTGTTGCTGAGTAGAATTGTTGGTTTCGTCCCTCCCTTAGAAGCTCGCATGGAGACTTCTAGTGCCATGAAAGCTGGTCCTCAGGAAGGAGGCTTTCAGATCGGGTACAGCGTGAGATTTCTGGGCTCTGGGTCTGAAGTGCGTCTTCAAAAATTAGGTGTTTACCTTCCACCTCTGGGTGATGGATAGATAATGAAAATGTGCAAAACAGATACTATGAAACATTATTTAGATATAAAAAATGAAATCATAAAATTTGCACCTAGATAGAACCAGAAAAGGTTATATTGATTAAGAAAGATAACTCAGACCCCAAAAGATAAAATGTCATGTGTTTTCTTTCACCTGAGGCACCTAGCTCAAAAATCTTCAAATACCAATATTTGTTCTTTTGGGTTTGAGGTTACTCACTCAGGATGACTGTCTCTTGCTCCCATATACTTACCTAAATATTTCCTAATTTCAGTTTTCTTAATAGCTGAATAATAACCCATTGTGTCATATACCATGTTTTTACTATTCATTCATCAGTTGATGGACATTTAGGTTGTTTCCAATTTCTGGCTATTATGAATAAAACCACAATGACCATGGATGAGCAAGTTTCTCTCTGGTCAGATGTAGAATCCACTGGATACATGCCCAAGAGTGGTGTAGCTGGACCTTCTGGCAGGTCAATTTTCAGCTATTTGCAGGAATCTCTGCTATGATTTTCACAGAGGCTGTGCCACTTTGCACTCTGACCAGCAATGAACATCACTTTTTACTGCATCCTCACCAGAGAGCACTGTCATTTGTCTTATTGATCTTGACTGTTCTGACTGGTATAAGATGGATTCCCAAAGTAGTCGTAATTTGCGTTTCCTTGATGGCCAAGGACGCAGAACTTTCCTTTGTTTCTCAGCTATTTGTACTTCATCTTTTGAAAACTCTATTTAGCTCTGCATCCCATTGTTTTTTTTTGTTTGTTTGTTTGTTTTGTTTTGTTTTGTTTTCTTGATAATCAGGCTATTTTTAGTTCTTTATGTGTTCTAGATACTAATCCCCTCTCAGGTGTATAATTGGCAAGGATGTTTCCCATTCTGTACGCTGCTGTTTGCTGTTGGTTTCTTCTGCCACACAGCAGCTTTTCAGCTTCAGGAGGTCTCATTCACTAACTGCTGGTCTCAGTGGCTGTGCTTTGGGTGTCCAGTTCAGATATCCATTTCCAGTGCCAATGAGTCCAAGCCTACTTCCTACTTTCTCTTCTACCAAATTCAGGGTATCTAGTCTCCACTTGAGGTCTTTGGTCTATTTTGAGTTGAGTTTTGAGTGCAGGGTGATAGAGATGAAACTATTTTCACTTTCTATATCTAGCCATCCTGTTTGACCAGCACCATTTGTTGAAGATGATGATGTCTCTTCTACAGTGTGTATTTTTGGTTTCTTTGTAAAATAATCAAGTGTCTGTAGATGTATGGGATTATAGCTGGTCTTCAATTTGATTCCATTGATCACTGTCTGTTTTTATGCCAATATTGTGTATTATTATTATAGCTCTGTAGTACAACTTGAAATCTGGTATGGTGATGCTTCCAGAAGTTCTTTTATTATTCAGGATTGTTTTGGCTACCTTGGGTTTTTGGGTTGTCGTTGTTGTTTCTTTTGTTTACTTGTTTGTTGTTTGCATGTGCGTGTGTGTTTCCATATGAAGTTGAAGGTTTTTTTCTGCAAAGAATAGTGTTGTAATTTTGATTGGGATTGTTTAATCTGTAGATTGATTTTGGTAGGATGGCCATTTTCACAATATTAATCCTACTGATCCATGAGCATGAACGATCTTTCCATCTTCTGGTGTTTTCTTCAATTTCATTCTTCAGTGTCTTAAAAGTTTTTATTTTCAAAGCTTTCATTTGCTGGGTCAGAGTTATCCCAAGATTTTTTGAAGCTGGAGTTAAAGGTACTGGCTGCCTATTTTCTTTCTCAGTATGTCTGCCATTTGTAGAGAAGAAAACTACTGATCTTTGTGGGTTAAGTTTGTATCAAGCTACTTTGCTGAAATTGTTTACCAGCTGTTAAAGTTTCCTGGTGGAGTCTTTAGGGTCTTTAATAAAATAATGTCATCCACAAACAAAGACACTTTGGCAGCTCCCTTTCCTATTCGAATCCCCTTGGATCTCCTTCAGTTGTCTTATTGAATAGCTATGGAAAATCAGAGTCCTGTCTTGTTCCTGACTTTAGTGCAAATGCTTTGAATTTCTATGATTAGGTTGGTGTTGGCTGTGGGCTTACTGTAAATCGCCATTGTTACACTGAGAATAGACCTACACTTTAGGAGTTTAACAGAAAGTCTTGTTATAGAAGCTGTAGTGTATCACGCAGTACAGCCTTTTGTCCACATATGTTTACTTTCAAATGTTCATTGCTATGAGTCATGGGTCTAGTTGGAGGCCTACCCTATCATTACCAGATCCTCACTGGGACTGTTGTTGGATATACTGTGTTGGGGTCAATATGTGATTTTAGTTATGACAGTCCACCTGTTTTGAGATTTTATGCCACTGTGCTTGGGGCATATATGCTTAGCTATAATATTCTCTTGGTAGGTGTTTTGTCCTTTAATGAGTATGCAGTATCCTTCCCTATTTGGATTAGTTTTGAAGTCTGTTTCCTTAGATATTAAAATAGTTTCACCTGTGTGCTTCTTGGTTCCATTTGCATGAAATACTACTTTTCCATCTTTTAACCTTATATGACATCTTTAGTGGTGATGTATGTTTCCTGGATACAGAAGAAATGGATTTTATAATCTATTTACTAGTCTATGTCTTTTTATTGGTGAATTGTGACCATTGAGTTATTGAGAGGTGGTTATTAGTTCCAGTGTTTTATTGTTGTGGGGTGCCTCCTCCCCATTTTCACTAACTATTCTGTGATAATTTGTTCATTGTAGCCTCCTGGGAATAGTTAATTTCCTCTTCAGACATAGGTTTTCTTTTTAGTGCCTTATGCTGAATTGGTGGACAGAATTGCTTAAATTTGTTCTTATCATTAAATGATTTTCTTTTTCTGTTGATTGTGATTGATAGTTTTGCTGGGTATAGTAACCTGGCTGACATCTTTAGTCTGTCAGAGATTATAGAACATCTTCCCATGCCCCTTGACTTTTCAGAGTATCCATTGAAAAGTCAGATAACAGTCTAACATGCCTGCTTTTATATATGACTTGGTCTTTTTTCCAGTGCAGTCATTTTTAACATTCTTCCTTTGTTCTGTACATTTAGTAATTTGACTGTTACATGCGTAGGGAGTTTCTTTTCTGGTACTGTCTATTTAGAGTTCTGTATGCTTCTTGTACCTTAATAGGCATCTCTTTATATTGAGAGAGTTTTCTTATACAATTTTATTAAAATATTTTCTGTGCCTTCAACATGGGTTTTTTCTCTTTCTTCTATACCCATTATTCATAGATTTGATCTTTTTATGGTGTACCAGATTTTGTAGATGTTTTATACTTATATTTTTTAGGTCTAATGTTTTCTTTGCTTGAGTTATCCATTTCCTGTACTTTGTCTTCAAGACCCACATACTCTCTTTAATGTCCTTTAAGCTGTTCATGAGGCTTACCTCTGAGATTTTTGTTTGGCATCCTGAGTTTTACTTTCCCAGTTTTACTCCAGTTTGGATTTTATTTAGTAATTTTATTTGTTAAATTCAACCTTTTTGTGTCTTACATTATTTTCATTATTTCATTCAACAGTTTGTGACCCAATGTCATCTTTTTTTTCAAGACAGAGTTTCCCTGTGTAGCCTTGGTTGTCTTAGACTCACTTTGTAGAACCAGGCCGGCCTTGAACTCACAGTGATCCACCTGCCTCTGCCTCTCTGAGTGCTAGGATTAAAGGTGAGCACCACCATGCCTGGATCCAGTATCATCTATTGAAAAGATGCCACTTGTCAGAATCAGGAGTCCACAAATGTTAGTTTTTGAACTCCCAGTGACACCCTTTTCTCTGTGCGTGTGTGTGTGTGTGTGTGTGTGTGTGTGTGTGTGTGTGTGTGTGTGTGTTGTGTAGGTATGGTATATTTGCATGAGTGTGTATGAGTAGCTGTATTCAAGTGCATGCCAGGGGCCAAAGGGGACCTTGGGGCTCACCTCCTTCACTCTTTGCTTTCTTCTTTCAGGCAAGATCTCTCTTTTTGAGCTTGAAGCCTTCATTTCTTTTTTTTTTTTTTTTTTTTTTTTTATTAATTTATTCTTGTTACATCTCAATGTTTATCCCATCCCTTGTATCCTCCCATTCCTCCCCCCCCCCCATTTTCCCATTATTCCCCTCCCCTATGACTGTTCCTGAGGGGGATTACGTCCCCCTATATATTCTCATAGGGTATCAAGTCTCTTCTTGGCTACTTGCTGTCCTTCCTCTGAGTGCCACCAGGTCTCCCCCTCCAGGGGACATGGTCAAATGTGAGGCACCAGAGTATGTGAGAAAGTCGTATCACACTCTCCACTCAACTGTGGAGAATATTCTGACCATTGGCTAGATCTGGGAAGGGGTTTAAAGTTTACCTCCTGTATTGTCCTTGGCTGGTGCCTTAGTTTGAGCGGGACCCCTGGGCCCAAATCTGCCTATCATATTGCTCTACTTGTAGATTTCTAGGACCCTCTGGATCCTTTTATTTTGCTGTTCTCCCATGCGTCTCTCATTTAGAGTCCCAATAGGATGCCTTCCCCTCTGTCCCAGTTTCCTGGTAAGTGAAGGCTTTCGTGGGACATGCCCCTTGGGCTAGTATGCAGATATAAGTGAGTATATACCATTTGATTCTTTCTGCTTCTGGGTTAACTCACTCATTATGATGAAGCCTTCATTTCTTAAGCTCTGCTGGTGACCAGCAAGCTCCAGCAATCCTACTGCCTCCACTTCCCACTCTGTGCTGAGGTTTCTGGCATCTGACAGACAGAGTTGTCTGGTTGGCTATGTGGGCACAGGGGCCTGAACCCTGGTCTTCATGCTTGTGTGGCAGAGCTCTCAACTGCGGAACCATCTCTGCAGTTCCCACTGCTCCTCCACCTCCTTCTTAAAATACTGAATTGCTTATTTTATAGAAAATCATAATTGATGAATTAGTTCCTGCACTCCTTTTCTTCAATAGTCTTATTCTTGAATGTTTACACTTCCGTGTAAATTTGAAACTCATCTTGTTTCATAAAAGCTGCTGAAGTTGTGGGGGTGGACTTCCATCTTTGTCATACGTTTTCTAATACACACATGCTTATTAAATTCTGTGTTTTGATAATCTCTTATGGCCTATTTGTATCTTTTATTATCCTTTTTCCTAGATACTTGATGCTTTGAAAAAACTTCTGTATCTTTATTTTTCTATGTATTTGCTGCTAATGTAGAAGACAGGGTTATGTATGATGTTGTATACTCATTGTTGATAATCACTCTTATTCATTCTAAAAGGCTATATGAAGAGTTTCTTGGCTTTTCTATGTCCCAATCGTCTCACCTACTAATAATGACTCCACCCATTCTTGTATGTTTTGAGTCTTTTCTTGTCTTATCACACTGGTTAGGATATTATTTGGATCTTAAAAAGGCTTTTATCATCTCACTAACCTTATATAATGTTTGACAGAGGTTCTTTTGGTGGGCACCTTTTGTCAGATTGCTTCTTTCTATTCCCTAAGAGGTTCCCCCTTTTAGAATCATGAATGGGAAACTAAATTGTATCAAATGTGGCTTCTGTTTCTGTTGGTATAATCCTTAAAGGATGAGTGTGCATGGTATGTTTGTGTGTGGTGCCTGCAGGTGAGTATTTGGGTGCACATCCCCATGTGTGCCCATGTACAGGCCAGAGGATGACACGGGGTATTCTCATCACTCTCTGCCTTGTTGCCTTGAGACAGGGTCTCCCACAAAGCTACTGGCCCACTGTTTGGGCTAAGCTAGCTGACAATCAGGCTCCTGGGATCTGCTATCTCTACTCTACTCCCAGTGTTAGGGTCACAGGCACATTCAGCCACACCTGGCTTTCACAGAAGCGCTTGGGATTCGAACTCAGGTCCCCTTGCTTTCAGAGACAGTGCTCTTGCAGACTGAGACATCTCAATCTCCCTAATTTCCCTTACTTTGCAATGTTATGAATTTATTGATATATGAAACTAAGTAATACTTTCATTTTCTTATTCATTAAGCAATAATGTTGTATCTCCTCTTGGACACAAACACAAAGGACTCAGGTATGCAGGTCCTTTATGCAAATTATTTGGGCCATCTTCCGTTCTTCTTTCACACACACACACACACACACACGGGTATACAGCCCTATGTTATTTAGATTCCATGCCACCACCTATGGCACGGATGTAGCTGTTAGCCCTTAGCATGTAGTAAATAACTCTTTGTTAGCATACTCTTGGCTGGATTGCTCATTATTAGGTATTCTGTACATTGCGGACATCACAGAACTCAATTATGCCATTTTCTTTTTCATCTCATAATTGTTTCCATTACATTTTCGAAATAGTCCAGGAAAATGAAGTATTGTGTTATGAGTTCCTTTAATAAAAGCATTTTAAAATTAGTATTGATCAGGGTACCACATTTTGATGAGAGTATTCCAATTTGGATTGAGGAGTAGACCTCTGTGCCAAGGCGGGATGCGTCTGGCATTTCAAGGAACCACGGAAGACTGTGCAGCTGGGAGTGTGAAGGATGGCGAACATTGAGAGTGTGTGTGGTGCTGGATCACAGATGCTGAAGACTGCTTTCGGAAATCTGCCTTTAACTTATTGAGAGGGAGATATTAGAGAGTCTCTGGCATGTGGGTGAGAATTAGAGCGACAAAGCTGATAAAGCATGAGAGGTACCCGAGGACAGAGCCCTGGCTTCTGGCCTTTGGTTTAGGGAGATCAACAGCTTGAGCGCATCAGAGAAGCCAGGTGAGCCTGAGGGCCGCTAGGTTTAGAGACAGGGGTGTTTCAAGGAGAATGGAGGATCAAGCAGGAGCACTCGCTGTCAGAAGAACCAAGAACTACCGATTGGATGGTATCTTTAATGGGAGTATTAGTGCTAAAGAAAGGAGGTCGTGTCAGGGGCGGAGTCTTGATGAATAAGAAGCTGTAGGGTTCAGGCTTTGAGCAAAGGCACTCATTTCACTCTGTGTCCAAGCTAGAAGCAAATCAGGCAGAAATTCCCCAAGTCCAAAGCAGGACCCCGCCTGAACACCATGGAGAGCCGTCTTACTGTCCTGCCACCGTTTGCAATGAGGCTGCAAATCTCACTTACTAGGCAAATGAACTCATTTACTAATCTCTTCGGAAAGGGCAAGAAAAAAAATCCAAAAAGTTCTAAGTAGAAATAAAAGAAAATCCACTAGATTTCTAACATTTTTTTAAACTGTCACTGTTTCATAAAACAAAAATTTTTCTTTTGTAAGCCTAGTTAGTGACCAAGTTAGGAAGGGGCTGGAGGCAAAGCCTACATGTTCCCTCGGCTAATTTACTCTAACAAGAGAAAGTGACCCGGTGCCTTGAAATTCTGCTTCTGTCATGATAAGCAAAGCTGGAACATTTGGCAAACTTGAGTTCTAAAAGTGTTTTCTTGATTCATAAATTATATACAGAGTAGTTAAAACTGATATTATTCATTTTGTAACATCCAGTTTGAGTTTTGGAATCTTGAGAATAGTTAGTTCAGAAGTGTTAATTCTGTAGAGGTGCTGGGTCGCTTTCATAGCACCTGTCATCCACATGCCAAGTGAACGCACCTCCTAAGCCGGCAGGAGCTCTGGTGCAGGCCAACTCTGCTTATTAGACTTTTGAGCAGCCTGAGAGGCAAGGGGCGGTGGGCCTAGGTGAGCAGCTTGCTGGGCAGAGAGGAGAGGAGAGGACAGAGAGCAGAGGACTCAGCCATTAAATGACAATTCTCACCTAGACAAACCTTGTCTGCATGTGGTCAGGCCTGTCACACACTTTTCCACTCCCCATAACTTAGCACTTTGGGAGAAATCATTTAGCTGTCTGTTAAAGGCAACAGACAGTTGTATTCACCTCAACCCAGCAACGCCCTGCAGCCCCATCCCTGACCTGGACGGCTTCGTTAAGGAACCTCTACAACCGACCCTCAGTTTCCAAAGAATCTTCCAGTCATTGTGCTGTTACTGAGATCAAGTGAGATTTTAATTAGCAAAGAACACAACGATCTTTAAATGTTGCTATTGCAGTTTAATGACAATAGGTTAGTTTCCTAATTCTAAAGGCTTTTCATGGGCTGAGAAAAGAGGCCAGAAGTTCCCACACAGCGTGAACAAGTGTGCTTAACAATGACCCCAGGTGGGACTATTACAGCCCAACCAGAGCTGCAGGCAATTAAGGGCGAGGCAAGCTTGGTGGATCTGCAGGCCTCTGGCCTTCTCCCTCGAGTTTATTCTCTGCCAAAAGAGACAAGCACACACAGCCATCCATGGGAGTTAAATAAATTGTCCCCATTTCCTTAAGCATATGAACATAGACATTATATTGTCACGAAATCTGATGGGGGGGAATGTAAACATTTTAAAGTTGCACATATGTTCAATTATTGCGTTTTTAAAAACAGCAGTGAATTAGTATTTGCCAAAATGGAAAAAAAAACTGGAGTAAAAAAAAAAAAAAAGAACAGGTGTTAAGGATTCAATCAATGGACAACATGACAGGTTTTGTTTATTATAGAATTCATGAAAACTTGCATTTCTCTAAACACAGAATAATCTGTTTGCCCTACGCTTTTCTTTCTGCTGCGAGGCCTTGCTTTGAACCTAACAGGAACTACTGAGGACCAAAACACCAAGTCAATTTCCTGGGCAGCTTCCAAAGCTGGCTCCTCTTCAACATACCTGCACCTTTCTGAGAGCAGATTGGGGGGAGAGGGGCTGGGGCTTCCTCCTTCTGTAGTTTAAAAGGGGCAGTCCTGAGGCCTTATCAGCTCCGCCCCTTTTCCATGGCAGCTAGTCTTCCAGCACTGTTCCCATTTGCCACCTGTCCTTTGTCTCTGCTGTCCATATGCACATTCTGCTGGGCAAGAACTTTTATCTGCCAGGTCCCTTGGCCAGGCTCTTGGCCAGGAAAAGAGGAAGAAGCACTTGCCAGTGAGACGAACGAACACTTTCTCTGTAGTATTCCTCAGTATAACTATCAAAATTCTCCCTTGGATCCAAACTACCTTCACCTGAATGGTGTTTTAACAGCTCTGACTTAAGATGTAGCTTGATTTGATCTTACTTAGGTACACAGCTTTATTCCGTTTCCGGGGAACGACCTGGAACTATTTCCTGCAAAGACCTCCCGCCCTGACCTTTCATGACCTTTCAGGGAAGGGCAAAGGTCCCTGAGCCCTGTGAGTGGCCGGATCGCTCTACCTTCTTCTGTTGTGTCCTTGAGATGCTTTGTTTACATCGGCATTGTAGCATGCAGCATGCTGTGTTGATCTAGGTCCACACTGTGCTGCCTCACATGCTTATTTCTGAAGGAGCACACACAACCGCCACAAGTATCAAGTGTACATGCATCACTAGGAAGTAGAATTGCCCCGGCATATGGCCCGGCTCTTCCCCTTGCTCCTCCTAACTTAATGCTGTACCTTTGGCCAACATCTTCCCAACCCTACACTGCAGTCACTGGAAACCACCACCGTTCCCAGTGTCTTAGAGTGTGATGTTCTTGGACTCCACATAGTAGTTCAGGTTACACGCGGTGTTTCTCTTTCTATGCTTGGCTCATTTCATTGAACATATGTGCTCCAGGCTTACACTGTTGTAAATGGCAGTTCTCTCTCTCTCTCTCTCTCTCTCTCTCTCTCTCTCTCTCTCTCTCTGAATAGGATTCCACTGGGTTTATGTGGTGAGTGTTCATCAGCCTACAGGCACTTAGACGGCTTGTATACCTTGAAAATTGTGAACTAACACTGAAATAAGCACATAGTAACAACACACCATTCATTTCTCGGGATATATATCCAGAGCAGTGGTAATTTCATATTTATTTTTTTCAGGAGCCTTTATGCTGCTTTTCCAGCTTCCGTATCTTCCTGCTACTGAATTGCTCCATGTGTATTTGGAGCAATACATAACTTTCAAGTATCACACACACACAAACACACACACACACACACACACACACACACACACACACACACACCAATTCTTAGGCTCTCTCTTCACTCTCTTTGCTGTGTGGAAGTTTCCTGATTTGCTGTGGTTCATTTATTTATTTTTACTTTTGTTTTCTGTGTTTGCGAATCACATGAAAACACCCATTTCCCGTCCTGTGTGTGGAAGGGCTTCCTCTATTTGTCCTTCTGGTGGTTTTATATTTTTGGGTCATGTGGATAGGTTGTTCTTTCATTTTGATTTATTTTTATTTAAGATGAAGATCTAATTTCACACTCCTGCAGATGGAATGTCTGATTTCCCTAGCACTTTGTTAACCTCCATTGTTCAAATTACTGTGTAAGTTTCTGTGTGTGGGTGTTTTGGCTGCATGTATGTCTGTGCACCACATGCGTGCCTGGCACGGTGCAGGCCAGAAGAGGCTGTCAGATCTCTTAGAGCTGAAGCCGTGGTCAGTTATGAGGCACCATGTTGATGCTAGGGATCAAGCCCAGGCCCTCTGCAAGCGCAGCCAGTGCTCCTAACCTGGACCCGCCTCCCCAGCCCCACTGGGTTAGCTTTTAGCCGTATTAATTGCAGCTATATCTACATTTTTCCCAGTAAGTGCGTCCACATTCCAGAGTCACTGGGTCCTTACCTGTTTATCATAATTACCATTTTTCTAAGATATTGAGTTATATCGTGTTCACATTCTCTTGAGCATTGCGTTCAGTGTGCATGTCTGTGAGTGTGTATAAACACTATTTTCATTCTGACAGAAACCAATCTTGATTTTCAGATTCAGTGATTTTAAAATCTAAAATACTTCTTACCCTAAGTGATCTTTGAGTAGGTTCTGAGATTTCCTCCTGCTCTGCAGTCTTTTGACTACTGGTCACTCTGTGATACATCATTTTAAGGAAGTTTGCTGTGGTGCTTAAAGTCCTTTCCATGACACCCTCATCTTGTGATTACCTCAAAAAATGTTTCCTTCCTTAATTCCCACTGCTTCCATTTCTAAACCCTTGTGTTCAACTGGAGGTGGGCCCTAAAGGAGTAACTTCTTCAGAGCTCTACTGAGGAATGATTTGTTTGGAGTGAGTCATTTATTTTGGCACAAAAGAGTCACCTCTTTGGCTTCACATATAAGACCTTTTTTTTTTTTTTAAAGACAGGGTTTCACTATATACCCCAGGAAATTCTTAATCCATTATCCTCCTGCCTCAGCCTCCATAGGTGTGTGGGCTAAAGGCCTGGACCGCTACCCCTGGATAACAGCGTGGTTCATGTGTTAGGAGAATCTTTCGATTATGCTTTCAGACTTTGTTGCCAGTAATATTGGCTTCTCTCTCACTCTCGGTTCTCTCTGGTAGAAGCACCCAGTCTGCAACACCTACTTATGGTACCTCGTAGCCCACAATTTCAAGGATATTCTGTCATGAGTGCTACCATTTATGACTAACAGAGCTTTCTTTCTATTCCAGGCTTCTGTATCCTAATGGAGAATTGGGGCGTTCTGGATAGTACACTATCAACAGTGATATGCTGGTTTTGTTGCTGTTGTTGCTTTATCTAGGCATGTTAAAGCACTTTGTCCATAAAGGAAAACCAGTCTTTTCGTCCTTGGCACTCAGAACTCTGGGATGTAGCATGTGTGCAGCATGCTCCATGCTAAGGTGTAATGAGAAGTCATCTGGAAAGGCCCTTTGGATGCTTTGGTGCTTCCTCTTATTTGGTGTTGGGTTATTATGGGCTGGCAGACATTGTGATCACCTTTTACCTCACCATCTGGCCAGGTCTCTCTTCCTATACCTGCCAGAATAGGGTACGTACGGTCTGTTTAAACCTAGAGGCAGATGCAGTCCCGATTATAACAGCAGATATTACCCATAGTTGGTGTTTTTAGAGTCGTCTGAGGAATAGGTACCAAACAATAGACAGATGCTCAAAACTTGGGCTGAGAGCTTAGACACCAGAAAAAGGGAAGGCGGAGAGAATTAAGGGGCAGGGGACTTATAGAACTGTCCCAGCAAGAAAATCATCATAGCAGCAGGGTATACGCTGTGCTTCTGGAATTGCCCAACTAGACAAGAGTGAAGTAAGAGTGCTTACTCAAAAACTGAGTGCTCCACCGCTAAGCTGCACCTCAGTGCTCCATCGCTAAGCTGTACCTCTGAGGTGTCGCCTAAAGTTTTGCATATTGTGAGAGTATGTAAGGAAACGAACATATAGCCAGTTCTTCAGTCGAGTACCTCTGCTCCTACTTTTATCTGAACATTTATACACTGTGCTTCGGAATCTCATTCTGGGTGTGATTTTGAGTTTCCAAATGCAACAGAATCAAGGACAGGATTTTCTTTTTTTCTTTTTATCTATTTATTTAGGATTTTTCTGTTATGAAAAATGAAGAGCAGATGAGGGGAGAGGCAGAGGGGAAAGGGTTTTTGCTCCCCTGCACACACTCTAGACACAGGACACACAACATGGTTGTAATCATTCTCCAGTTAGATCCACATGACTGAGTTGCCAGGTGAGCTGTGCTGGTAGCAAACCCATTTTCTTTCCCCTCCAGCACCCTTTTCCCAGAGATCAAGCAATTTTCCTGGGTAATGAACTGTGGCTTCTATCAAGTGGCCTGGAAATGAAGAGGGCCAAAGTGTCTTCCTGGTCCTTGTTTCCTTTTGGCATCGGGGTATTTCTTGCTGCTGCTTCACTCATCTGTATGTTCCAAGGCCAGACAAGGGAGGGACGAGGAAGCAAGTAAAATTCAGGGACCCCCTTCTCTAGCTAATGGCTGCCACCCTCTGCACTGAGAGTGTCTGTCTACCCCCTGCACTGACAGTGTCTCTTCACCCCCTGCACTGACAGTGTCTCTCCACCCTCTGCACTGAGTGTGTCCGTCCACCCTCTGCACTGAGTGTGTCCGTTCACCCTCTGCACTGAGTGTGTCTGTCGGCTGCAGCTATCTGGTCAGTTCTTCAGCAGTAGAAGGGGCAGCTGGAACTGAACGTGCTGGAAGGCAGTGTGTCATCCAGAGCTTGGCCCCAGGCTCCGATGATAGTGATAACACACCTAAAGGCTGGGGAAAGTGAGCTTAAGGGAACACAAAACTGTAATAAGCTAGGCTGTACATAAACAACTACACCAATTCAAAGCTATGTACTTTAAAATTTTTAATATCTCTTCCATAGAAAAATAAAAAGGGGTTACTTGACTACCTGTAATAAATTCATTTCATTGGCTCAGAGAATTTTTTCTCATGTAGTCAGTTTTTAATCATTTTTACTGACACTATGAATAATTTATTTTATTAAGCATTTTGTTATGCATAAACATCACTTTTGGCATTTGCTAAAATATTTCCAATTTACTAATGAAAATACCTGTCAGAAATCTTCCACATTATATGTCATTTAAAGAAACAAACAAACAAGCAGGTATTTATTGATAATTTAAGCTTCTAAAGGGAAAAGGAATTTATTATAGCAACTAGCTCAATGCAAAGAAGTGACTAAATTACACAAATTTTACATTTAAATAATATAAATTTTAGGTTGCAATGGATAAACATATGCTTACCCAGGGATGACTCTATCTGTGAATAAAATATGGTTCCTGGAGAAGAAAACAATTATCCAACCCCATAGAGCAACTGTGCGGAGCATCAAATATAAGACTAAAAACGAGGCTCTTCGTGCCATGCTTCAGGTTTATAAGAACACCACATATGGTCAAGCTCAACTGCACTTAACAGCTAATAGAGTACTGTCTTAGTTGGGATTTCTACTGCTGTTATGATAAAAACACTATGACCGAAAGTAACTCAGGGAGGAAAGAGTTTGTTTCTCCTTAGAGCTGTAAGTCCATCACTGAGGGAAGCCAGAGGATCTCTGTCTCCTGGCTTGCTTATCCTGCTTCACCTGGCCGGGAGTGGCACACTCACGACTGCCCACAGGCTTTCCTGTACGCTGACCTTATGGAGACATCTTCTCTCTGGAGAGCCCCTCTTCCCCAGTAATTCTGACTTGTATCAAGGTGACAATTAAAAGTAAGGCTTCCCAAAACTCATGGCTGCCTCTCCCCTTTAAGCTGAGCATGGCGGCATATGCCTTTAGTGCCAGCATTCTGACGGCAGAGGCCTGTGAGCTCTACACATTAAGTTCTAGAACAGCGGAAGGTACATGAGGTGGGGGTGGCAACCATGTCATTCCCATTTATTAATTCATTACAGTTTGTGAATATTTTTCAGTAAAATGGTTAAAATCAAACCAAAACAAAAATTGTATGGCAACAATTTTTATTCTTTATAAAACTAAACATTATAGTAATTTAAACTCTCAACAAAATGTGACTGGTTTAGTATATTATAGCCCATGTACTGGTTGAGGAATGTTACAATCCAGTAAAAAAAAAAAAAATTATATAAAGGTCATGTTGACATAAAGGAAAAATTGACAGGTAAATAAAAGCAGTTTAGTACTGAAACTATATATAAAATTTATGTATAATCCCAAATTAATATTATCAGAACCCTGCAAGCTGCCCGTGTAGAAAAGAGGTACTACAATCTTTCACCACACAGCTGGGGCTGAGAACGCGCGGGCTCCCTGTCAGCACTGCGGAGTCAAGCTGTGGCCGTGCCTCTAGCTGCCTCTTTTCGGCCACCCACCTCCACGCACAGCCAGAAACAGAACGGAACAGAGGCACAGAAAAATACCGAGGCAAAACCAGCGCACCTGGCCAGGTTCCTGAAGCTCCGTGTCCCTACTTAGGATCTAAACACAAAAACAAAAAAATCTTTTTATCTTTATAAATTCTTAGCGTTTTATCTTTATAAATTCTTAGTGTTTTGTGTCAGCCTGTTGAAATTGGTGTCTGTGAAATTCAAAGCAAGAAACAACAATTCAGAGTTTCTCTCCCCATCTTTAACTTAAGTACCACGTGCTGCCACACATGCTGCACTGCAGATGGTGCTGTTTGTCCTAAAGCAGTTGTTCTCAACTTGTGGGTCGCGACCCCCACAGGGCTTGCATATCACCAGATATTTACATTACAATTTATAATAGTAGCAACATTATAGTTATGAAGTAGCAACAAAATAAACATGGCTGGGGGCAGGTCACCACAACATGAGGAACTGCATTAAAGGGTCACAGCACTATGAAGGTTGAGAACCTCTGTCCTAGAGTGAGACATGTCTTGCCTGGAGACCGGGTTCCTTAAACAGTACATCTCCTGAAAGTCAGTGCCACCTCCGGACAGCACTCCAGCTGAAGCACCAGGTGTGTTAGCACTGCTGTCCCTCCGGCTCTCCACGCAGTCATTCCACCTGTGACTGAGGGAATTTTTTTCAGGGGTAAAAATTTGTTTTTATTGGCTCTGTTGCTCTCCTTGTGGAGCTCCTGTGCCCTCCAGGTCCTTCTATCCCTCAACTCTTCCATAAGACTCCCTGCGCTCTGCCCAAGGCTTGGCTGTGAGTTTCAGCATCTGCTTGGATCCCCTGCTAAATGGAGCCTTTCAGAGGACATCTATGGTAGGGTCCTCTCCTGTTCCTTCTCTTCAAACACTTCTGGTGGGTGTCTATTCTATTTGCCCTGCTGAATGAGAATTAAGCATTCTCTCCAGGGTCCTCCTTGTTTTTGTTTGTTTTTTTTTTTTTTTTAGCTTCTTTAGGTCTGTGGGTTTTAGTATGGTTATCCTGTATTATATGGCTAATATCTGCTTATGAGTCAGTATATACTATGTGTCTCTTTCAAATCTGCCGGGCGGAGGGTGAGGGGCTGGGGGAGGTGAGCTGTAGAGACTGATGTACCAACCAAGGACCATGCCTGGAGAGGGCCTAGACCCCCTGCTCAGATGTAGCCAAAACGCAGCTCAGTTTCCATGTGGGGCCCTAACATGGGGAACAGGAGATACTTCTGACATGGACTCTGTTGCCCACTCATTGATCACTTCCCCTTGGCATGGCGGCCTTGCCAGGCCACAGAGGAAGAGGAAGAGGATGCAGGCAATCCAGATGAGACTTGATAGACTGGGGTCAGATGATACTGGAGGAGCGCTCCCCCTGAGGACTAGAGGAGGGGGCGAGGGGGAAGAGGGAGGAAGGGTGGGACTGGAAGGAGGTAAGGGAGGGGGCTACAGTCTAGATGTAAAGTGAATAAATTTAAAAAATAATAAATTATAAAAAAGAGAATTTGCTTTTAGCCTTGAAGAAAGCACTTTGTAGGAATTCTAGTGGATCTCTGTGAACTTGACTTTTTTGTTGTTGCCTCTCACTTACTATTCACCAAGTGCTAGACAGCAGTAAGAACTTATACATAACAGCCCCTTTGCTCTTCCCAAATGCTCACTGTGCAGTGAGTCACCGGTGACAAGAGCGTTCTCTCCATAGCACAGGCGCTAGCTTAAGTGTCACAAATGCAAAGATGAAAGGCTGACAGCAAGAGAAGAGATCAGTGCCAACAACAGCAAAGACCGTGCAGTAGGCTGGAGGTGCAGCTGGGTGCAAGGGCCCTTGCCTGCCACGTGTGAGGCTCCAGGTTCAATCCCCAGCATCACAAGGGGCAAAAGGAGGAGGTTTGTGCGCATGTTCAGGGTTTGCGGCTGGAGAGCCTGCTCAGCAGTTCGCTAGGAAGATATGCTACCTCATAGAGGCCCCTGGCTCTGCTCCTAGCACTCACACTGAACAGCTCACAGCAGCCATAACTCAAACCCCAGGGGCCCCAGCAGCTTCTGCTCTCCACAAGCACCTGCATTTACATAAACATACGTACCTCGCACCCACAGAAATTGAAATAAGATTTTTAAAAAGCCTGCAGTGAAAGGAGACATTTAGGGGCATGTGAAAGAATGATGGGCCTGCGAAGGAGACCAATTGCTGGCCCTATGAGTTCTAAGCTATCTGACGGGCGCAGATACTTCAACCCAGGCAAAGCAAGCAGATGTTTTCTTGGAAGCATGGAAGAGACCTGGAAGACAGCAGCTCTCAAGGGGGTAGGAGTCACAACAATA
Organism: Acomys russatus; assembly: GCF_903995435.1. Classification (NCBI taxonomy): domain Eukaryota; kingdom Metazoa; phylum Chordata; class Mammalia; order Rodentia; family Muridae; genus Acomys; species Acomys russatus. The sequence continues at coordinate 40,023,372 of NC_067145.1, forward strand.
TTAACAGTCAGGCAACAACAAGAATTAGCGAGTACACTTGGGGCTCCTTTTAAATACTTGTTCATGTAGGATATATACTTTGAGGGTGCGTCACGTTAGTGAGGCACTAATAAAGAGCTGGCAACACCACAATATTACGCAGCCTGGTGCAATTTTAGTAACACTGACAACACAGAAAATATTAGTAATGCCTAAGTTTTTGTTTTTGTTTTTGTTATCTCTGTGTAATAGCCCTGGCTTGCTTTGTAGACCAGGCTGGCCTAAAATTCAGAGATCCTCCTATCTCTGTGTCCCTGAATGCTGGGATTAAAGGCATGCTCCACCAGTCCAGCCAGTAACAAGCGTGGGGCTGCTGTTAAAGGTTAAGCATTATTAGTCGGGCATAGTGGCCCATGACTTTAATTCCAGCACTCAGGGACGCAGAGGCAGGAAGTTCTGTGAGCTCAAGGCCAGCCTGGTCTACAAAGTGAGTCCAGGACAGCTAGAGCTACACAGAGAAAGCCCGTCTCAAAAAACCAACCAAACAAACAAAAACCATCTGGAAATGCCGACCTCACCCGTGTTTTGTTGGGATCCCCATAGCATGTCTGTATCCACATGGCTACTCCTTCTTGAATTCCTTATTAAAAGCTTATTCTAAAGTAAAAAGTAAAATCCTCTTATTGTCACCCTACTCGTTTTTTATTTTCCCCTCCCAAAATGCTAACTTCCATCTTGTATAATGTGGTCCTCTTACGACCCAAGGCAATGGCTCACAGCTACCTCCAGATTCTTGAAGCGTCATTCACACAGCCTATCTCATGCTGGTCCACCTAGGCAGCCTTGTCTGGAACCCTCACTTCAACAGGGTTAACTCTACAAGGGCTGTGCATCCTTCCTGGGATTTTGTGTATCTTGTGATTTTCACTTTTCTCCTTCTGCTCTGCTTGATTTCTGGTAAGCACTGTCATTTCCAATACAGATGTCTCTCCTACCCAGTCACTATCTCCTGCATATGGCTGCACCTCCCTGCCATTTGTATCATCACTTTTGACAAATCTGCTTCTCCCACGATCTCTAAGGTTCTTCAAGTCAGGGACTATGCTAGATATTTACAGATCCATGTTGCGGCTATCACTGAAGTGCTCTCAGGAACAGAAGTTGAAGAAAAGTAAGTAACACCTAATTATTAAAGATTTCTATGTGGTGCCACTACTAAATGCTCTATAAAGAGGAATGCTGGAAAGCTGCATAGAGATTAAAGAGAAAGATTAAAATTAAAGCTAAACAAGTTACTAAAAATTTCCTAATCACAAAACCTTAAACATGTACCCTACCAAAGTTCCCCTGTGAATATATTAGTCACGTGGCAAAGGAGGTATCAGGCTACAGCTAGAACTGTAGCTGCTTGTCAGCTGATCTTAAGGCAGGGAGGCAGTCTGAGTGATCTAGGCTAAGCTCATCACAGAAGCATCTACCTGGATTAGATAAGCAGGGTAAAGGACCAGTGTGCTGCGATCTGAGAAAGGTGCTGCAGATGCTGTCAAGTCCGGAGAAAGAGGCCCAAGAGCAGAGGAGTACGCGTGGCCTCCAAAGATGGACAAGGCAAAGAAACGTTCTCCCCCTAACACTTTATTCCAATCCTGCCAACACCTCGGTAGATAATCTTTTAGCCTTGTTTCACCCATTTTAGAATTCTGCCTTCCAGGATGATAAATGTGGTTTTTGTTCACTGGTAGGCCAGGTTGTCACAGCAGCAAGAGAGCACTAATACTAAACAGGAGTGATGCTTGCTGAACATCAACACAACTTAGGATAACAGGGGCTTGTCCATGGTGTTTCTCCCTCTTTATAAAGGAAAGCTGGGGCCTACAGGCTCTCACTGTCAGGAACCTGCTCCTTCAGCATTGTGCTATCTTCCTTTTGGATCCTGGCATAGCAGGTCTGATTTCAACCAACGGGGAGAAGTGCAAGAATGGTGAGTCATATCCTGTGAAGACTGTCCTCAGTGCTGCAGATGATTTCAGTTTCTATCACACTGGTCAGAGGTAGTAGCATGGTGGCACCTAGCACATGCAAGGAGGGAAGAAGCGGAGCCATTATTACTAAGAAGCCACATGGTAAGGACAGGTATTCCTGCCACACACAGACTATGAGACACCCTGGAACTACTGTCTTAAGCACATATAAACTCTGGCTTAAATTTCTATTTTGAAGTTGTCCCACCTACATTTTAGATAAGGACGTCATTCTACAGATTTTTCATGAACATGCACTAGAATAACATAAGGTATTTACTTTACCTCACATCCAGATTCCACTTTAGAACCAATGGGACTAGTACTCTTTGTTGGTTGACAAAGCTGGACACAACTTCTAGTTCCAACTTATGTATTTCTCAAGAGTCCTGGCAGGCAGCAGATGGCACCTTTAAAGGGTAACTGGAGAGAGCTAGTGAGGAGAGTTCTTACACAGGCGGAGACAGCTTTTAAGGGAAGGAATGATAGAGAATCTGACCCTTTTATCTCTTGGTCTGACAGCCCAAGGGAGAGAAGAAGTTTCTAGACCTTGGCTACAAGACATAGGTATGTGGCAGGAGTCATGGGCCCCAGTGGAAGATGAAGCTGTGGCCACAGGGAGGGAATAAATCTTCCAGACTCTCTCCTTTCTTTGGTCTTTTGCCAATGCTTCCCAAACTGGCTGAAACCAAACAGAATTGGGGGGCAAAGGAGCCTAAGAGGTCCCTAGAAGCCAGCCTCTAAGGGCACTGTCAAGCAGAGACCAGACTTCACCAGTCAGAACAGTAATAGTCATACAAACAAGCAGGACAGTTTTAGAGTTGGAACAATTTTTAAAAGCCTTGACCTAAAAGATAAAGGGAAAGGATCCGAACAGAACCATGTCAGACCTGGGACAAAGAAAAAGGAAGAGAATGATTAAAAAGTAAAATAGTGGGGTGTGGCCTAGTGTGTGGCCTAGTTATGTAAGATAAAGAAATACAGCAAAGGAACAGAATCAAGAGGTGAGGGGTGAGCAAGGTCGGACGGGACTTACAGCTGCTGCTGTGGCCAAATGCTTCTCTATCGATAACTTTTCCATGTGACCTTACCACAGTGGTGAAAGACTTAAAACAGGCTGCTTTTTTAAAAAAATTTTTAACTTTGAACTACATATGTTCCAAGGGGTAAATGCTGGCAGTGCCTGTAACTGAGACCATGGGTTACAGAGCCAGGGGTGTAAGCCAAAGAACAGATGCACTCTGTAACGAAACCAGTCAGCTGCTAAGAGAAGTCAAGGTGCCAAACAAAGACATACATGGAAACAAAGGGCAATGCAAACCAAATGCCAGAGCCCCTGATACTGTGCTAAGTACAACCCAGTCAGGACCACTTACTCATGCTGGGCTCTCTGGTGTCAATCCCCTGAGCATGTCACCTCTGTAGGGTGGGTTTGGAGTCATTAGCCTAGCTGTTGGAGATGACACCAACACTCTGCAGCTCTCTCCCTATGCAAGCTGATGCTTCTGTGTTGGATGCTGTGAAAATGCTGCTCCCAGTTAACAGTCCTGCCTGCTAACAGCTCACTGACGTCTATGAAAAGTGGGAGCCTTTTCCTTAAAGACAATTTTTTGTGAGTGCCATCCATAATAAAAATTACCTGGATGCATGAGGGAAACATGTTCCTTTGTCACCTCCAAGGGGGCTTTATCAGGGAAGCCGGCATGGGTCCTGAGGAGGACTGTTGGTTAAACATCTTGCAGAGGTCTGGCAGCAGGATCTAGCTGAACTGCAGCAGCTAGGTGACCGCCAGCTTCTGCTGATCCACTGCGAACAACAAATCCAGTCTTAGCAGAGCCATTAAGGGCCAGCCTGAAGGATCCCTGCACTCTTTAAATGTGTCCTGGTTTTTGTCAACTTGACACAGGTTAGAGTCATTGGAGACGATGCCCCTGCCTGAGTGGCTGTAGTACATGTTGTGTTGACGATATGGGAGGGCCCAGCCCACTGTGGGCACTGCTGTCCCTGGAAGAGTGGTCTTGAGAGCTCTAAGAAAGCAGGCCAAGCAAGCCACGAGGAGCAAGCCAGTAAGCAGCACTCCTCCACGGCCTGTGCACCAGTTCCTGCCTCCAGGTTCCTGCTCTGGCTTGCTTTAATAAGAGTCTGAGCTGAGTTGTAACCTTGAATAAACCCTTTCCTCCCCTGTGGTGGCTGGAATTAGCATGTCTCCCATAGGTTCATATATCTGCATGTTCAGTCACCAGGAGTAGAATACTTGGGAAGGACTGGGAGGGGTGTCCCTGAGAGTGTGCTTTAAGGTTTCGGAAGCCCACGCCTGGCCCCGTGTCTCGGCCTGCTGCTCTTAGCACCATGGCTGCCACGCTTCCCACCATGATAACTGTAGACTAACCCTCTGAAACTGTAAGCCAGCCCTCAGTTAAATGCTTTCTTTTTATAAAAATTACCTTGGTCGTGGTATCTCTTCACAGGAATACAACAGTGACTAAGACATCATCCGAGTTGCCTTAGGCAATGGTGTCTTTATCACAGCAAGAGAAACCCTAGCTAAAAACATGTACTGAGTACACCCTCACCCCTTCAAAAAGCCTGCTGTGAAGACAGGCATTGAGTGGAGAGGAGCACTGACTGGGGCCCTTCCATGCCATTACCTGACATGTGACAGAGGCTCCATCACTGTCATCACACCTCTCAAATGCACTTGGAAAGTGAGGTATATTTGATGAACCCCATTTTAAACTTCAAAATAGTAATTTACCAGAGTTTATCCTAACTTGTATGTTAACCTTATATGAAAAGCAAGTGCGTGCAAAGGGTACAAAAATTTATAGGAAAATTCAGAATTGAATGGATAAATTTACATTTTCCCAGTAAATCTGAAAACACAGTAATCCACTTTTCACAGTTTATCTTGCTCAACACATACAATCCTTGTGCTCAAAGCAATGATAATATCCCACTAGCAAAGGCACATCCTGAAGGCATGTTCTGTAATGCATCACTCACTGCAAACAGCACTCGAAGCATGTTAAACTCACACTAGTCTTCTCACCCCCTTAAAGTTTATCTAAATGCTTGTTATTTTGAGTCAGGGTCTCCTGTAGCCCAGGTTGACCTGGAATTCAGTACACATCCTAGGATGACCGAACTTCTGATCCTCTTTCCTCCTCCCAAGGCCTGGGTTTAATCTAAAATTTGCGACTGGGGACTGACTTTCACAGGATCTCTGGTGCCCCATATTTGGCCATGTCCCTTTGTTGGGGAGGCCCAATGGCACTCGGAGGAAGGATAGCGGACTACCAAGAAGAGACTTGATACCCTAGCACCATATTCAGGGGGAGGAGGTCCCCCTTGGTCACAGTCATAGAGAAGGGGGGTTGGGGTGAAAGTGGGAGGGAGGGAGGAATGGGAGGATGTATGGGATGGGATAGAAAATGAGATGTAATATGAATTATTTTATCTTTCAATAAAAATGTGTTAAAAATAAATAAATAAAATTTGCTAGGTGTTACCTTTATAAGTTGGTTTCAAAGATTTCTCCCCCCACCCCAGTTCTTTGATTAAAATATAACTATCACACAAGAATAAAGTTTAAAGCAGTACTTTATATAATGAGACTTTTTTTTTTTTTTTTTTTTTTTTTTTTTTTTTTTTTTTGAGACAGGATTTTTCTGTGTAACAGAGCCCTGGCTGTCCTGGATTTGTTTTGTAGACCAGGTAGGCCTAGAACTCACAGTAATATGCTTGCCTAGAGTTGGGATTAAAGGCATGCACCACCACACCCAGCCTGAGACTTACTTCTACCTGCTCTTTCTAACATAGATTTCAAGTATCTTCAATAGCATTATGGAAATAAGAATAAAAGTCAAATATTTAATTTGTAAGTTATCAGAGGCTTTTCTAAAAGTAGGACATTGTGTTAGATTTTGCTTACCACTATTACTGGGCGTACTTTAAAACAACCTGATTCTTTATTTAGGGAGAAGGAAAATGACAATATTAACATCTAGAGTGGACATGCGTGGCCGCCACCCTGCTTCACTCACTTCAACGGTTCCTAAAACCACGTAAGACACACAATCCTCACTTCACTGGCAAGAACAGGTTCCCAAAACTTAGACAAAACTTCTTTCAGAAATATTTATTAAACATCTACTAATGGTTAGGCACATTGCTATGTGCTGAGGAAATAGCAAGCCCAAGGAAAGGTTTACTGTCCCTGTAATTAATATTGCAGCCCACCCACCCCCAACTAATTCAGCAACCTCAGGAGGAACAAACTATCTCCTGTGCTGTTTGTTTTGTGTCTGTGACTGTTGAGCTGAGGAAAACAGGCTAGAAAGAGAACTGGACAGTGACACCTCCCAATCTTAAGATAACTGGAAACTAGACAATATCTGGTAAAAGACAAGTTTATGAACTGATTCAGAAACAACAGAGGTCCGGGCGTGGCTCACTCTTGTAACTCCAGCTACTCAGGATGCTAAGTCTGGGGCTCCAGAGTTCAAGGACTGAGACACACAGATTCAAGGCCACTAATCCAAGGCTACCATCCTGACACGAATGTGTTCCGGTTAGGAGGGACTGAAGATACACCACCTGTATGCCCAAGGACCAAGAAAAAGTCTAGTTTTGCAATGACTTCAGATGTGCTGTGCGAACAACCTGGACAGTCCCATTATCCGGACACAGGAACGTGGGAAGGTTTTCCTCTATAGCCAGCATTTTTTAATTTACTGGATTCTGGCTGTACACTTACTTCAGTTTAATGACTCTTTTACCATTTGGGGGTCGGAGCTGTTTGTGTGGTCGTTTTGTTTGGACAGGGTCTCACTATGCATTGAGTTGGCCTGGTACCTACGACCCTCCCATCCCCACCTCCCATATTCAAAGAAAGATTGCTGTGTGTGTGTGTCTGTCTGTCTGTCTTATGTCCAGTCTGACAATAAAAAAAAAATCCTGCCTTGGGTATGGCAAAATTTGTAGGCAGAAACGTATCAAGCAGCTGTCTTTTATCCACACTGTGCTGATTTACCGTATTATTTCTTATACTCCAAGACATGTTTCAGTTTGTTACCCATATATCCACTAACACAATAACTACGTATCTGAAATAATGGCTTAGAAACCTCACAAAGTTGTTCCGTACAACTCCTCCTTTAAAAGAGGATGGGAAGCAGGGGGAGAAAGGTACATTTAAATCCTAATTGCCGAAGATGGGTATCAAGGTAATTTGGGTCTCCTACAAAGTGAAAGGATGTAAGATAAAAATCACCCTCAGCCCACATTAGTCAGTCTTGTTCTTGGCCCTGAGGGCCTTAAGCTGTGACAACTGCTCAGATATGTGTAAAACTGTCATTACTTTGAGACAGGGTCGCGCTCTGTAGGCCAGGCCAGCCTCCTGCTCCCAACTTTTCGGATTACAGGTTTCCAGGCATGCTCCCCCTTACCACCCCCACCAGACCGGGCTGTTTATGCCCAGAGGGCAAGTCATGACGCCCACGAGCCTGACCACCCCGGGATCCTGCAGGGCGGGGTAGGCAAGGTGACAGCAGGTGAGCTCGGCGCGGATGAGGAAGTGAGCCTGGCACCGTGCGGGTTATTACTCATGCCGCTTTCCTGCGAGCGGAATTTCTCGCCCCCCTCTCTCCGTCCAGCTGAAGTTCAACCCAAATGCAGTCACTTCCCGTCCGCGTAGGCTGGGGAAACCCGCGCGTCCGTGGGAAGGGAGGGAGCAGGCAGGACGGGCCAGGTAGCTCGCGACGCGTCCCAGCTGTCCACGTCCCCGGTGCGCACGCGCGGGCCGCCGCACCGGCAGCTGGTGCGCTCGCTCGGGTCCGCGGAGTGCGCACCCGTCCGCAGGGAATGTGCGCGGGTGTGGCCCACGTCGCCAGCCCCACCTGGTCCAGGAAGCCACGCCATGGCCTCCCGTGCCCATCCCCGGGGTCCCAGCACCCTCCTCCGTCACCCCACCACACCTGAGCAAAACTTTTCCCTCGCCTCCCCGATTCAAACTCCGCAGCGTCCAAGGCTGCCGCAAACCGCCCCGGCCCTAGCAACAAGGTTCCGGCCGTAGAGCGAGCGCCGCTAGGTGTTAGGAAGGTGATGTCGTAAAGCCTCGAGTGTCGTAAACCAGGTGCGGTGGGGAGGGGGAGGGGTGGAGGCGGCGGGTGGGGGGGGGGGAAGGGGAGGGAGGGAGGGAGGGAGGAGGGGGAGGAGGTGACTCGAGCATTTAGACACAAGCGAGAGGATCATGGCGGATGGCCCCAGGTGTAAGCGCAGAAAGCAGGCGAACCCGCGGCGCAATAACGGTGAGTGGCGGAGGGGCCCGGCGCGGCGGCGGGCAGCGGGCGGCCGGACGAGGGGCGCGGGGCCGAGCGGGCCGGGGGCGGCGGCGGGGCCGGGCGGAGTGGAGTGGGAAAGTAAAGTAGTGCGCCCCGCTGCCGCCGCCGCGGCCGCCGTCCTGGACCGTTATGTCTTACCTGCCTCTGCGCCTAGTGGCTCGGGCGGCCGCCGGGGACCGTTAGCTGCGCCGCATCCCGCCGCCGCGCCCGGCCACTTTTCCGCCCGCGGGTGGAGCGGCTGTTGCTTCTTTCCGCACTTTCTCCACTCTTGCTGCCCCCTCGGCGCCTCCCCGCGCGCGATCCTCCCTCCGCGCAGGCCGCGGCGGCGGGGAACAAACTTGCGGCGGGCGGGCGGGAGAGGACGGGCGGCCGCGGGCCGGTTGCGTGTCGGCTGCGTGTCGGCCGTGCGCGCGTGTGCGCGGGAGCGGGCGCCGCGCGCCGGGTCGGGCGCCCGCGGTAAAGTTGCGCCCCGCGCGCTCGCGGGCGGGCGGGGATGGGGGCGCGCGGGACTGCCGTAAACCGGGCGCTCGGGGGCTGGAACCTCGCTCGTGGGGTGCCCGTCGGGGCCCGAGCAGGGTCTGGCGGCTCCTAGCTGCTGCGGCGGGGCGCGCGTGTGCGTGGAATCGCCGCCTGCGGGCCGGGAAACGGCACAGACAGGTCGGGACGCCAGGGCAGCGGGAGTCCCCGCGGGCACGGGGCTGTGTGCATGCGCCTAGCTTTGGCTCTTTGGGTTTGGGGAAGTTGTTACCTGGGCCCGACGGGCGAGCAGAGGGCAGATAATGGAGCTAGGCTGGCGCTCGGAGTCGCGAGTGGGGCGGGTGGGGGAGGGGGCGGGCGGCCCGACGGACGCACCGGGCTGCGGCTCGGCTCGCGGTGCAGCTGCGCGGGGTATTGATTTGCGCGGATGTGCCAGGGAAACAGACTCCTCGGCCTGCCTGCAGAGTTTTTTGTTGGTGTTGGGGGTTTTGTTTTGTTTTGTTTAAGAAAGGAGAAAAGCCACAGGCACTAGGAGAGAGCGCGACACCCCGAGTTTTGTCGGTGGGTGCACCCTGGGCTCTCCCAGAGTGGGGAGACGCGGGGAGTTGCTGGATGGTGCCCCTCTTAGGCGAGTGTGTGCTTTCGGCTTGAGGCGCGGACAGCCTTCTGCTCCTGGTCATTGTCTGGACAGTCCCTGCGGCGCCGGCGGCCGGGGGATGCCCCCGCCCGGGTACCTGTGTGTGGTGATGGGCGGCCACAGCCCTGTGCTGCTGCGGCCGCGGCTATATAAGGAATTCCTCGTGCCTTTCGCACCCGGTGGTTCCGTGGGGCTCCCGCCGGGTGTTGAACGACGAGTTTTTTAAGGATGGGGGAATAAATGCGCCCCTGATGGCATATATGTGGCGCCTGTAGAACTAGGAAATCCTGTTTAAGTGGCAACCCTGGCGCGCCCCCCACGCCCCACCCCCGCCCGGTCTGCGTTGCTCCCTCCCCTCCGGTATGCCAAACGCCAGGTTTTGTAACCTTTCCTGGCAATTTTAGATTTTATGTGGGATTTCCTGTCTAGAAGCAGATACGAAGATTTTAGGCTGTTTCAAAGAGGTTTCTTCTCGGTGGTAAACACATTTTGGATATATCTGAGCCTACGTTAAAATCCCCGGTGCCATGAATGATTTTCAGTTGTTCAGATAAACGTTGCATTTGAGAGAAGCCTGTTCGTTCGGAGGGAAAGGTGTGTTGGGTAGCGTCATTGTGGAGAGGTGACTGGTTGTGGCAAGGACCTGAGCACAGGCTACCGCAATTGTAATTTCCTGCTTCTAGCGTCAAATAGTGTCTGTTCTACATCGAGCTGTTGCCGCTGTTGCTGATGTGGCTTTATGAAAGGTGAGTTGCTTAGGGAAGGGCTGTTCGTTGCCTTTACCTTGTTTAAAGCGTTGATCGCCAGAAAAAGGGGCTTTCTTGTTGCTGACGACATGTGTGTGACATGTGAATCTGAACCACCCAGCGTCTGTGCAGCTGCTGTAAACATGTTTACCTGAACAGGAAAGAATGGATTTTTCTCCTAGAGATCCTGTGATATTAATATCACACACAGAAGGCATAGCAACAGATGACTTAAGAGGGGAAAGCTCTCCCGAAAGGGGCTTGAAATCAACAGGAAAAAGAGATTCTTGATCGCTGCAGCAAATGGCAACTTGTGCAGGTAGAAAAAAGATGGTGTTTAGTTTTTCTCCTGCATGTATGTCAGCCCCCTCCTGTTAGCCGCCTTCCTTCTCAGGGGAGGGATTTATTTACCACGCTTGCTGTCAGTGTTTTTCCTTTGTGTTTAATATTAGAAAAACAGATTTGGGGCTCTTGGACCCGAAATGTCTTGACTGCAGTATGCATTACTCCGAGAAAACAAAAGGTGTGTGAGATAGCGCTGTGCTACCACAGGTATCTTCCATTTTCATCACTTTTGGCTCTGTCTTCGTATTTCTTTTTGTTCTCAAATGCTTTCATCCATCGATGACCGTTGCAGCCATGCTGTTTGATTTAGCCTGTTATTTTTGTAAATTAAAAAAAAAAATGAAGTTATGTGCATTGTGTTGTGAAACCTGGGGATGGTTGCTGGTTGATATTTCTTAGCAACGTAGTCGTTTTTAAGTTGCAGATGCTTTGGGAAAGAATTGTCTGGAAAGATATTAACTCTTAAAATCCATTTAAATGAATAAGTAGTGGTACTACAGTGGAAGTTAGTAATAGAAATATTTTATATTATTTATGTATAAATTATATTTGTATACATTTTGAAATAAGGTATGCAGCAGATTTTACGGCTAAGCCATCAGTAAAATATGTTTATTTCCTTTCTAGAATATGTCTGCAGGCTAGGACACTGATGACAACATAGAAAACTGTGACTTAACAAGGGGGAAGCAGTTGAGCAGGCTTACCTAAGTCATCGAGCCTTGTGGGGGGCTGGGGGGCGTTAATGGTAATGGTGCTAGCTATCTAAAGGAATGGCGTGGGAATTGTTGAAACTGAGCTTCACTGTGTATAATTGAATGCTTTGTTGTATTTAAACATTTTCTTTTTTCCAAAGTTCTATTCTATAAGATGTTTCCGTTTCCCTCCCCCTTTTTATTCTTGACAAATGAGCTCCAGCTACCCATGACTGCATGCTGACTAATTCACCTTAGATGGAATAGCAGGCACATGCCTTTCTATCATTAGCACCATTTCTTCTTGCTGTCTTTGGAAACCACCAGTAGAGGATGCTAACAAAAACGACTGTTGGTGCAGCAGCAGAGGCTTGTGGGTTTCTGTGCTGATGGGAATGTGTCCTTTGAGTCTTTAAACTGAGCCTAAGTGTCTTGTAGTTTACTGGCATTAGAAAGAGGTAGAAGTGTATTCACGTGAATGTACTTACACATTTAAGCTTTAAAATCTTGGTACTCTTTAGTATCACATTAAAGCAATTATATTATAAAAAGCTTGGGTTTAGATGGGGACTGCAGTGACTGTGTGTGTTTATTTTTGCACACTCACCAGTATACGCGTTAACCCTTTGTTGTCGTTCGTAGTAGGTGTCTTGAAAAACACGTTTTCACATGTTAAGGATGTCCATGGTTAGGAATGGTAAAAAATTTCAATTAAATGATTGATAACACTGGGCAGTAATTTTCCCATAGTTCATGTAAACATAAGACTATTAGATGGGTTAGGAGACTAAAGTAGATGCTAGTCTTCTGTGGTTTGGCTGTAGGTTTTGATTTTATCTTTTATGAGTGGTGGCTCCCTCTCATCCCATACACACCTTTAGTGAAGAATCTGGAAACATATTAACTTTAAGTGTATCAGTTGTAAGTTAAGAAATATAAGGTTTTTTGAAGCTTTACTAATTTATTAATTGATTGGTTCTATTCAAATAATTATTTCATTAAGCAAACCATGTACACTGAAATGATGACTTCAGCTTATAAATGATTACATGGAACTTAAAAGATTTAGTTATGTTTTTGCTTTGTGTTCATATAGTTATGTTGAGATAACTATCCACCTTAAGCCTTGCATTCAGTCAAAAGTTCAAAGCATTTCTTTCCCTGTGTATGTTAATGGTAGTTCTAGAAATGCACTGATCTACCATACTGCAGTAGCTGCACTGTTTGTCTTGAACTAAATAGAATTTGCCCGACTTGTCACATAAGGCTGTGCTGTGTGAACTTCTCGTGGACTGTCCATAGCACAGCTTCTCACTTCTGACAGATCTCTCTTTAATTTGGTACTATCCTACTTCCTGAGATTTTCATGAATGAGTATAATTAATTAATTTTTTTTTATGAATGAAGGAAATTACCACAGTTCTATGAAATTCTAACATGAAACCACACATAGAAGTATCTTACAGATTGAGCATTAGTCACTTGTCAGATAACCCTGGTTTAAAAACAGCATGAGGAATAATTGTTATTGCTGTTCTTTTTCTTTGTCTAGCCTTTATATACCTCTATATTTTGTGCCTTTAGTGGCTTTGTAATATGAGAAAGTTATATTGGGAATATTTTTAAAATACTTCTCACAGTGATTTTTTTTTTTTTTTTTTTTTTGCCTTTTTTCTTTCTCCTTTCTAAGTCACTTCTAAGCATGTGATTAGAGTCAGATGTAAACACAGATGAACTATCATGTGGTATTATGCTGCTAGCTGCTCTTAAGTGAGGAGAAGAAAACCAGGCGGATGCTGGAGGGTCTGCATCCGTGTGCTAAAGTGCAGTGAGAGGCTGGAGGGTGTCGTGAACACAGATGACACTTAAGGTTGAAATCGTTTCATATGCTTTGCAGCTTCACTGTTGATCTGATGTTCACTTCTCGTAGAGATGCAAACTGAAATAAAAGTGCCTTGTGGAAAGAAAATTTAAAAAGTTTAAATTAGGGAAACACCCTCATTGGGGTATATGATAAAATTACTTTCAAAACCACCCTTTGAAAAGTTAGATATTATACACACTACTAGGTAAACTGATATAAAGATAAATTGTGTGTATTATATGTAAAAGCTTGAGTGCACTGTAGTGAAGATTTTGTATTTGAACTGTACTGTTGTCCACAGAGGAGTGGCCCAGTTAGCACATAGCAAATAACTCTGGTACCGCAGTGGTCTCTGAGGAGGAATGAAGATTTATGATAGGTAAATCTGATCTTTGTGTACACACCACCAGAGGGAATAATCTTTCCTTTGTATGGACAGGGTTTTGAATATTAAATTTTTAAAGGAAGCATTCTAAAAAAAAAAAAAAAAAAGAATTGTTCTATTTTAAATTATGTGTGTCTGTGTATAGGTTTGTACATGTGTATACAGGTGCCCGTTGAGGCCAGAGGGGTTGGATCCTGTGGAGTGGTAGTTACAGGCAGTTGTGAGCCCCTGCTGTGGGGCCTGGACTGTACATGGATCCCCTGCAAGAACAGTGCGCACTCTTAACCACCGAGCCGCCTCTCCAGCCCCAAAGGCAGCAGTCCTGGGGCATCGGGTTTACTACATAAAGATTCCCCGTGTGGAGTGAGCATCTCTGTCTGAGTTTTAAGGTTAATAGAGGTAAATTATGCTATTCTTAAACTGGAAGTGGGTTACTGATACTATCATAAGGTTTATTTATGTATGTGTTTATTATGGTATTGGAGATTAAGCCTGGGTCTTGTGCACCTTCTCTAAGTACTCTGCTACTGTTACATGCCTACCATGTTTAAAGTTTTTTAAATTAAATACAGTGGCCCATTTAGTTGTCTTGGATGGCCTTGAACTTGTGATCTCCCTGCTTCAGCTTTCTAAGCAGCTAGGATTATAGCTGCTTGATCAGCAAATATTCTTAACCTCAGCCGCATCTCCAGTCCCCCTACCTTATTGTCATGACAAGTCTCTCATTGAATCTGGGGCTCACCAGTTGAGTGGGTTGGCTGGCATGCGAGCCCTGGGGACCTTCCTGTCCCTGCTTCTCTGGTGTTGAGTCTGTAGACACTCTGACTTTTATGTAGGTGTTGGGAATTCCAACTCAGGTTGTTACAGACAAGCACATTACTGAATTAACCCTCTTCCCAGCCCACATTGTAAGTATTTGAAATACTAGCTCTAAAGAAAAATAAAATGGGTACTCCTTCATATATTTCCGTTACTGTTCATAATCACTAACAAAAATTTGAAATCCCTGTTCAATAACCCTTGAATTGTTTGAACACAGCATGTAGGGGTTGTTGTTGTTAAGTAGATAGTGTTCAGAGTAAACCAGAGCTTGCTAGTTTAAAACTTCTAGTCAGGTGTGGTGGTGTTCGCTTATAATCCCAGCACTTGGGAGGCAGAGTAAGGCAGATCTCTGAGTTTGAAGCCAGCCTGATCTAAAAAAAAGAGAGTTCCGGGATATAGTCAGGGCTACACAGAGAAACTCTGTCTAGACAACAACGACAACAACAAACCCCAAAATAATAAAAAAAAATTAATCATCCTAATTAAAATGTATACTTTTTAAAAGTTTGTGGGATTGAGCGTGAGTTGAACAGCCACTCGACTACTGACCCACAGTTCACCCCAAGAGTCTGACTCAGAATGTGAAGGGCTGTCTTATCCAGAACCAATTTTTGAGAAACTGCCTGGATGGACACCACAGAGGGATTTGAGCGTGTACTTTTCAGTGTAGTGCCAGACAGTCAGTGACGTGTGCATTGCATGAGTAAAACCCTTCGTGGAGCTAGTGTGGAACCCAGGCTTAAGTCAACCTTGCCCTCTGAGGAATGCAAGAATGGACTGGGACAATCACCACGTCTAACGCTTTCTCCTTTCGTCCTCAGCACTGAGTAAGCACCTTATTAGAAATGTGTCATGGGTGGTTTTATTATGGGACCATCACAGTAAGCCCTCTGTTGTGTCACTGGACAGTACAGTCCTATGGGATCACCATTGGAGGTGAAACTTGTCACTGAACACATCTGTATGTGGCCCAGGACTATCTTATACTAATCCCTCCTACCCATTGCTATATGCTCCAAGATGGTTCTCCAGTACCCAGCACTTAGCCAGGACAGAACACTGTTGCTAGCTCACTTTTCTAAATAGAACCTCTGTAACCCCTTGAGGGTTGTTCTTTTTTTATGTGAATGAACAAAGGACGTAGGAAAAAAGGAAAATCATTTCATATGAGTAACATGTAAGACAGTGAGGTAGTAGACACGGGCATCATCACAAGCCTTTTTCAGAGAGAAAACAATAACAGGTGCGGTGGGTTTGCCTGTAATGCTGTCATTCAGCAGCTGAGACAGGAGGATAGTGAATTTGACAGTTGGCTTGGGATACAAAGTGAGACCCTGTAAGAGAGAGAGGAAGGAGAAAGGGAGGGAAGGCGAGGAAGGAGGGGTGGAGCAGGAGCATACAGGTGGCAAAGGTGAGCACAAAGGGACATGAGCTGACTTTGCCATGTTTGTGTTTCTAGTTAGCTGGAACCAAGTCCTATTCTGTGTTTCCGCTCTCAAACTAGTAAGTAGATTCACCTGTGAGTTTGTAACAAGTAGATGCCATGTTTCTCGTGTATTTATAGAATGCTCAGTCATCTTGGCACCAACAAGGATTTTGACTGCATATGCGTGTACCTAGCAAACTTCGCTCTATTTAGAGGGCTTCTCTCACTGGAGGGTGGTGTTCTCCTCCTCCAGTCACTGTATCTTCCCTGCCCGTCATTGTGCCAACTTGCATGCCTCATGGTTGCTCCTAGCTGCAGTTATTTCATTTCTGTACAAAGCACTAATTAAGAATTCCTCAAAAGTTGGGTCCCCAGTTTGACTCTAACTCTTGGGCCCAAGTGACCCTGTCATATAGACCTTCCTGTGCATCAGGAGGGCCTGAAGAAAAACTTCTCTGGAGATAGTGACTAAGTCCAGCCACACTGTTCAGAAAATTGCAAAGCCAATCTTCACCCTCACCAACAATGTGTAGCCACCTCTTATTTCAGAGGTTTTCCAGAGTATGCTATTTTAAAATATCCTGCATTTTGTATTTTTAAAATTAATTTTTCATTATTTTATGCATAAGAGTTTTGCCTACCTGTATGTCTGGGCACTGTGCATGTGTCTGGCACCGGTGGAGACCAGAAGAGGGCATCATGTCCCCTGGGACTGGAGCAGTAGACAATTATAAGCTGCCATGTGGGTGCTGGGAACTGGTCGGGCCCTCTAGAATAGCAGTCAGTGCTCTTAACCACTGAGCCATCGCTCCAGCCCCATTTTGCTATTTTGACAGCTGTTAAATAGGATGTTGAGGTGGTTTTATTTTACTAGGAGGTTGATCATTTCTACATATCTTTGGCTAGCAAGTTGGGTTCATCTTTGCTGTTTTACTTGTATTTCTTGTTGATACCCTTGTTTTTGTGTGTGTGTGTATTCTGTATCATAATTCTAAATATATCAATCATCTCTTCATCTTCATGATGGTACAAAAATCCTTCATTTTAATCTTAAATCCATCAAAGTTTTGTCTTTGTGGATAGTAGGGAATCTTTCCTAATATGCAAATTAAAAATACTTTTATAGAATTTTTTTATTAGCTTCATTGTTTTACTTTTTATCTATAGGTCTCCGGTGTGTATGGAGGTTACCCCTGAACATAATGGGGCCTTGCTTGTTTCTTGTTTGTTTTGTTGATCTACTGTTCTGGGACAGTCTCATGCAGTAGCTCAGGCTGGTCCTGAAGTTGTGCTGACCTTCTGGCTCTCTGAGTGCTGGGATTATAGGTGTGTGCACCATTGCCCACTGAGTGCTGGGATTACAGGCATGTGCCACCACACCCAGTTTCTTAGCCATTCTTCTGTTTGTTTTTGTTTTATTTTCATTTATTATTATTTTTTAATTTGTTCACTTTACATCCCGATTATAACCTCCTCCCTCATCACCTCCCAGTCCTACCTTCCCTTCCTTGTACCCACTCCCTCCCTCCCCTAGTCCTCAGAAAAGGGAGGAGCCCTCCTCCCCTAACATCTGACCTTGCCTATCAAATCTCATCTAGACTGCCTATGTCCTCTTCTTCCAGGGGGTAGTGATCAGTGAGTGGGCACCAGAGTCCATGATGGAAGTCATCCCTACTCCGCATATAATGGGACCCATAAGGAGACTGTGCTGCCTGTGGACTACATCTGAGCAGAGGGTCTAGGTCCTCTCCATGTGTGGTCCTTGGTTGCATCAGTTTCTGCAGGCCATCCTGGGCCCAGATTTCTTGCCTCTGTTGCTCTCCTTGTGGAGCTCCTGTCCCCTCCAGGTCCTTCTATCCCTCGACTCTTCCATAACACTCTCTGAGCTCCACCCAAAGTTTGGCTGTGAGTCTCAGCATCTGCTTGGATCCCATGCTAAATGGAGTCTTTCAGAGGACCTCTATGGTAGGCTCCTCTCCTGTTCTTTCTCTTCAACTGCTTCCAGGGTCTATTCCATTTGTCCTTCTGAATGAGAATTCATCATTCTCCCTAGGGTCCTCCTTGTATTGTGGTATGTTTATCCTGTATTGTGTGACTAATATCCGCTTATGAGTGAGTATTTACCATGCGTGTCTTTCTGGGTCTGGGTTACCTCACGCGGGATGATCTTTTCTAGTTCCATCCATTTGGCTGCAAATTATAAGATTTTCTTGGTTTTAATAGCTGAGTCATATTCCATAATGTAAATGTACCACAGTGTCTTTCTTTCTTTCTTTCTTTCTTTCTTTCTTTCTTTCTTTCTTTCTTTCTTTCTTTCTTTCTGTTTTTGTTTTTCCAGACAGGGTTTCTCTGTGTAGCCTTGGCTGTCCTGGACTAATTTTGTAGACCAGGCTGGCCTCGAACTCATATCAATCCGCCAGCCTCTGCCTCCCGAGTACTGGGATTAAAGGCGTGTGCCACTACCGCCCAGCTACCACAGTTTCTTTATCCATTCTTCGGTTGAGGAACATCTAGGTTGTTTCCAGATTCTGGCTATTACAAATAAAGCTGCTATGAACGTAGTTGAGAAAACGTCCTTGTTGTGTGGTGGAGCATCTTTCATGTATATGCCCAGGAGTGGTATCGCTGGTCTTAAGGTAGCACTATTCCTAATTTTCTGAGAAAGCACCAGATTGATTTCCGAAGTGGTTGTACAAGTTTGCACTCCCACTAGCAGTGGAGGAGTGTTCCCCTTTCTCCACATCCTTGCCCACATATGCTGTCACTTGAGTTTTTGATCTTAGCCATTCTGATGAGTGTAAGATGGAATCTCAGTGTCATTTTGATTTGCATTTGTCTGATGATTAAGGACATTGAACATTTTTTTAAGTGATTCTCAGCCATTTGATATTTCTTTGTTGAGAATTCTCTGTTTAGTTCTGTACTCCATTTTTAAATTGGATTATTTGGTTTGGTGGTGTTTAATTTCTTAAGTTCTTTATATATTTTGGAAATCAGCCCTCTGTCAGATGTAGGGTTGGTGGAGATCTTTTCCCAGTCTGTAGGCTGTTGTTGGTTCTGTTGACAGTGTCCTTCGCCTTACAGAAGCTTTTCAGTTTCATGAGGTCCCATTTATTAATTACTGATCTTAGAGCCTGAGCTGTTGGTGTTCTGTCTCCTGTGCCAATGAGTTCAAGGCTCTTCCTCACTTTTTCTTCTAACAGATTTAGCATGACTGGAATGTAACTACTACTGAAAGGACACTGCTAGAAAAATATGCTCGCTGATTCTGTGGTTGGGCCTTGAGTCTTGTCTAGTTCTGGCAGGAGCCATGGATTAGTGTATGGCAGGTCTAAGGCGTCTACATGAAGCTGCCTATATGAGACTCACACTGAAGCTTCATGCCCCCTCCCAGCTCCTTCTTCCCTCCCTCCCTCCCTCCCTCCCTCCTTAGTGCTCATACTTTGCATGAACGTCAGTCAGTATGTGGGTGCATGTTTCTGTGCATGTACGTGAATGTCTGAGTGTCAGTTGAGTAGATCAGTTGTCTCTCTCTGTCATCCTCTGCACTATTCATTTGAGGCAGGGTCTCTCACTGACCATGACAGCCACCAAGCCTGTCTTCCTGGCATTGCTTTCTGTCTTCGCACAGCACTGGGGTTATAGGCACATGCTATGCTTTCCCCCTTTAAATGTGGATGCTACGATCTAAACCAAGAACTTCAAGCTTGCATGTGATACTTGCCCTGGAGACATCTTTCCAGTCCCCTGAAGCAACATTTTTGCTCCATAAAGATGTGTCCTTTAGCTCAGGGAAGATCATATTAGACTCAGCTCTGGAGGTGCATTATATGCAGAGATACTGAAACACTTTCTATAAATGTTGACATAGAACTCAGAAATAACACAACATTGTTACTCTGTTGCATCATTCAAAAACCAAAGCCCAAGGAAGCAACATTGTATATTTTGTGTTTGAGCAGTTTAAGATGCATGGAGCTTGTTGGGTTTCCTACATTCATTTGGCTTGGAATCTTTTGAAAATGCAGATATTTTACCGTGTCCCTATGCTTTAGATCAGAGCAATCTCAGGACAGAAGCCCATATGTGGTCTGTAGGTTTGCTTAAATAGGCTTTATTAAGATGCTATTCTGTGTGATAAGACATACTCTTGTACGTTTTGTCAAGTTCTGGGATATTTCGTGCTCATATAACCATGACTGCCATTAGCATGGGAGGTATCTCTACCATCCCCGGAAGGTCCTTGTGCCAAATGGCAGCTAGAGCTTCCTAGCTCTGCCCCCAAGAAATCAGTGCTCTGTCTGGTTTTGCTCATTAAAGATTGCATTTCTTGTTTCTAGAATTGCAACCAGGCAGTGTGCACTCCTTTCTTTATATTCCTTACTTTGCTTTGCATAGTGTTCCTGAACTTCATGTCACCAGTAGTTTATTCTTTTGGATTGTGAATAGTGTTCTATTATATAAATATAACACAGCTTGTATAGCTAGCCACCTAGATTTGACCTATTAATTTTTATTATTTGTGGGGTTTGCTGTGATTAAATCTATAAGCACACATGGATTTTATGGGACCATACACTGACATTGCTCTTGTGCACTTGAAAGAGTTGCTGGGTAATTCACTAGGCATATGGCTAACTTGATAAGAAGTTGCCCACCTGTAAAGTGCTTGTCACCTTTGTGCCTCCCGCCATCA